>NW_006799957.1:1981653-2006408 GCF_000485575.1 Poecilia formosa | reverse complement strand
CACAAACTGAACAAAGACAACAGAACTGAAAATAAAGCAGTTCTCAGTCATTTATTAATCTTTCTTTTAAATTTAAATATAAAATCCTTTTTCCAGCTCTTTATGTCATGTGTAAATGTCATGTGGCATTTGCAGCATGGCTTTGATAACTCATTTACATGTCTTTTATTTCCTCCTTTAATTTGTGTTAGCAGAAATTCATTTTTAATCTTGCCAAATTCTCATTGTTCTTATTATCAGAATGCAAAGCAAATGCAAGTTTTAAGCCTGTGTATGCATTAGCCAGAACTATGCATGGACTCACCTTCATACATACACTTTGAATTGCCTTGTTGCTGAAAATGTGCTATATAAATAAAGTTACCTTACCTTACAAACACAGAACAGTCACCAAACTCAGTGGGTCATGACTTTCTTTCTGTAGAATTAAGCTAAAGCTTCTCTTGAAAGTCTTTAGTGTACATCTTTAATGAGTCCCAGGTGGAACATTGTTTAACAGCACCAGGGCAAGCAGCACACAGTTAATGTTCTCCATAATTAATATTACTTATGAACACATGCTCATTCATAACTTGAATCCTTGTATTAAAAAGTGCAAATTCTGAAGTAGCTTTATAGAGATTTTAGCAGACTTTGAATGTCTGCATTTGACATTTTTGGTTTGTTGAAAATCTCTTAGGAATCATGGACATGGGGTCCCAATGGACATGGAGCTATCCTTCTGGTCAACTGTGATGCAGAAAAGATACATGACAAGTCACCAGACAATGAGGATCCCCGCATAGTCAAAGTGGCAGGTAAAACCGTATTGGTCCAGAGAAGCATTTACTATGAACATTTTTCACTTTGTTGTTTCCCCGCTGTATGAAAAGTGCTTTCCTGTATACAAATGTAAAAAATCTGTGTATTAGAAAGTATTGTCAGGTTTTAGAAGATGAATTGAAAGGGAAATTGTTACAAATTCTGTGCTTTGCATTGGGTCTACATGCAGTCATTACTAATGATTCAAACTCCATAGTAATTGTTAAGATTTTCAGGAGAACACTATGTTGTGCATTCTGGTCTGAACTTCTCCAAATTGGATCAGATGGACTGCAGCTTCTTTGTCTTTGTCCATGTTTATCCCTTTCTCAATTTCAACTTTAAATTAACAGCACATTGAATGTTTGAACTCCCATGATATTTATGCATAAACATGTTACTATTAATTAAATATTACAAAATGTTTCAATTTAATAATACATTATCGTAGGTTGTCTTGTGCCCCAGATGTTGTCCTTTTAACATTTTTTCTCAGTCAGAATTGATCAGTTCTTGTTTCTTAAATGCACCATTATTAGAAGTGACTCTGAAAGTTGAGAAGTTTCTATTTTTTGGAAAACAGCAGCTTTTTTGAGCTTGAAGGTTTGTGTCAAGGTATGTGAGAGAAATTTTGCAACGCAAGAATTGGAAAAAGATTGTCTAAAAGGAAATTACATGCCACTGAATCTGAGAAAACAAAAATATAAAATTAAAATTTATTGTCCTTACAGTTAAACTTCCTTACTATTAAGCCCATTACTGAAAGTTATGCTCATCACTGGAGGGTAAGACAAATTGTGTGTGTCAATGGGACTTCTTGTATACGTACAGATCTGAAGGACATGTCGCTCATGGTGCTGCGGACCAGAGGCCCTGCCGAACTCCCAGAAGGCTACAAACTCACCATGCACATCTCTCAGGGAGACGCAGAGAGTGTTCGCGTCTTCAGAGCCGCATCCCGTGAAGTGGCTAAGAACAGCCTGCGTGAGTAAAACTGAAGATTTAAAGGGCAACAGATGATGTAATGCAAATGCAATTCAGCTACTGTTTTATGGCTGTACACTGTTCCACATTTTACTTAAATCACTCATTATACAATTTATGTTTTTTTTTAATAAAACAACTAGTTATAATATGTTTATCTGCAGATAAATTATTTAGTTCCTTTGTAAAGGACTATCCATTGGTGCTAAGCAGTGAGGTGCTGTCCCAGGAAGTGCCTTACCTTGGAGGCTCAGCAGAGATGAACTTCTATGTGGAGGGTCTGAGGTTTCCTGACAAGGACTTTGATGGGCTCATCACCATCAACCTTAGCTTACTGCAGCCAGTGAAGCAGGTAAGATCAGTAAAATAGCACCTTAATTTTACACCTTTTGGTTTATAATAACTACGTTGATTTCCATGTTAAAACAACAAACTACAATATATTTTGTTGAATTATAATAGCCCCTGTAGACGCAGAGGGGCTATTATACTATTGTGAAGGGGAATGAAATGACAGTGGCAGCTGCCAATCACTCAAGCAGTTTAACACATGAAGGGACATACTTTTATACATTTTTTTATTTTTAAAATAGTTGTCAGGTTGCATGGGGAGCATCTATGAGAATTAAATTTCCAGCTGTGCTACAGACTCAATTGGAATTTGGTCTGTGCTTTGACTGGGTCATTCTAACACATTACTATGTTTAATTTTAAACTATTCATCTTTAACTCTGTTTATTGATGGCAATTGTCTTGTTTGGAAAGGTAATCTTTGTCATCGAGCTAAGATTACTTTTTGTCAGCAAGCAAAGACTCCTTTTTGTGGAGTCATCCATCTTCCTTTTTGGCTCTGACCAACTTAACTTCTAAGGAAAGAATGCATGCTGTGAGTCATCCATCTTCCTTTTCAGCCATGACAAACAACTTCTACAGAAAGATGAGTTCACAATGCTGATGCCACCATGTGTCACATGGGCCATACAAAGAGTTTTGCATGCTGAGCAGAAAGTACATTGTTGGTCCTAAAACATCTTTTTCTCCATGTTTCTTCATGTCTCTTCTTGGTTCAAGTCAAAATTTTCATTTGCAGTAAAAGCAGACCATGTTGGGAGTTAAAACATTACATATTCATCAGCTTGTTTTCTTTTATTAAGGGCATTCCCGAGACGCCCATTTTTACAGACAAAGTGGTGTTCAGAGTGTCACCATGGATCATGACACCCAACACCCTCCAGCCTGTGGAGGTGTTTGTCTGCAGGTAAGAGGGAACTAATGAATAATCAATATGTTTCTGAACTTGTTATGTTTTTCTCTTTGTCTTGCGCCTTCTCGTGCTGTGCAAAGTCAACTTTGTAATTTCTGACAACTGTTTTATCTTTTCCTTCAATGATCTATTTTTATATCAAATAATCAACTGTTTAATATTCCAAAAGCCACCATTTCATAATGGCAAAATATTTCACAAGAAAACACGTCTGCCTGTGGTTTCAGTACGTCTGACAACTACCAGTTCCTCAAAGGAATGAAGGCTCTTGTTTCACGTTGTGGGTACAAGCTGAAGGTCTGCCTTGAATACATGAACAGAGGAGATCGCTGGATGCAAGTAATGAAACTTCTTTCACATGTGCCAAACATTTGCTTTACTTGATTTTCATGGAAGATTTTCTTTACTTGTGCTGCTCTTATAACCATGTCAATGTATTTGAAGACTTTTTGTCAAAAGTACAGTTTTGATATCAAAAGGATTTAGACAATAGTCAAACAGCTTAAACTATGTGAACAACTGAGACACACAAAGATAAAATAACCTGTTTATTTTTTTCAGGATGAACTGGAATTTGGTTACATTGATTCACCCCATCACTCATTTCCTGTGGTTTTGGATTCCCCCAGAGACGGACATCTTGATGACTTTCCTTATGATGAACTATTGGTAGGAATCTCTGTTTTCTCTTAAGATTAAATTCCTTTTGAAAATATTTAACATCTTATCACGTCCTGAGCCAGCCATCAAGGTAACTTGAATATTTTAATGTTTTCTGTTGTGAACATCAAATTTTCAATAGAGTTTGACTTGTGTAAAACTTTACTCTGTAAATAACTTCCAAAAATATAATCAAAATGTTTAAAAATGGATTATTTCTGACATATCCTAAAACAGAGATGGAAGCTCTACATGTTTGTTGCCTTGTAGTAACAAGTTACAATAAAGTAAGTTTAAGATGTTCAGAAGGATGCTCTTTTATAAACTGCAAATGTTGCAAAGTCTGGAGTAAATCTGTGAAGATCAAATGTCACATTTGTCGAAGGAGGGTAAATCTTTAGACTGTGACACATAAAAAATGTTTCTCAAAAGAAAACAGTTTGCAAATTTTGCAATATAAAATAGAAACAATACAAGCAGAGAACATTAGTTAGATTAAATTAAATTAAATTTCACATTTCTCAGAATTGAGTGTAATCTGTAATAACTACATTATTTTTTTATTATGTTTTAAATTTTACTGTATGGTCGTTTTTTTTTTGTTTTTTTTTTGTTTTTTTACGCTTTTTTTAATTACGTTTTTACATTTGTGTGAATCTAAGTCTACATTTGCCTGTCACTTTGCTGCTGTTAGACCTTGACTTCCTCACTGAGGAACAATGAAGGGCATGTCTAACTCTAAATTCAACAGATTTTTTAGGAAAGCTGTCTTGCATTTGTAGTGCAGAACATTCAATGCAGTTTCATCCTCAGGGCCCTGACTTTGGCTATGTGACCAGGGTGGCTCGCAGAAAAGATGTGAGCAGCCTGGACTCGTTCGGAAATCTGGAGGTCAGCCCTCCCGTCACAGTGAATGGAAAAAAATACCCTCTGGGCAGAATCCTCATTGGGGTTGCCTTCCCAACGTAAGTAATATCGCTGCAGAACAATTTCAAACCTAAAGAGTTTATGAAGCAAATTATAAATGACCAAGGGCTTCGTGTATAAAAGTGTGCAGCTTTAGTGAAAGTTTGCAGTCGGGAGAAGTTCTGAAACTTATGGTGCACAAAAAAGAATCTGATACACAAAAGCTTTTGTGGACATAAAGGCAACAGCACACGTTGCCTTTATGAATTCAGATTTGCTGTATTGGATGCAGCTGAACTTGTGACATTTCTCCACACCTGAATGCATTTACAAATCAGAATAAAGATCTGAAAGTCTCCCAACGCATGTCCGAATAACCATGGCAACAGCTTTGGATTTAGTCTTGTTACCAAGTACAACCAATAATAATAACATCTTTTATTTAAAAGGCACACAGACCGATGCAACTGCAACTTTTTTGTGCGTACACATTTATACATGAGACCCCAGGTCTTGGGTTCTAAAAAGAGTTTGTGTCAAGACTTGCTCTTTTCTTTCCTTTTCTTTTTTTTTTATTTTTTATAAGGGCAACTAAGGGACGAAACATGACCAAAGTGGTTCAAGACTTTTTGTGGGCTCAGAAGGTTCAGGAGCCCGTTGCCTTGTTTTCTGACTGGCTCTGCGTTGGTCACATCGACGAATTCATGACCTTTGTTCCGGCTCCTGACAGAAAGGTAGATGTGGTAGTTAAGAAGCTCAAATCCAATAAGACAAGAAAAGTATAAATTGTGAATATACTGTACTCTGGCGTCAATAAAAAAAAACACACAAAAAAAACAACTGCTCTGACCTATTTTCCACCTGTCGATGTGTTGATGTTGATGGTTGTATAAATACCGCTGTGTAACATTTCTGTTCAAGCTTCATGGTGGAAGAAATACATGGTGGCAAAATGCTCCCACTGCATACAGATTCACAGCCTGTTGGGTTCAAGGATTCAGATTCTACTTTACTTTGTCACCATCACTGGTTGACGCTGCCAAGCTCTTACTTCCACTGAGTGATTGTGTGATCTCTTTGGATATGAGAGCTCCAGTGTTATCTTTGTCTTTTGTGTTCCTGCTGACAGGGCTTTCGTCTCCTGCTGGCCAGCCCAGACGCAGCCTACAAATTATTCAGAGGACTGCATAATGACGGGCATGGACAAGCCAAGATGTTTGATGGTATAGCTGGAGAGTTACTAGCAGATACATAAAAAAAAACAAACTAATGGGTAAAATGTAGAATTAACAGAATTCAAAATTTTAATTCTTCCACAAGGTGTGAAAAACGAAGAGGAAGTGACAGTGGATGATATCCTGGGGGATGAAAATCTCCGAGATGAAAATAACTACGTACAGGTGAGTGGGTTTGCAAACTGCAGGTAAAGTTTTTTGTGATGCAGACAGGTAAGTTTTTAAACCATTTCATAGTCTTTTTCTAATGGAACATTAATTTTTTAAAACCACAGTGGAAAGATTACGTGTTCATTTACATGCTTTAAGCTAAAGCCATATAGTTTGTAGAGAGATTACAGAAAATTAAATGCAGGTCTCTGCCCATCTGTAGAGGACTGTGGACTAGAGCCGCACAATATGGAGGGAAAGTCAAGATAATGGCTGTTAATATACTCCTACCAAAGACTTTGGATGCTGCAATTTAATTCAATTTTCTGACAAAGGAGTAGATTGAAGTATTAACACTTATGTAATGAGATTCTTTTTCATTGTCTATATAAATGTAGTTGAAATGAATCAAGTTTGTGGCTTCCGTTAAATTCTCCCTCTGCTTTTAATAAATTATATTGCCAACCCTCCCTTACTTTTCTTTGAAACCTGCTTTTGACAGAGCTGCATTGACTGGAACAGGGATGTTCTGAAAAGAGAGCTGGGCCTGGATGATGACGACATTATTGACCTCCCAATTCTGTTTAAGCTGGAGGAGGAGGAGGATGGCTCCAGAGCAGTGGCTTACTACCCTGATATGGTTTGTTTTAATAATTCCTTTTGATTTAAGATGAACAGAAAATTGAAATTGATTGTTATAAAAAGTATTTACCCTTCTACGGATTTCTTCCTCTTGGCGAATTATGTTTTTGTTGCAGTTGAAATGAAATCTGTCCAAACCGAGAATTGCCTCCTAACCCCTGACATGTTCAATCTGATTATCTTTAGATTATGATGTGTTGGTTTTTAAGATATTTTAGCCTGTGTCATGTTGTCATGTTCTATTTACTTTTTTTTTTCTACACCTCTGACTGTAAGGCTTGGGGTTTAGTGAATGGAACTAAGTTACATATTTTATAAAACAGTTCCAGTAAATTTATGATCTAACAAAGAGTAGCATTTAAAGTTTATTTCATAAAAGGTCAGGTTGGTTTGGATGTCTTTACTTTTTTAAAAAAGTTGTCTTTGTTATATATTCAGATTACCTTAATACCTACATGCGAAATGTCTACATGTGACACGCAGATACAGAGGACACCTGTTGAGGGGCTACATACTTTTTCACTGTATATAATTATGAGCTAATTCCATGGCTTCATGTTGATATCAATTTCCAGGTCAACATGATTGTTTTGGGGAAAGACCTCGGCATTCCAAAGCCGTTTGGCCCCAAGGTGAATGGACGCTGTGCCCTGGAGACCGAGATGTGCTCCCTGATGGAGGGCCTGGGCCTCAGGTGCACCTTCATTGACGACTTCGCCTCCTACCACAAACTGCTGGGCGAGGTGCACTGTGGCTCCAACGTCCGCAGAAAGCCTTTTGACTTCAAATGGTGGAACCTCGAGCTGTGAATTAAAAACTAAAAAAGGTCAAAGGTACAATCCTTAAAGATTCAGTTCAGCAAATATTCTATAATATCACAGGAAAGTCTTCTTTAAATGACAATTCTCCTTCTTTGCAACACCATTTTGATCAAATTTAAACAATCACATTTTCATGAAAGGCAATTCCTTGTTTCAGCACTTGAATCGGTCATACATTTATGTAAATCTGCATTTAAGAGATAATCACACTTTAAATCTGACATGGTGTAAAAAGAGTGAATAGTAATCAGCAAAGCTTACACAGCATGCACACCGCTTTTCCTGTGAATTCTTTTGAACCGAAAAAGAATTTTCTTTTACTGTCAGTCATAACAAAATTCAACAACTAATAAATGTGCACAGAAGAAATTACTTAATAAGTTCCAATACGTGCATGAAGGTGCCAAATTTTCAATTAGCATAAAATGGCTTTATCTTTAGGATTATTACCTAAAACACATGGGGTTCAAAAAGTGCCACAATTCAGTAAATTAAATTTGTTGGTAAACATTTACATAATGTGATAAATTAAATAAATACAATTCATTGAATGCACCAATGATATAAAAGGAACAAAATGTGCTTTTAATTTTCTCATCATAAAGCATTTATAATCATCTCAGTGGTTGTTTGGATTTCATTGTCTAATAATGCACATCATGAATTAATTTTATCTGTCAAATTTACATTTTCTAGACTGTTCTATCCAAGTTGTCAGTTTAAATTATTTCATGATGTACTGCAGCTTATATGACACACAAAATAAAGTTACACTAAATGATGGTAGATGATTTTATCATAGGCTTACAGTAACATTTACATAAGCCTATGATAGTTTTATTTAAATTGTCACATATAGTAGATATTTATTTGACAAATTTATTTGGATTTGAGCACTTTTGAACAATAGGAAGTGTACTTTTTGTTATCTGTTTAGAACAACTGTTGCTGCCAGGTTGCTAAATAACTTTCCTCTCTTACCAAATACTTTCATAATAGTACATCACTTTCATTCTTTGCATAGTAACAATCATATTTCAATTTATTGAGAATAAATTACTCTGGGGCTAGTGGTGCTCATTTTTATTAAACCTTCTCCTTGATTTCATTTACAAAAAAAAGATGAAAAGCAATATTTACAAACAAGTTGTTGTTTTTTTAACAAGGGTTTAAGCCAACAGTTGATGAGAACAGAAATACAATCATTTGAAATAAGCACAGCAAATAATTTCTTTCAATGTTTTTAGTGGCTGATATATACTGGTATGCAGTGCAAACACGTGCACTCCAATGATGGTACCATATAGTAATGTGCAGTAACGATGTCGAGCCACAAGAGGGCAGACGTTATCTACTGCAGTCTTTTCAATAGCCAAGTTTTTTTTCCTCTAAGAATCTGCTTAAAAAGACATTGCTGCATTATACTTACTAGTTTTTATCATTTATTTTCCTATGTCGCTTTACTTTTGTCACTATAAAGAGCCTTAATGAATACATCATACACTTCTACCTTTGCTTCTGCCTTAAAATTCTTTTTACTTTGTATGCAATATAAATGCTTCCATCTGTTAACTACATAATAAATATATTCTGAAAATTTACTGAAATAAAACGTCTCAACTGTCTCTCCCTTTTTAACTAAACTAATTTCTAGTTCGTTTTACATTCATCTGGCAACATGGTGCCTTTAAATATGACCTTTCCACAGAACAGCTCCTGTGACACAATTAAAAAGGCAACTTCAAGACAAATCACAGTGTGATCAATTCTCAGCAACAAACCAAGGCTTTTCAAAAAGGTCAGCATTTTTAAAACAACTGAAATGTAGTGCTTACAGTAGGTCACAGTTATTTATATATATTACACTTTACACATAAGGATGGGAACAGTGACATTTGGCTTCCTGTCAGCATTGTGCGCTGCATCTGGAAATGTTGGCTGGTTGAGGATAAAACACAAATCACAAGGACAATCCCTTTGTGTGGAGAATTGTGTCGGTGTGCAGAGAAGAAAAAGGGGCTTTGGCAAGCAGACTTTCACCATGCACAGTACTGTTGAATACACCTGCACACAGACATCAACAGGTGGTGTGTAACAAAGAGCATCTGGAGAGATTTTGCAACATGTCTTGGAAAATATTTACTATTTTTCTGACACTTTCACCGTAGGTCTAACTTCATCTATGGTTTATAAAACGAGGGCAAGGAGGTTTACAGAGCCACTAGCAACAGCATCGACCTCCTGCAGAGAACAAATATGCCAGGATTGTTGTACAGCACAACAAATAACAGCAGAAAACCTACAAAAGAATATACTGTCATTAAAACAGAACTTGGCCTGACATAAAGCCACAGTCACTTAGTACATCAAAGTTAAACTTATGTACATTGTCACAGTGGGATGTGAATTAGACATTAAAAAAACAAACATGCAGTGCCCTCCTTACATATTTGTCACATTTAAATATTTCGAATCAAACATATTTTAGCAAAAGGCAAAGATAACCTGAGTAAACGCATAAAGCAATATTTAAATTATGATTTTATTTAAGGGGAAAAATGCTATCCAAACCAATGTGACCCTCGGTGAAAATAAAACTGAGTCCCCCACATGCTAAATCACAACTTAACTGCAAATGTCATACTTTTGGTTGAGGTTTCAATGCCACAACTAGATACAATTACTGCCAGACTCTTGGATTATCTTTTATGGAACCTATCTGACAACATGAAGTAAAAGGTCTCAAAGAAAAAAAAAATACACTGAAATAAAACAAATTTAAGAACATAAAAGGCACCAAGTTATTAACATCTATCCATCTAGAAATGGCTGCGGAGCCATTTCTAAGGCTTTGGGATTCCAGCGAAACACAGTGAGAATCGTTCTCCACAGCTTAAGAAAATATGAAACATTGAGATCAACTTCCCAAAGAGTAGTATACTTAAGCTCTACAGCAAGACAACAAGAATTGCACTAGAAATTAGACTTCTGAATGGTAAAAAAAAAAAAAATCCTATTACAGATTTTGCAGTGGCCTAGTCAAAGTCTGAACTTAAATTCATTTCAGATGTGACACCAAACTGGTAGCTCAAGTTCAAAAACACCCCAATGTGGCTGCATTAAAGAAATTTAGAGTGGGACAAAATGCATCCACAGTAACGTAAAAGACTCATTAAGTTGTTGGAAATACTTGGTGGTTGTTACTGCCAAGGATTGCATAAACAGTTATCAGTTTTAGGGGTAAATTATTATTTTTACATAGGGCCTAATTGGTTTGGATAAGACAGATTTTATGCTTCAACAACTGAGATTATTTACTGCGATTTGCATCAAACCAGGCTATCTTTATGATCTGAAACACGAGTGACAAAAAAAAAAAAATAATAAAAACAGAGAAATTTGTAAGGAGGAAACTGCTTTACAGCACTCTATACAAGCTTGACAAACCCAATCTGTTGGATTGTTGTGAATTTTCGCTTCATATATTCAAAAAAAAAAAAAAAAAGGAAGTAAGGTCTTTGATAGAAGAGCCACAATGTCTGAGAGTTTGTTTACAGTAACAACCGATGCTTACTGGCCCAAAGAAAGGGCAGGTGAGCAGATTGACTGTGCTGAGCCAGCTGCCAAAGGACAGTCAGTTCGCTGCTGCTTTCACTTGAGCACAAGGTTTTCCACATGGAGGACGGAATGAGGTCGAGAGGTCGATACATGTCCAGGCAGCTGGATGTCTGTCCTGATAAACAGCAGATCCGTGTTGAACGATCAAGGGAGGATCTGTCCATCGCTTGCTCAGCCCCAATTGTATTTCTTCTCTGCGTCAGCTTCGGACGTCTCTTGCCCTCCTTCGGTTGTCTTTATCTCTTCTATATTAATAACGTCTCTAAGAAGAAAAGGGTGTAGGTGTAGTAAAAGGGGTATAACATAAAAGTAAATTAGACATCAGAATGAATAATTTTGTATTCAAAGAAACTTTCTTGATCGACAGTTTCTCAGGCTTTCTGAAGGTCTTTAAATATTCCACTTTGGCAGCCTTTTCAGTTCTCTACCTCTTTCAGAACAATTAATTTTTCTATGTTTGTTTGTTAAGCCACTTAAATCTAATCAATGAATAAATTAGGCTTATGAAGGGAGCTAAGCTGAAAGGATGGATCTACATCTACAAATTAGATAAATTAGAAAGAAACGGTATTAAATGAAACCCGACTGTCACAATCATACTGTTTGTTCCCATATTTTTAATAAATCCATCAAAAATATAAACAGAAATCTAGAACTTCCAAAGTAAAATATAGCGTTCTAGAACCTGGCAGGTGATTCCCAAAGTGTAATTAAAGGAAAACTTGGCAGACAAGAAGTAAATAGATTTTTTTTTTAACAAAGTCTGACTGAAATAAACTGTAAAGACGGTTATTGCTCAGTACAGTAAGACAAGCAATAAATATTTATGTAAGCAATGTGTCCAACCTTGAAATGGATGCCAGCATGGTGATCAGAAGACAGCAGCTAACAGTTCTGCAAATCAACACAAAATGTGACCTGTGAAGCTTCATGGATCTCACGTTAGAATGTAGATATTTTAAAAACTACTTAACCTGGTTGATTTAAAAGGAAACCAACAATATTCTGCAGAGACATCCATGCTAACTTCCACTTGCTAACTGTTATTGTTCCTTCTAACAACAATAACAGTAGCACCTCCTACTGGTGGGGGATATGTATCATCTGGATGAGATTTGATACATGGAAGCATAATCTATTTAAGCTGTAACACATTGGACCTAACAAAATAGTTGCCAAAGACAAATACTGGCTGTAATGCAGTAATATGAAGGTGAGAAGATGAGCTTAATGAACAGCATATGAGCTTAACGTTTGTATTTCATCTGTATGTCATCCTCCCAAAGACTTTCTGAAGCTTAAGCTGGGAATCTAGGGTATATCTAATGGAAATGATGACTTAAACAATACATGACTGCGCGCATTCATCTTGCCGATGTGTGAAGCCATTACAATGTCATTTAGTGACTGATGTTCAGTAATTTCTCTCACCGACGACAGCTTCTGCTCCTGCTGGGGGCGCTCCGTCTTGGGCTGGTTGTCTGTCCCTTTTGGCTCCGACATCTTCAACCCGTCCGCTTGCTGCTGTAGACGGGAAGCTGCTTGGAGGAAGGGGACAGATGTGTGGCTGTCATGAGTAATAAACTCAACCGTACAATGCTGCCAGCTGTTCAAGCTAGAAACAAAAAGAGATTTGAGAAAATGCAAAGGATTGATAGGACAGTTAGCCATTAAGACATGCGGAGTGGAATCCCAGCTAGCTTTGTGCTGCTACACCTTAGTCATTTAAGTAGCTCTCTAAGTTACATCTGATGAAGGGAACGTCTGTGCTCAAGTGCGCTTTGACGTGATTTGCCCAGGAAACAGAGAGCGTTCTTCTTTCTTTTCCCCAATATAGATTTTCTCATGATTCATGACACAGTCTGTCTGCTTCTTACACCTCCAGACTATCTCTGGCCTGGTAGTATGAGCCAACATCTCGCAAACTCACCTGAAAAACTTCCCTGGCTGCAGGAACTGTCCTCCACGGCAGACCCATAAACAAACGAGTCTTTTTTTACTGGAGTAACACAAGACCCACTGTCCTGTGAAAAGATGTACAATTAGATTTTTATACTTCCTTTTTTTTTTTTATAAAAAAAAAATACATTTAAGAGGTAGCTTCAACCATTCATATTCTACAGTTTGGTTGAAGCTACCTCTCTTAAATGGGAGTTAATACGCCACGTGTACATTTGCTTTAAATCCTTTCTTAAATGCACATGGTTGAAAATAGATGACCTGCATAAACACATTAATATGTACGACTGTGCAGTCCATTTTCAGGCCCGTCATTATTGGGATGTGATGAAATCCATTGAGCCTTTTCATGCTCTTTGTTTTTACTGTGCAGGCAACAGCTGCCGACTTAAAACTCTGCTATTTCCCCCCCACAGTAAATATTAAACAAAAGTTAATGGAGGCAGTATAATCAGGGGAGAGATTCAAGCGTCTTTGTTTTCCCAGAGTGACTTTAATAATGTATGCACTTTCATAATGTGTTTATCAGTGTGCCTGCGTCTTGTACCCACCAGTCCAGTTTCATATTCCTCCTCGGCCTCGTGCTCCTCCACAACGCTGGCGAAGCTGCTGGCGTTGGAGGAGGAGCGAGACAAGTCCTGAGCCTCGGGGATGGAAGGCGCTCTGCAACACATCGCCAGACTACACACCTGGGTTACTTTGATCTTATTAACACCTGTCTCTTTTCACATATTTCACAAGCCTTCCCGTGTGTGTAACTTTAGCACGAAAGGAGATGGTCACCTGTTCTTTGTGGCTGCAAACTCCGGAGAACTGTGGGCGGAGGAGTTGCCTGATTTGTTTTCTTGTGACAAGTGGCTGCAGTCTGGAGTTTTCTGCGTGTTGGGAGAGACCTCTCGGCTGACGCAAAGAGGGGGAAATCAGGCGATGAAAACAAGCAAATTGGCTTAAGTTCTCCACTGATATGAAGAATGGAGTATTGTAAAAATATGGGTTTTATGACCAATAAAGTGCGCCTCTTAGTACAACTGAAAAATTGCTCATAAAAATCCACAAATGAACTGCTACATTGAACTTTATTTGATCACAACATGTAGCCTTGTTCAAATTTGCTAGTAGAATAGCAACAAATGCCTTGCAAAGGAAATTTGCCTCCTGAACCTTTTCGCATTTTGTTGAGCTGCAACTACAAACATCAATGTATTTATTGGGATTTTAGGGGGTATACTAACACAAAGTGAAGTGGAAGGAAAATTGTTTTCGAAATGCCTAAAAGCCAAGATTTGAAAAAGTGTGGTGTGAATTTGTATTCAGGTCTGGTTACTTTCCCACCTCGAAATAAAATTCAGTGCCAACAACGGCCATCAGAGGTCACCTAATAAGTACACTGTCCAGGTGAGTGTAATTTAGTCTCAGTCCAAATGCAACAGTTTTCTGAAGGCCTCAGAAGTTTGTTAGAGAACATTAATGAGAAAAAAAGCATCAGGAAGATCAATGATCTCAGAAGACAGAGACACAGTTGTGGGGAAGTTGAGAGTGAGGTAAAGTTCTAAAACAATATTCCAACAGTTTTACTAAAAATGAAGGTGTTAAAATAATCTTCCATGGAAAATTAAATTTTTTTATAGAGGATTATGTCAAAAAAAAGAAAGTATTTTACAACCAAAAGACAAAAGTATTGACTCAGGGAAACTGAATACAAATGCACACCACACTTTTCAGATCTTTATTTGTAAGAATTGTGAAAACCATGTGTTACCATCTTTCACTTCAAACTTCTGCACTAAGACTGTGACTGTAAAGTAAGAAAATGTGAAAAATGTGTGGGCCTATCAGTCCTTTTGTAAGGTATGAAAAGCCATTGAGTGTCCAGCAAGACTTTGAGTCTGAGAAATGAATTAATTAGTTGTCCTTCCTTCCATCTGTTGCAACAACGTTATGTCCTCACTACCCACTCCCTGCTGTACTCTCACCTCCTCTCTTGGACCTCCTGGATGTTCTCGATGCCAATGGCACTGCTGCGGCGCGAGCTAAAAGGTCCAGACTTTTTTCTGGTTGGGCTTTTCCCAGGAATGATCAATGACTAACAGGGTGCAAGAGAAACAAAATAGTAAGAGACACATTTTGGGGGAAGTCATTGGTGCAAAGCATTCATCATACTGTGTGTGCTGTAGCACATATTGCAATGCTGCACTGTAGTGCAATTGAAGCAAATAAAATTAATCTACATGTATAAATATTCTGCTGACAATTTATGATCTGATGGTGATAAATGTTCCTAGAGTATTGTTTTAAAAAAAACACACACCAGGATTCAGACAACTGTGTATTTCATGTACTACATGCACATAAACGTACACACTCCTGTTAAAATTAGTAATGTCTCTGTAGACTATGACTTTTGATTAAGTGTGCAAATGTCAAGAAATCCTTCTGGAACAACTAACGTAACTTCAGCTTCATCAGATTCACAAAAATAACTAAGCGCTGTTAGCTCAAAAGACTAAATGCTTACATCAAATCAAAAGGTGATTTAAATAAGTATGAATCTAAAGATGTGCACACCTTTGCAACCAGATTACTGCATCTTTGTAATATTTTGTTTTCTTTTTTGTCCAGGTTTTTGTGTTGAAGCTGAATTGTAGAAGCTGTAAGAGTTTTAGAAGTAGTACTTCTTTCTAATTTGTTGAAACACAAGTACATAAGAACACTCTCTTATGTATAGTGATATGATATCAATTTTGTAAGTATTACAGTATAATATCCAAGCAAAACACCCCAAAAGCAGGAACAAAATTGTATATTTGTTTTATCTGAGTTCAGACAAAAAGTTACGAATAAGGAAATTTAAGGACATTCAGGCTTCAAGCTCTGAGATAAAGCATCAAACAGCAAAAACAAAACTACCCTCTCTCATGTCAGTCAAATAATAAAACACAGCAGTTTTTACTACATGAATGAATGACTTAAATGACATTGAAACATGTGGTTGCAAATTACATGTAATATTAACAGCACCGCCTGCAGCAACATAAACTACAACACATTCTAATCTAATGTCTTTTAGATTAGAACACAAGAATGTTACTAATTGTTCCATGAAGAGAACACATTAGAAATGCAAACAAATATGATAAACAGTAAGAGAGAAAATGCATGAACCTCTTCTATTGTTCCTATCCCTATGGCACTGCCTCGGCGTCCATATTTACTGGGACTTTTCCCCGCGACAAGCAATGACTGAGCCACACAAGATGGGGCAAAGGGAAGCAGAGAGGGAGAGAAAGGGGGAGATAAAAGATGGAAGAAGCAAGAGAGAGAAAGAAAAAGAAAGAAGACATCATAAGATCTCATGCGCAGAGCACAAAGACTTTTAACAGCAGGGAGCAAAACAGCTTTAAAGGGAGCTTGCAGCATAACTTAAAAAGCAAACACGAGGAAAAGGAACTAGTGAAAAGCTTCACAGGGTTAAGGAAGTTTGAGGTCAAACATAGGAGGATCAGCACAGCAGGCATGCTGGCAGGCACTGCCCCAAAGGACACAAGTTTGTTTACTGATGCATTAAGAGGAGGAGAAGGGGACAACTGGGGCTGACGTTCCAAACAGGTACTATAACATCAAAAAGCTTTTCATAAATGGGGCAAAAGAAATTCCCCAAAAGTTGAAACATACAACATTAAAAGGAGACACAAACAGGGCAAGGTGCTCTTGAGGTTTATGATAAGTGCCATGCATATTCTCTAGCCACACATCCACAAAGTTGCATCAAGTGTTTGCAATGAGGAGACACTCATTATGAAAGCATAGCAACGAGGGAGGGAGTCTGGGTAGTCATACAGCTGCTAGTCTAAGTTCACTTCAAACCCTGGAAGAGGGACTCAAAAACAATCACTTCCTTTATTCCAAAATAGGCACCGTTTTTCCCTAGCTAAAAGCCTGCCAATTTATGCTGCAACAACACTTCTTCGAAAAGAGGACAATGAATAAAATGCATAAAATCTTGTTTTATGGTTTTTTTCCCCTCTCCCCTAAACAGAAAAACAGGATTAACACAAACACCATGAGTCATAAATGGAAAGAGTCAATTAGTGAAAGATGAGTACAAACCAAGAGTGATTATAAAATGTCAGAAATAAAAGTAAGTGCTTTGGTGTTAAGAACATACAGATGAGGTGCCAGTAGAAGTACTTTGTCATGCTGCTTTTGAGTTGGGACCCTTCTGAACACGTGTTTACCCACTGTGCTGCGAAAACACCATGTCCTGAATGTGAGGTGTGTGTGTTCAGATGAGCGGCATGTCAACCAAAATGAGCTACTTACAATCCCTGGAGTTTTGGGGCTCTCTGCGGGATTATGGGTAAAGCTGCCACTGTGACTAGTGGAGACTGTGTGTGACTTCTTGTTACTGAGACCCATGGCGTCCATTGACTGGCTTCTGCTGCGGATGACCCGCTGCAGAGAGAACGAGGAGATATCCATAGTCAGTGGATCCACCTTCATATCGCGTGGAAACCCAGAACACTGACTAATATTCCCAAGTCTATAAAGGGAATTTATACCGTATTGGTATCCCTTCTACATATGTGTAAAAGCCTTAACAGATTATTTTATTTTTTTTTTTCTTTCAATGTAGGATAAACTCATTCTGGAAAAATTAAGCATCTTCGAATGCAAGATGGTCAGATTGTCTTAGAGTTTTAAATGTATAACTTCCTGTTTCTCTGGGGTGTACATATGGCATGACAGAGAGATCAGTTTCTCTTAGTCATCAAAATGGGGAGGACAAGAGAACATGCCATTCAACTAGAGCAGAAGAATCAGCTGATGTTCGTAAGTCATAAGTCCAGCTGTAACTGGACTTATGACTTATGAAGTCATAAATCAGTTCAGGCAAAGCAAACTTGCCTGAACTTGCCCAAATCTTGAATCATTGTGATATTATAAAACAAAGCAAAGCAAAGCAATAAATAAATAAATAAATAAGCTGGAGCTGCAACCACCAGTGGTTTCCTGGAACCAGAGTTGCAAACCAATTGTTTGGGGCTTGCTAAACACTACTGGGATTTAAAGTGGAATGATCTGGGGGCAGACGTATCATGATGTGGGGGAATTTCTCCTCTTTCTCAAAGGTAAGGAGAACATTTCAATAAAAACCTGGTGACTTCTTGCAGAAAACTGAAACTGGACCATCACTGGGTTGGTGCAGGATTATTGATCAAAAACAGACCTAATTCCATTAGAAAACCTCACATAAATGGTTTAAATTTTTCCACTGCAATCTTTTTATATTAGTTTTTGGCTAATTAATTAATTATATTTTATTCATGTCACTTTGTTCTATTATTAATAAAACAGAGTTTATTAGATCTGTTGCTAGATGTGATTAAATATAAATGTTTTGAGGTGATTAATGAAATGTAGTTTTAATAGCAAGTGTTTTATAGGATGTGTGAGTAATATGTGTGTGAATACAAAGGTGTGTTGTGTATGCAGGACTGTTTCTTAACTTTTATTGGTAGTGTAGATCAATGGACAACAGGAAGAAAGTAAACTAAGGGTATGCTGCTTAAGAAAATGTTGCTTAAGATGAAGATACATCTTCATTAAAATGATCTATTATCAGCTGAACGTAGATGAGTCTGAAACATGAAGACGACTAAGACAAGGACTGCAAAAATTAAGAGACAGCAGGACAATGCAATCTACCCAGCTGTACTACAACAGAGACGAAGAAGAGTGGAAAATCTTTACAGATGTAACTTGCAAAGGTGGCAAAGACAAAGAGACAGCAAGTTAGTATTTGGCAACTTGGCAATAGAAGGGCAAGAGCACATTTAAGGTAGTCTATAAAAAAGGTTGGAGAAAAACTGGTTGACAGACATACTGAGATCAGCTGAGACTGAAGTTGAAGAAAAAAGTTTAGCTGTAGAAAAACATTAATGGAACGCTGCCCATGGGGAGATGTGCAAATTGCATCATAAGCTGCGTAATGAAGGGTCATTAAATTGCTCATCAGCTATCACAATTCCTGCTGCCATGCCTCAGTAGCTGGGTGTCGCTTCACCACGGTCAGTGATGGAGAACTCTCAGTCAGAGCAAAGTGCCTTTCATACACAAGAGGACACTCCGCAGCCTCCAAAGCCACAGCGCCATGTGAAAACCCACTGAGTTCAGCAGTCACAGCCAAGTGAGGACAGCAAATGCCAAAGGACTGGTCCTTTGAGATACTGCACATTTTCTATGCTTTGTTTCCTCATGTGTGAATACCCAGAATCCCAGCCAAGAGAAAGGAGAGGACGAAAAGAAAAAGAAAAACATCCGAAAAGTTTTTCCACTCATCACCACTCTTGCCCATGCATGTGCAGTTGCAGATAACCAGTGCACTTAATCAATAAAAAATAAAAAATAACGCGGTACCTTAAAGGACTCAAAGAAGCCGCCCCCTCCGCCTCCACCTCCGTTCTCCAGCTTATCTTCGTCCCCCCCCAGACCCATCATGGACTGGCTGTTAATGTGCAGCTCCTCGTACAATGTTTCCAGCAGGGCCGAACGTGTTCGCTCCTGTCAACAAACAAATCCACTACATTTTCAGTGACAGTACATCTAAAAATTCACTTTTGAGGACGATGAAGTCAGTAGGTTGCAGATAGATGCAAGCAGTTGGATGCTAGATTGTAGCAACATGAATAAACACATTATAATAAATGGGGGGAAAAAATGACAATGTTTTCTTAAATATGCTTCTCACCTCCAGCTTTGCAAACTTCTCGGCCTTGTAGCAGGCATACTCCGCATTGATAAGCTTCGTGAAGAGGAACTCATGGAATTCAGGGCCCTGAGGATGAAAAATACACAAGATTTGGAGAAGAATAAAGGAAGGTATATGGCGTCTCCCTGGGAAACAGATGTGTTTGTTTGGTTGCTGACCTTTCTGAAGATGGCGGGGTCAGGTAGAGCAGGTCCAAAGAAAGGTACATCATCTCTAGCTGTGACTGACACCTGAGCAAAAAAAAAACAAAACAAAAAACAAACAAACAAAAAAAAACATAAAAGTGAGAAAGATTGTTTTTTTGTTTTTGCATTTTAGACACACTGGTGAAAAGTGTTTCTGAATGGTGATGTCATTTATTAATCAGGATGTTTTTTAAGAGGTGAAAAAAAAATCCAAACAAACCTGGATCTATGTGAAAAAGCAATTGCAGCCCATGATCTTGTTAAATCATGAAAGAACTGTGATTAATCAAATTATCTTTGATTTATAGGCCACACCAAGGCCTGATTACTGCCCAACCACTAAAATTAAGAAAAACCCTAAAATGAGCCTGATCTGTCTGACAACATGAAGTAGGCTAGAAAAAAAAAAAAAAGGAAAGAAAACACATCTAAAGAAATTCAAGAACAAAACAGAATGTTATTAACATGTCTGAGTTTGGAAAGTGTTACAAAATAATTTCTAATGTTTTAATACTCCAGTGAACCACAGTGAGAGACATTATCCACAAATGGAGAAAATATGCACACATGCTGAAACCGCTTCTCAATTTTACTAAGAATCATTCAGAAAATCACATTTATTGACCAAAGAGACAAAAGGGTAAAGGTGTCATTTGGAAACTGATATGTATACAGCAATTACTGTGAGTATCATTATGTGATCTGAGAAGTCTTTGCTGATCTAGTATTTGTAGGTGCAACAAAAAAGAAAAAAAAAGAAACATAAGGGCAGTGTGTTATCAGGTTGCACAGCATATTGAAAGTCAAGCAAATGCATGTTGCGTCTCTTTTCATAACAGCACAAACAGATGGTTTAATAGGTTATTGAGAGGGTTTTATTTAAGTTCTATTTCATAAAGAAAAAAAAATAACCATTTCTCCCTTGACTCTAAATAATTACGTCAAAACATTATGGTAATTTAAGAGATAACACTAGTAATTAGGATTCAGCCCTCTAAGCAAACTTCAAATGGATCTGAAACGTGTTTATCAGATAAACATGAAAATTTTATAATAGAAAACTGTCATTCTGTGAAACAAACCTTGTATGTAACATTGTCTGAGCATGCGTTCTCCACCTGCACAACAACATACGCATGCAAGAAGTTGGACTGGATCATGTCCGGTACAAAGGGAGTGTTTTCCTCCTGGAACACGATGGCCACAATGTCGTTGCCTATGTGCCTCTTCCTCTGCAGCTGAAGGGGGGAGCCACAAATACAGAAAGTTACCAACTTAAAAATATATGATAGCCAAGCCTAGCACTAAAAACACAGCTGTGTTGGAGAATCCTTCCCAAAACCTGCACTCAAAGATTG
The DNA here is from genome assembly GCF_000485575.1 of Poecilia formosa. NCBI lineage: Eukaryota > Metazoa > Chordata > Actinopteri > Cyprinodontiformes > Poeciliidae > Poecilia > Poecilia formosa. Next base: position 1,985,056 of record NW_006799957.1, on the reverse strand, counting down.
TCTGAAGAGGAATTTGTTTGGGTCCCAAAAGAATAGAGTAATCCTTGCTACATAAAATCCTCTCTAAGAGGTCAGTTCAGTTTTACAGCCAAACGTATGGTAACTCTCCCATCTCATGTTTGGGTGACATATATTACTAAAAGAATGAAGTATGAACGGTACGGGAAAATATATACATGATGTAGTTACTACAGCTACATTTCCCATTTTTGATCCTTAAATATGTTTGCTAGGCTAATGTGTCACAGAAATGTGTCATTTGGAATAACAGAGAAGGTATTGTCAAACAAAGAGTGGGTGGTGGCCACACAAATGACTGTAGTAAAGCGTTTCCCTTGTTGCCAAAAAGCTTTGAGTTGCCAAAAGGACACTTGTGCACTTGGAGGACACAGCACCCGTCCTGAAGTCTAAATCTTTCATGCAGGCAATCTACTTTAAAAAAAAAAATAAAAATCTGCCACTGCTAAACAATAGGGACAGATTCTTTTTGTGCTGAAATATGAATGCATGCCGTCACCTTACTGGCTTTTGCAAGGTATTCTAATTTAGTTACATACATAAATATCTAAGGAGACGACTTCATCTCCTCCTATCTAAAATTTATGTAGATTTCACTTTGCAGTGTCACATTAGTACTTGTTCCAGACATTTTTTTTTCATCAGATAGCAGAATACAGGTTATGAGTGCAGATCAGAATGTATATATGTACCATAATGGAATTCTTATCAAGAATATTGCTATCCAAATCAATCAGATGCATGTATGTCAGAAAGAAGTGACAGCAGATTCTGCTAACAGATACAGAAAGAGGGGAATTCAAAAATATTCTAAGAACATTCTTTGACCCTTCATGCTCCGACACTCCACAGGAGACTGTAGCCTTCCATCATTTATAGGGTTATTTAACAATAAAATACAACTGTTAAATGAAGCTGCATCACATTCCCTCACCTGCCACTTTATTAGACACACCTCTCCAATTCCTTACGCTGACAATGAGAGAACCTGTCAGACTGCAGCAACTCGTTGCACCTAGATGTGTTGATGATGACTTGCAGAAGATCAAACGGTGCATGAGCATGAGTTAGAGACACATATTTAGAGGGTTTTGAACATTGCATGCTGGTCGGTGCAAGACCCGCTGTTCTGGGTGTTTCAGAAACTGCAGATCTGCTGGGAATTTCATGCACAGTTCTCTCTCTTACGGCTCATGCATTCATACTGCCAGCAGATTAAGATGCTAGTGGTGAAATGGTGGGGAGAATATTTTCTTGGCCTGCTTTGGACCCATTAGTACCAGTTGAAAAGAGCATTGTTGAAAATCTGTAGCCTGCCTTGCCCAAACATCTCGACTCAGTTGGCCTCTTTTGTTCTCATATGTTACTTTGGGGATGGTTAAAACGGGACATTCGCAACACGGATGAGCTTCTGACAAACCTTTTACAACTGCATCAGGCTGTCAAGGCAACTTGTTACAACAAAATCTCTGAAGAATGTTTCTGACTCCTTGCTGAATCAATACCACAAGGAATTAATAGTTTTAAAATGGAGTCCAACACGGTACTAGCGAGGTGTACCGAATAAAGTGGCTTGTAAATTTAGATTAAAAACAGTGTCTGCAATGTCAATGTGCCCTTGAAAAATGTCTCACAAGAAGAACAGTTGTATATCCAGCCCAACAGAGCCAATATTTACTCTGTAATTAAGAGATGATGATGGCATTTGCTTTTCCAGAAACAGTTCACTTGCTTTATAGCCTCTTCGAGTTACAGCCAGCCTGTTTGTCATGCTGTGAACAATCAACCATCTGGCTCTAAACCTGGGAGGTTTCCACAATGAGCCGGAGCCATAGCAGGCATGCATAAGCCAGAAATGGATTCTCACTAAGAGCGTCACAGAACTAAATAAAATGTTCAGACTAAATATTTGGTAAAAATCATAATGAATTCAAAGTGAAAGAGGCTGAATTCTTCTCAGGCATTTTCAAAAATGGCACAAAGCTGTGTTCTATATAAATCTTTAAAAGATTTCAAATAATTTTTATTGATCAGCGTTCAGAAAATATTAAGATTATTAAGTAATGTTAAGGATATTATTTTCAAAGGTATGGTGAAAACTGCATAAAAACTTTAATAAGAACCTAGCTCTCTGGCAGTAGGAGTCAGACTTTTTAATTATTTATTGATAGATACTGGTGATAAATTTCTAAGACAATATTAAAGGTTGAATATTAGAGAACACATTATATGTAAATTCAGGCAGCCAGGTTGCTGCTGCTTCATCCCTTTATAGTTGACATTTTTAGTAGTTCCTCTCACACACACTTTCCGAACTCAGACAGCTTAAAATTTTTCAGCTTATTCTCTCCATGCAGATTTACTGCCAGGCCAGATCATCACTTTGGATAAATTCAGCCTACTTGCCTTCCAGAATAAAGGCTTTGGTTTTAAGTGTGCTCCCTGCCTCCTTTTTCCTGTTCCCTGATGAATCATCCCATGTGGGCGGTGTTTATGTCCTCTGTTTGTCTCCATGTCTTGGCTTTATGAACCAACTGTACAGGGTTACTTTGGTAACAAAGTTCAAACAACTCATGGCACTAAAGAGCTTCTGAGAACAAATGCAGCACATTACAAAAACAATAGCAGAGAGGTGAGAGTCTGCAGGCAGAAACCAACAGAGTAAGAATTTCAATGCATAAAGGAAGGAAGAACTGCAGTGTTATTTCTCAACAACAGAAACAGGAAAAACTAAAAACATTTCCATTGCATTTTAACTTTATCACCTATAAGATTTTTGTAATTTTCTTCATATTTTCAGGCAAAACTCGGGAAGATTAGGGTCTCTGCTATTTTTTTTTTATGTATGAGTATAATATTTAGTTGGAATACAGAATGAGATACATTGTGTTAATTAGGGAAACTTAACAGATGGCAAGACTTAGCTGCACCTGTTAGCTGCAACCTTCTCAGTCATTAAAATAAATGATGGTTAACAGAGCAAACTGTTTATTTTCTAAAGCTGAATAAGAGCTGCTGACATTTCATGGCCTACAACTTATGTCTGAGACATTGTAGCTATGAGCACAGCTTTTCTGTAAAAAAAAAAAAAAAATGAAGCTCATTTTAAGTGTAGTTTCTCAACTATAGGACAACATGTTAAGATCGTTCTTTTTTTTTTTCTGGCAATTTTGATTCTAACTTATTTAATCAAGATAAAATGTACCCTTCCAAAAACAAATCAAATCCATGTTCATGTCCCTCCTGTGACATCACAGAGGAACCATCTGTTTTTGTTTTTTGTTTTTTGAAGAGGAAAGGGATAAACTAGAAAGTATATACTGAAATATCTTCAATGATCATTTCAAGTGAAGTTGCTAGAAAAATATTTTTTTCCTGTAGAACT
>NW_006799957.1:1963893-1980124 GCF_000485575.1 Poecilia formosa | reverse complement strand
GGTTTCCTGGAACCAGAGTTGCAAACCAATTGTTTGGGGCTTGCTAAACACTACTGGGATTTAAACTGGAATGATCTGGGGGCAGACGTATCATGATGTGGGGGAATTTCTCCTCTTTCTCAAAGGTAAGGAGAACATTTCAATAAAAACCTGGTGACTTCTTGCAGAAAACTGAAACTGGACCATCACTGGGTTGGTGCAGGATTATTGATCAAAAACAGACCTAATTCCATTAGAAAACCTCACATAAATGGATTAAATTTTTCCACTGCAATCTTTTTATATTAGTTTTTGGCTAATTAATTAATTATATTTTATTCATGTCACTTTGTTCTATTATTAATAAAACACAGTTTATTAGATCTGTTGCTAGATGTGATTAAATATAAATGTTTTGAGGTGATTAATGAAATGTAGTTTTAATAGCAAGTGTTTTATAGGATGTGTGAGTAATATGTGTGTGAATACAAAGGTGTGTTGTGTATGCAGGACTGTTTCTTGACTTTTATTGGTAGTGTAGATCAATGGACAACAGGAAGAAAGTAAACTAAGGGTATGCTGCTTAAGAAAATGTTGCTTAAGATGAAGATACATCTTCATTAAAATGATCTATTATCAGCTGAACGTAGATGAGTCTGAAACATGAAGACGACTAAGACAAGGACTGCAAAAATTAAGAGACAGCAGGACAATGCAATCTACCCAGCTGTACTACAACAGAGACGAAGAAGAGTGGAAAATCTTTACAGATGTAACTTGCAAAGGTGGCAAAGACAAAGAGACAGCAAGTTAGTATTTGGCAGCTTGGCAGTAGAAGGGCAAGAGCACATTTAAGGTAGTCTATAAAAAAGGTTGGAGAAAAACTGGTTGACAGACATACTGAGATCAGCTGAGACTGAAGTTGAAGAAAAAAGGTTAGCTGAAGAAAAACATTAATGGAACGCTGCCCATGGGGAGATGTGCAAATTGCATCATAAGCTGCGTAATGAAGGGTCATTAAATTGCTCATCAGCTATCACAATTCCTGCTGCCATGCCTCAGTAGCTGGGTGTCGCTTCACCACGGTCAGTGATGGAGAACTCTCAGTCAGAGCAAAGTGCCTTTCATACACAAGAGGACACTCCGCAGCCTCCAAAGCCACAGCGCCATGTGAAAACCCACTGAGTTCAGCAGTCACAGCCAAGTGAGGACAGCAAATGCCAAAGGACTGGTCCTTTGAGATACTGCACATTTTCTATGCTTTGTTTCCTCATGTGTGAATACCCAGAATCCCAGCCAAGAGAAAGGAGAGGACGAAAAGAAAAAGAAAAACATCCGAAAAGTTTTTCCACTCATCACCACTCTTGCCCATGCATGTGCAGTTGCAGATAACCAGTGCACTTAATCAATAAAAAATAAAAAATAACGCGGTACCTTAAAGGACTCAAAGAAGCCGCCCCCTCCGCCTCCACCTCCGTTCTCCAGCTTATCTTCGTCCCCCCCCAGACCCATCATGGACTGGCTGTTAATGTGCAGCTCCTCGTACAATGTTTCCAGCAGGGCCGAACGTGTTCGCTCCTGTCAACAAACAAATCCACTACATTTTCAGTGACAGTACATCTAAAAATTCACTTTTGAGGACGATGAAGTCAGTAGGTTGCAGATAGATGCAAGCAGTTGGATGCTAGATTGTAGCAACATGAATAAACACATTATAATAAATGGGGGAAAAAAATGACAATGTTTTCTTAAATATGCTTCTCACCTCCAGCTTTGCAAACTTCTCGGCCTTGTAGCAGGCATACTCCGCATTGATAAGCTTCGTGAAGAGGAACTCATGGAATTCAGGGCCCTGAGGATGAAAAATACACAAGATTTGGAGAAGAATAAAGGAAGGTATATGGCGTCTCCCTGGGAAACAGATGTGTTTGTTTGGTTGCTGACCTTTCTGAAGATGGCGGGGTCAGGTAGAGCAGGTCCAAAGAAAGGTACATCATCTCTAGCTGTGACTGACACCTGAGCAAAAAAAAAACAAAACAAAAAACAAACAAACAAAAAAAAACATAAAAGTGAGAAAGATTGTTTTTTTGTTTTTGCATTTTAGACACACTGGTGAAAAGTGTTTCTGAATGGTGATGTCATTTATTAATCAGGATGTTTTTTAAGAGGTGAAAAAAAAATCCAAACAAACCTGGATCTATGTGAAAAAGCAATTGCAGCCCATGATCTTGTTAAATCATGAAAGAACTGTGATTAATCAAATTATCTTTGATTTATAGGCCACACCAAGGCCTGATTACTGCCCAACCACTAAAATTAAGAAAAACCCTAAAATGAGCCTGATCTGTCTGACAACATGAAGTAGGCTAGAAAAAAAAAAAAAAGGAAAGAAAACACATCTAAAGAAATTCAAGAACAAAACAGAATGTTATTAACATGTCTGAGTTTGGAAAGTGTTACAAAATAATTTCTAATGTTTTAATACTCCAGTGAACCACAGTGAGAGACATTATCCACAAATGGAGAAAATATGCACACATGCTGAAACCGCTTCTCAATTTTACTAAGAATCATTCAGAAAATCACATTTATTGACCAAAGAGACAAAAGGGTAAAGGTGTCATTTGGAAACTGATATGTATACAGCAATTACTGTGAGTATCATTATGTGATCTGAGAAGTCTTTGCTGATCTAGTATTTGTAGGTGCAACAAAAAAGAAAAAAAAAGAAACATAAGGGCAGTGTGTTATCAGGTTGCACAGCATATTGAAAGTCAAGCAAATGCATGTTGCGTCTCTTTTCATAACAGCACAAACAGATGGTTTAATAGGTTATTGAGAGGGTTTTATTTAAGTTCTATTTCATAAAGAAAAAAAAATAACCATTTCTCCCTTGACTCTAAATAATTACGTCAAAACATTATGGTAATTTAAGAGATAACACTAGTAATTAGGATTCAGCCCTCTAAGCAAACTTCAAATGGATCTGAAACGTGTTTATCAGATAAACATGAAAATTTTATAATAGAAAACTGTCATTCTGTGAAACAAACCTTGTATGTAACATTGTCTGAGCATGCGTTCTCCACCTGCACAACAACATACGCATGCAAGAAGTTGGACTGGATCATGTCCGGTACAAAGGGAGTGTTTTCCTCCTGGAACACGATGGCCACAATGTCGTTGCCTATGTGCCTCTTCCTCTGCAGCTGAAGGGGGGAGCCACAAATACAGAAAGTTACCAACTTAAAAATATATGATAGCCAAGCCTAGCACTAAAAACACAGCTGTGTTGGAGAATCCTTCCCAAAACCTGCACTCAAAGATTGTCTGAAGAGGAATTTGTTTGGGTCCCAAAAGAATAGAGTAATCCTTGCTACATAAAATCCTCTCTAAGAGGTCAGTTCAGTTTTACAGCCAAACGTATGGTAACTCTCCCATCTCATGTTTGGGTGACATATATTACTAAAAGAATGAAGTATGAACGGTACGGGAAAATATATACATGATGTAGTTACTACAGCTACATTTCCCATTTTTGATCCTTAAATATGTTTGCTAGGCTAATGTGTCACAGAAATGTGTCATTTGGAATAACAGAGAAGGTATTGTCAAACAAAGAGTGGGTGGTGGCCACACAAATGACTGTAGTAAAGCGTTTCCCTTGTTGCCAAAAAGCTTTGAGTTGCCAAAAGGACACTTGTGCACTTGGAGGACACAGCACCCGTCCTGAAGTCTAAATCTTTCATGCAGGCAATCTACTTTAAAAAAAAAAATAAAAATCTGCCACTGCTAAACAATAGGGACAGATTCTTTTTGTGCTGAAATATGAATGCATGCCGTCACCTTACTGGCTTTTGCAAGGTATTCTAATTTAGTTACATACATAAATATCTAAGGAGACGACTTCATCTCCTCCTATCTAAAATTTATGTAGATTTCACTTTGCAGTGTCACATTAGTACTTGTTCCAGACATTTTTTTTTCATCAGATAGCAGAATACAGGTTATGAGTGCAGATCAGAATGTATATATGTACCATAATGGAATTCTTATCAAGAATATTGCTATCCAAATCAATCAGATGCATGTATGTCAGAAAGAAGTGACAGCAGATTCTGCTAACAGATACAGAAAGAGGGGAATTCAAAAATATTCTAAGAACATTCTTTGACCCTTCATGCTCCGACACTCCACAGGAGACTGTAGCCTTCCATCATTTATAGGGTTATTTAACAATAAAATACAACTGTTAAATGAAGCTGCATCACATTCCCTCACCTGCCACTTTATTAGACACACCTCTCCAATTCCTTACGCTGACAATGAGAGAACCTGTCAGACTGCAGCAACTCGTTGCACCTAGATGTGTTGATGATGACTTGCAGAAGATCAAACGGTGCATGAGCATGAGTTAGAGACACATATTTAGAGGGTTTTGAACATTGCATGCTGGTCGGTGCAAGACCCGCTGTTCTGGGTGTTTCAGAAACTGCAGATCTGCTGGGAATTTCATGCACAGTTCTCTCTCTTACGGCTCATGCATTCATACTGCCAGCAGATTAAGATGCTAGTGGTGAAATGGTGGGGAGAATATTTTCTTGGCCTGCTTTGGACCCATTAGTACCAGTTGAAAAGAGCATTGTTGAAAATCTGTAGCCCGCCTTGCCCAAACATCTCGAATCAGTCACCAGATCTTAATCTAATAAGGCACCTTGGGGATGGTTAAAACGGGACATTCACAACACGGATGAGCTTCTGACAAACCTTTTACAACTGCATCAGGTTGTCAAGGCAATTTGTTACCACAAAATCTCTGAAGAATGTTTCTGACTCCTTGCTGAATCAATACCACAAGGAATTAATAGTTTTAAAATGGAGTCCAACACGGTACTAGCGAGGTGTACCGAATAAAGTGGCTTGTAAATTTAGATTAAAAACAGTGTCTGCAATGTCAATGTGCCCTTGAAAAATGTCTCACAAGAAGAACAGTTGTATATCCAGCCCAACAGAGCCAATATTTACTCTGTAATTAAGAGATGATGATGGCATTTGCTTTTCCAGAAACAGTTCACTTGCTTTATAGCCTCTTCGAGTTACAGCCAGCCTGTTTGTCATGCTGTGAACAATCAACCATCTGGCTCTAAACCTGGGAGGTTTCCACAATGAGCCGGAGCCATAGCAGGCATGCATAAGCCAGAAATGGATTCTCACTAAGAGCGTCACAGAACTAAATAAAATGTTCAGACTAAATATTTGGTAAAAATCATAATGAATTCAAAGTGAAAGAGGCTGAATTCTTCTCAGGCATTTTCAAAAATGGCACAAAGCTGTGTTCTATATAAAGCTTTAAAAGATTTCAAATAATTTTTATTGATCAGCGTTCAGAAAATATTAAGATTATTAAGTAATGTTAAGGATATTATTTTCAAAGGTATGGTGAAAACTGCATAAAAACTTTAATAGAACCTAGCTCCCTGGCAGTAGGAGTCATAACCGTTTCAGTCGTTTTAATTATTTATTGATAGATACTGGTGATAAATTTCTAAGACAATATTAAAGGTTGAATATTAGAGAACACATTATATGTAAATTCAGGCAGCCAGGTTGCTGCTGCTTCATCCCTTTATAGTTGACATTTTTAGTAGTTCCTCTCACACACACTTTCCGAACTCAGACAGCTTAAAATTTTTCAGCTTATTCTCTCCATGCAGATTTACTGCCAGGCCAGATCATCACTTTGGATAAATTCAGCCTACTTGCCTTCCAGAATAAAGGCTTTGGTTTTAAGTGTGCTCCCTGCCTCCTTTTTCCTGTTCCCTGATGAATCATCCCATGTGGGCGGTGTTTATGTCCTCTGTTTGTCTCCATGTCTTGGCTTTATGAACCAACTGTACAGGGTTACTTTGGTGACAAAGTTCAAACAACTCATGGCACTAAAGAGCTTCTGAGAACAAATGCAGCACTTTACAAAAACAATAGCAGAGAGGTGAGAGTCTGCAGGCAGAAACCAACAGAGTAAGAATTTCAATGCATAAAGGAAGGAAGAACTGCAGTGTTATTTCTCAACAACAGAAACAGGAAAAACTAAAAACATTTCCATTGCATTTTAACTTTATCACCTATAAGATTTTTGTAATTTTCTTCATATTTTCAGGCAAAACTCGGGAAGATTAGGGTCTCTGCTATTTTTTTTTTATGTATGAGTATAATATTTAGTTGGAACACAGAATGAGATACATTGTGTTAATTAGGGAAACTTAACAGATGGCAAGACTTAGCTGCACCTGTTAGCTGCAACCTTCTCAGTCATTAAAATAAATGATGGTTAACAGAGCAAACTGTTTATTTTCTAAAGCTGAATAAGAGCTGCTGACATTTCATGGCCTACAACTTATGTCTGAGACATTGTAGCTATGAGCACAGCTTTTCTGTAAAAAAAAAAAAAAAATGAAGCTCATTTTAAGTGTAGTTTCTCAACTATAGGACAACATGTTAAGATCGTTCTTTTTTTTTTTCTGGCAATTTTGATTCTAACTTATTTAATCAAAATAAAATGTACCCTTCCAAAAACAAATCAAATCCATGTTCATGTCCCTCCTGTGACATCACAGAGGAACCATCTGTTTTTGTTTTTTGTTTTTTGAAGAGGAAAGGGATAAACTAGAAAGTATATACTGAAATATCTTCAATGATCATTTCAAGTGAAGTTGCTAGAAAAATATTTTTTTCCTGTAGAACTGCATCACCGTCAACAAATAAGGGAGAAATAAAAAGGCTGAATTACCAGGTTTTGGAAGGCCTGGTCATTAACCATGCATTTGATCCAGGTGCATTGGAGCAGGGATCTATTCAAAAGTTGCAGGACTGTCTCACTCAAGGACTAGAGTTGCTTTTTATGTAGTCATTAACTGCAAAAAAGGTGCAACTGTAGCAAATTTTAAAGGGATTTTGTAAACTCATGCATTCTATCACTTCTGAGATAAGAGAAGAAATAGTTCTGGTCAGGATTAAAAGCCACTGTTCCCATGATAATTTCACCGTGACTACGCTGTGATGGTGTATTATAAAAATCTCAGAGTCAGAGGAAGATTAAACATTTAATGAATAAAGTGTGAGCATCACACTAAGGCACACCCAAACAGCAGCAGCAGCTGTCAGTACATCATTAAAGATCTATCTATGATTCACATAAACAGATCTTTTTATTTGTGCCTCAGAACATAAATAGGTTAAAACTGTAAATTAACATGTTGAACGAAGGATTTACTTTTGCTTTGGCCAAAGACGGCTACAAACAATGCTGATGACTGGAATTGAAAGTGAAAAATGAACAGAAAGTTTTCCGGAGACCATTTTTAAACTGATACAACTGAATCATAGTGGGAACAGATTAATAAAACAAAACTTTTCCTCCACGTCACTCCATCCTGAAGGTCCTGGTAAATGAAAAAATATTACCTTATTACAAGAGCCTTTTCCTGGGGTAATTTTTTTTTGTTTCTTTTTACCCCCAGGAAATTCAAGAAAAATGCACAGGGGGAAAACCACCCAATTACTGAAAGTGAAAACACTTTATGAACCTACACACTTTATGGTGCACTAGGGTGTTTCCACTTCCTTCTGCCTTAATAACTGTTTTTTATCTACTCATACTAACTACAGCATGACCAAATTATAAGTCAAGTATGATATTCAAACATTTGGTGCAAGCTCTGAGGTGAAATACTGGAAAACATTCAAATCAGGACGAATACGTCTATTTTGGCACAGTTTGGAGAGTTTTCATACTTTAGCGATGATGATGGTGCGCAGACCACAGCGGCTGAGGGAGTCCTTCTAAAGTAGGGCACAGTTTCTTTTCCAGTTGCTTTCTTGAATCCCTTTTTATTCATCTACGATCTGGGGCTCTGCAATTATTTTTGTCACTGCCAGGAGGGGGTTGTTCACAAACTGGAAGGTTAGTGGTTCTGTCAACAGCAGCACCAATTTGCCTTGTCCAAGTGCTAAGATAAACACATTGAAGACAAAACCCCCCTCATCTACCACCAGAAAAAAAAAAAAAACAGCGCAGTTTATTTTCATTTTTCTTTTAAGGGTCTGAAATTTCCCCATTGCAGCCTCTCTCTAGTGGGTGTGTGCAAAGTACACCCTTACTGATTCTTTGAAATTTAACTGGGTAATTGGCAGCCAGGTGCTGCTAATCAAAGGCACTCAGTCAAGTAATTAGCAGTAGGTGTGAGCACATCTGTAAGGCAGAAGCCTGTGTAGTTTGCTGATAAGGAGTACTTAAGTTTCTGTTTACAAAATGCCTGAAAGGGAAGACACCAGCAACGGTATGAGAGATGAAATTGTTGCTATCAATCTGAAAAAGGCTATTAGGCTGACTAAAAATGACTGCAGCTCAGCATTATGTGACAGAAATGCCCATCAGTTGCTGGCTGCTACAACCCTTGAGGTCAGATCGACGAAATGCTCAGAATAAAAGAAACGCTAAACTAAATCTTTAGTCTTGGTTAGGATGCTAAAGGTTAAAGGTCACAAAGGACAGTTATGGCCTGCTTGGAACGGGTACTCCCTCCTTTGTCTCAGTGAAACATGACTTAGGTTTGCACACTTTACCACACAGAACCATAAAGCAGGGTTGCTTGATGATAGAAAAAAATTAAATTATTTTGGACAATAATGAAGTCCTTGAAGTTATTTAACGTGATTAGTTATCGGAAACTAAATTACACCATACTTGGAAAAGAGAATGTGACAAATAATATATGATTTGTTTTTTCTTGATGACATTCTTTTTTTACGCTGTTTGGAGAAACATTTAAATAGGAATGTGTTTAATTGAACAGCCCTGACATAGAGAAATTATGCAATATGGTGTTTTTAGACATCTGCAAAAACACCCACCAAATGTGATCCCTTAAGGCCAATTGATATCAAGTGTTTATGAAGTCTATTTATTTCATTTTTATTTTCACTATATTGGACTTATTTTGTTTCGTATCTGATTCGATCTGGGTTTCACGCTTCTTCAACAAAAAGTTAAAGAAATCTGGAAATCTCTAAAATGGTTTCAAAACTATTCCAGCAAAACTTTAATGTAATTTTCTTCCTCAATTTCTCACAATAAATTAAAAAAGATAAACTTTCTAAAATGATATACTTGTCAATATTTTCACTCTTTTTTTCTAATCACGAAAAGCATAGAATAAACACAGGGGGAAAAAAAAGATCAGTCTTATTTACATTAGTTGAAACTAAGCTCGCAACCCAGGCCAGATCAACAGGAAAATGTCACAAATAAAAACCAGAAAGACTTGACAACACTACAACAGTCATAAATAACTGGGATTTGTCTGTACCTGCTGAGAGTCTCCTTCCGTATAAGGCAGTTTGGTGGACACATGAAACATAATCTCCTTATTATGGAAATTTGTGTAAACCGATTCCATCCCCGTCTGCCCGTGAGTGACATCAAGTCCACCTCGAAAACTGGAGAAGCAAAAAAGAAGTATGGGAACTAAACATAATAGAGGAACAGATGGAGGAGGAAGAAAATTTGGCGTAAAAGGATAAAAATCTTGAGGGGACAGAAGATGCTGTCAGTAGAATGTAATTTTATCAGAGCTCTTGATCTATGATGACCACTCAATTAATGAAGGGAACTCCATCTTCCTACTTGGCTTACAATCTCAGCAACTCAATCCTTTTTGATTTTTTTCTCTAGTTCTTGAAAGAAATATTTGATAAGCCACTGAGTGACTGATAGTCTCCCTTTTACAGACATTAGGTAGAGTACTCTACTAAAAATTTAAAGTGTTTAAAGAAATTAACTGAAAAATGTCAAACCCTTTAAAGTCATGAAGCTCAATCTTTGTGCCCAAAAACTCCAGAAACTCAATGAAGGCTGGACTTTCCTCCATGTTCCCAAACAACTCCTCCTCTGATGTCTGCAAACAGCAGGCAGAAAACATTTTCCAGGAGTTTGACATGTGAGTCTGAAAGCAAAGATTAGCTGAAGTATCTCTGAAATGCACCCACCTGGCCAAACTTTTGATAAATGACTCCAAACTTGAAGTTGTTGCTGATTACATGCTCATCAAAGGTGACAATGAGTCTTGAAGCCTGGGGATGAAAAAATGGGGAGCTCTTCATGTCACGTCATGATGATTAAGTGTTGATGGATGAGATGGAAAAGGAGGAAAAAATATAGCTACCTTTGGATAGAGGACAGGGTAAAACCTATCCACGTTTACCTCTTCACAAACAAGCTGCAAAATAATAGAAACAACAACGAGCTTCATCCATTTTGAATACAACTTAATTACTAATTCAGTGTGATTGTGATTACCTACCTTTGCCATCTGAACCACATTGGGAAACTCAGTAAGGCAGGAAATGGGGATCACATCATGATGGGTTTTGTATTTTGTGCTGAAAGGTAAATAGCAATGCAGGAGTTTAGGGAAATGGAAGGAGTTAAACCAACAACAAAAAAGAAATGTTCACCCATAAAAAGCCACCAAGAAATTATTACATGCAAACGTCAAGACATTAGGTGAGAAGCTTTAAGATCAACACTTTGTAGAATATAGTTAGTTTCTTCTTTATTAGTAGTTGTAGCAAATTAAAATATAACTCTTACACTAGTGAAAAAAAATATTCAAAATGCTGCAGGCAGTAACAAACAATATTTTCTTCTTTTTAAAAGTAAACATGCAACACCTTGAGAGCTAATTACCTTGAAAATACAGAGTTGAGACTCATTAAATCCATCTCAAGAACAGCAATTTTCTTGCTTAGCAAGTATAATTATGAACGCTGCTAAGCCTGACTCAAACTGCAAAAATAAGTATAATAATTTAGAAACAGTATTACAAGAGCGATAGCTAACTTTTGTATGTTTTTTTTTTAAACAATCTCTCTGTCCTGACAGTAGAATACGAGACAGATAATCTGTATTTCTGCAGATGGCTCGTCAGCCATCTACAGAAATACACAGCTCTTGGTCAGAAATAACAAATCAGAGATGTTGTAGCACTGTCAACCATGCTCGTGTGCATGCCGCTCACACCCTTCCCTCGGTCAGCCTGTAGCATCGTTTAAGCTCAAGATAAACCCTTTTTATCAGCTCTCATCATTTAAACAAGGCTACTTGAATCAGCCAGTGGACATATTGGCTGATTATATTGAGCATTTTCAGTACAATAGAAATACAACGTGAGTTACTCTGCTGGTCTTTCAGGTCTGTTAAATATGACTATTTTCCACTGCCTGTGATTACATCCAATTGAAGGGGTGACTGTGGGTGGTGTTCACCTACCAGAAAACAGGACAACGTGAAAAACATTATGAGCTGTGTTACTGCTACCACACCGAACAGTCATCCTCTCTGAAGGTCCATTAACAAGCAAGGAGCGCTGCTATTAAAATCTTAAGAGGAATCTCTTGGGTGCTAAATTTAATTCACAGGTTACACTGCACACTGAGTGCTGCCTCTCACCCGCTCCTCTCTCTCAGTAAGTGTGATGGAGTGGAGGATTTTAGTGAATAAACATGACTTTGGGCAGTAGTGGGTGGAAGGCCTTCCACTTTTTCAGCAGAGGTGAATGCTGGGTTGATTGCTGGATATTTTGTCACCACTCTTAAAAAAAGCAAGCAGCAAATTACCCCTACTTCTCTCTTGTTGATTCAGGTTTTTTGTGTGTTTGAGAGGCCCCTCAAAGAAGAAAAAAAGAAACATACCGACACTACATTCTGCATGCAAAAAGAAGAAAAAGTACAGGGCAAAATGTTAAAAACTTGGAGGGAATACAGAAACAAAAGGTGCTGTTATTGTGATGAACAGAGGGCAGATAGAAAAACAAAACATTAACAGCAGACAAAACAAGTCAGAGATAGAGGGAAATAATGGAACATAATGGTACCGTAGCATCAAGCGCAGATGCTCTTGATCCCCAATGACTTCATACTTCATTGAGAAGACCAAGTGGCCGAGGGCAGCATCCATCGTGTAGTAATTAAAGTGTTCCTGGGGGCAGATAAGTGAAGGAAATGTTACTATGATGTAATTCCACAAAGAACTGACACTGGGTGACACAATAATAAAAAGATACTGCTGTGATAAACTCACAATTAGGAGTGGAGCCGAGAATAACAATCTTATTATCACCGTACAAAGGGTTTTATTGCACAGTCTGGTGAACACTAAGACAGTCTTGCAATAGCTGCACAAAAACTCGAGCATACTTTAGATAAACATATGGTGGGATTTTACAACATGCTCTTTTCAAACTTTTCACTTTGAAACAGGCTTTGTAGAGCAGAAATGATCTGTAATATTTCCCTAGTTTTCATTGACTTGGTTTTTTTTTTTAAAATAAAAGTCCCTTGAAAAAACACTAAAGTGGGTAACTTTTATAAAAGAACAAAACTGTTTTTTATATATTTGCTAAAGCTATCATGATGTAGTGACAGTATAATATGAGACAGATTGTGGAAAAGTCAAGCTCCTCTATGTCCTCTTTGTGGTTCTACTGCCATCTGCAGAAATACTGTTCTGTCAGAAACAACCAATCCGAGCCAGCAGGAGGTTCTTAGAGCTGTCAATCATTCTTGTGTACATGCCGCTCATGTCCTCCCTCTTGCTCTCTGTTTTGCTACCTCTCCTTTTCCACGGTGGTGCCTACCATGCATGCACCAGCTTGTAAGCCTCCAATGATGGGGGATAGACAGTTTTCCTGCAACAGTAAGTTGTTTCTCCACCTTTAGCACACCTTCAGCAAATCACAATCTTCAGCAGCGTGTACATAAGGCTCATTGACGCCACTTAGATCCCCTTCCTAATTCTGATTGGTTGTTTCTGATCTAGCAGCTTATTTCTGCAGATTCATTAGGAGGAGGTGAAGGGGTGTGATTTTCTCACAAATTATCTCTCATACTGTCATAACTTAGTTTTAAGAAATATGTAGAATAAATATTTTACATATTGCAGCTTTAACCAACACATTTCCGCAGTTTTATTTCAGTGAAAATTATATACAGAACCACCATTCTCACCTTGCCCATGAAGTTCTTCCTGTAGATCTTGGCAGTGCTGTTTGTCTCCAGTTTAACGTGGGAGGCTGGACAGGGACGGTGGTCGGCCTCTGGCGGCTCTTTGGGCTCATGATTGGTTCCTTCAATCCAGTAGCCTCCAAACTGGGGCAGCAGGATGAGGGGAAAAGGGCTACTGCGACCAAGAACCTGAGGATGATGGAGAAAAAAATAAAAAAAGATAACACAGCTCTTTTGAGGTTTCAAGTTGAATTATTTAATCAAAAACCATGCACTCATGTATAGAGGATAAGCTATATGCAGTCATAGATATGACTAGAAATGTACCTCATGAACACTCGGATAAGGTATGTAGTCCTCTTCTGTCTGTAGGAAGAAAAACAGACCACATAAGATGTGGTACCTATTTTACTCAAGAATAAAGTAGATGCTGTGGAACAATATTCAATATATTCTGCCCACTTTTGTTCCAAAAACTAGATAACAAAAGTCTTCAGTCTGTCTTTCTTGGAAGGACAATTTTGTATACAAAAAGATTCCATAATTCATTGTATTAATTGTTTCTGTTTTGTTTTTATCCTTTTTAACAATTTAAAACGTGTTCCGGTTCCTGTGTTCATTACATGTTCATTAGGATTTAAAGTTTATTGACCTTGGAGAATGTTTTCTTGGATTATTATGCCATTACTATTATATTGTTTATGTAATAGTATATATATATATATATATATATATATATATATATATATATATATATATATATATATATATATATATATATATATATATATATATATATATATATATATATATAAAGATTCCCTCTCACATAACATCTTATGGCAAAATCGTAAAATGTGCTACGACATGTTGCTCTGTAGTTTCAAACCAAATCTAACAGGAATAATTTGATTTGATTTTACAGAAAAATCCAGCTAAAACCTAATCTAATCTACAAAAATTTGTCCTACTGATGTTAGGTTTGAGATTCTCTTTTGATCTTGGCAGGGATTTGGTAGAAGTTTGAATCCTGTATTTTGTAACCTCTAGTGACAGGGTGCTAAAACCTTTCCATGTGAGAAAAGGCCAAGAGCCTCTCAGGGAGAAAAGTAAGATAATATTCCAGCCGAGTGTGTGCACTAGAGGCTTAATTTCTTTTACTTTGCAGGTAATGCATGCTAAGACCATTTTCTCTCCCTTTGGCTTGTGGAGATTGTGCTCATTTTGTGTGGTATTAATTTAATTGGACTCTAAAAACATTGACATGCTGCAGCTTCTCTTCATGCAGTGTTTCCCCTTCTCAAAAGAAGATTTTCACACAGTCCTACCAAAGCAGAAATACTCAATTTAAAGCTGTAGCCTGTATGCAGGCAAAACTGTCACCATTTAGCACTTCACAAAGAAAAAGTGAAAGTTACAGTTTCTTACACAACATCTAACATTTCTTGTTGCATTATCACAAACATTGGCTATACTGAGAGAAGTAGAAGACGAAGTAGGAGTTTTAAGATCCGCCTTTGGTGAGGATTGTGTAATTACAGTTGAAGTGGACGACATTGGGGTTCAAAACTGCTTATGATGCAAATTTAATATACTTCATGAGTCTTGTGTTGTCCTCAATGTAGTGTCACAGTACTGGACAGAATTTGATCTCAACAAGCAGGCAAAGCAAAAGTTTGACATACACATTAAATATCTAGTTTGGTCTTGGATGTTGTAGCTGCTATAAGCTCTGTAGAACTAATTCAGACAAATATGACTCCGGTAGAGCATAATATTTAATAACAATATACACAATAAAAAAATAGACTAGATAGTTTCTTCAAACTGATCTTAGTTTATATTCAAAGAGCAAAACATGGCCATTGTGTATGTATTTGTCCCAATTTCATTCTTGCATATTTTACAGAGCCAATCCTCACCACAGCCTATTTGTGTCAGATTGTGGATGAGAACAGAGCAACTCAAGCTTCCAATCGTGTTTCAGAATACCTACCAAGAAACTCTAAGCTGTCCCAGGGTCAGGGTCAATTGTAATACAATGTTCATACAAGACAAGTGATCATAAGCTGGATTTAATAATTGCAGCTTTGTTGTGTTTCCTTTTGCTGTTCAGCTAAGCTTACCAGAACCAGAACTGGAAAGTATTATTATTTTTTTTAATTCTACATCCCCTTTTAGCCAAATCCACCAACATTTGGTCTTTCTGACGTGACCCCAGACCTCTTGCTGAGTCCGGACTTCAGCAAGGACTCCATCAGCCAGTCTAGATAAGACAGCAGAAAATTTTGCTGCCCCTGTCGCTCCTTAGCTCATAACTCAGTAGGAGAGCGCCCTAAAGCCTGCCTGACAGCTGATAAGGAAAGGTTTTATAACACTGCCATTCCTGATGCTTTACCAGACTGTACACTACGAGGAGATTTGTGAATTTGTGACTCACTTTGAGGGGAGGAGGGAAGGGGCATCTTTGCTCATCCATTCTGTACCCCTGTTGAGAGAAAGGAAAAAAAAAGAGAATGTAGTGATGGAAAAGGTCCAATATTTTTGAAAGGCGTTCGCAGAGCTGTACACACACACACACACACACGCACACACACAAAAAAAAATGATGAGGGTACAACTGATTCTCAGCAGCAAATAAATTTATTGTGTGACAGTGTTCTTTATGATCATTGTTACAATAGCTGATGTTCAAAGATGCAAGCTCAAAAGCCAGATGTGTTAAAGAAAGAGGAAGTGAAAGAGTGACATCTTACAAGCTATAATGGGTAAAAAAAGATAAGTAGGGGATGTTCATGAGAACAGCCATAATGCAGATACCATTATCTGTACTTTTCTACTATGATTCCATCGACATCACACTCTGCTGAGTTTATAAGTGCTGACAGTTTCCAGTGTGCACAGAAAGATAAATGATGGTTGAAATGAGCTCTGTACCCATTTTTTTTGTTTCTGTTGAATAGCCTCCAGCAGGGTTTGAAATGTACCAAATTTAGCAAGGGTGTGTACACAGTAGGGCTGTTGTAAACGAATATTTTAGTAATCGAGTAATCTATCGATTATTCTTACGAGGAATCGAGTAATCTATCGATTATTCTTACGATTAATCGAGTAATCGGATAAAAAAAATTATGAAATGAAATATTGGTAAATCTGGCATAATACCGGTGTTACTATCAGATATCAATATCAG
>NW_006799957.1:1901992-1963111 GCF_000485575.1 Poecilia formosa | reverse complement strand
AACGAAGCTTCGAGGCAGGTAAATTTTCCTCGAGGAATTTTAGTAATCGAGGTACTCGAATCATTCGAGGAATCGTTTCAGCCCTAGTACACAGCAAGGTTAGAAATGTATCAAATTTACAGAATGTATCAAATTCAGCAGATTTGTATCATACATAGTGTGTGAATGAGTGGAAATGACTTCATGTAGAAATATATTTGAACGTTCCAGTGAAGTGCTATATATAAGTCTGACTAATTTCCTTTCAAATTTGGACTATTGAAAGTAAAAAAGCTGAAATATGAACATAGTACTTATAATATTTAGGGCTGAAACGATTCCTCGAATGATTCGAGTACCTCAAATTATTAAAATTCCTCGATGAAAATTGATCTGCCTCGAAGCTTCGTTAAATTATGTTGTATTATTTAGCGCACGGTGTTCCGGCCGGAACATTAACTGCGTCGCGCAGAGCTCTCACTTCCGCCTCTGAGTTGTTGGAGAAAGCTAAGTGTAATCATCTTAACGTCCAATTTTCAAGTTCGGCCGGTGGGGATTTCATCGATTGATAATAATGCCCAGGTTTTCGAGGGACCAATAGACATCCTTAAAATGACTGGAGCGATGCCTGAAGTACGGCAGCCTTTCTTCTCCGGGACCTGCTGGTTCAAACCGAACGGCGGGAAGAGCGCTGAGGAGTATTTGTACAGGTGAGCGGATAGACTGAACACGGAGGGCGGCTGAGTAGCTGATGCTTACCGTGTAAATGTAGCTTTACGGACGAACCGCACAATACATTTTATATCACCCCGGTCTCAACAAACGGGAGGCGGAAATCATCTGAGTGTGACGAACGAAGGTGTCAAATCCCGTTGCTAACAAACTTGTGGCAAGGCACACCTGTCAAGCCTCCCGTTTTGGCAGGGAAACTACCGTTTTTTACCCCCTTTCCCGTATTGCTCTCGGTCTTACGTTCGTACTCGGGTCTACCGGTGGTATCTCCCCGCCACATTATGTTCGTTCGTCTTCCCCGGACCTACTGTAGGTCTCCTGGTCTATTTTCTACCTCAAATCCCGCCATCTTACAATCGTTCGTTCGAAGATGAATAAACTAAAAGCGGGGTATAGACATTTTTTTTAGAAGCGTATTTGTAAGCCTGCCTCTTTATTATTAAATTGAATAGAATTTCAGATTTTTGTATACATTTTCTTCAGGTTAACTGAGAAAGTGAGCTATTATGTTTACAGGTTAATTTTCTAAACTACAAAAATAGTAACCGTTAGTGTTAGGGATGCTCAAATATGAAAAGTTGGACCGTGTTGATATCCAGTAGTAACACTGGTGTTATGCTAGATTTACCAATATTTTATTTTATCTTTTTTTTTTATCCAATTACTCGATTAATCGCAAGATTAATCGATGGATTACTCGACTACTAAAATATTTGTTTACAACAGCCCTAATAATATATATATATATATATATATATATATATATATATATATATATATATATATATATATATATATATATATATATATATATATAAACTTGATCATTTGTGAAAGCAAATTAAGGTGTTCAAAAATAAGATTTAAAATCAATAACCAGCTTTAAAGAAACATAAGTTGTTCTTTATTAAGGCCCTACATACCTAACAAAATACAACTATTTTAGTCTCTGCTGGATTACTAAAAGTCTAAAAAATGTTGACACAAACAGACTAGATAGTCACAGCTGAAAGAAAACAGGTGAATTATGCAAGACCATAGCTCAAAGGAAAGCCACATGAATGCCTGTGAAGTCAAATATGATGTTTGATCAAACACCAACTGTAGCTCTCCCTTCAATATCAAATATATTTCAGACACGTCTGTGTTGCTGCTGCACTGACAAGACAAACTAGATGCATAAGAAGAACCTCAGCAAAATGAAAATCGTTACATTTCACACATCTGATGATGACACAGACAAAACTACCCATCTGTGAAGAGAAAACACAAAGGAGGCTCTGTTGAGCACATTCAGAAGCAGAAGGTTTCTGTAGACAGCCTGAAGCTGCCGATATAACAGACAGATGCAAGGACAAATACATACAAGAGCTGAACTCACTGGACTGCAGGGCGAAGTAATGTAGGGGAAAGTGAAAGAAAAAAAGGGGGGTCAGAAAACTGAATTAGCAGGAAAAAGTACGCCTAACGTGAGTGAAATTCTTAGTTTGCCATTTGATTAAAGCTTGTGAGAAGGAAAGCAGACAGTTTAATAGGTGAGCCAGGAGACCTGTTACTGTACCTGCATCCGTTCAATCATGGCAAATAGGTCTGAGGTCTGGGGGAGAGAGTTGACACCACAAAGGCACATGGGTTTTACATTCTGTAGAGATGTTACCATACCTTCCAGACTCGTCTTACATTTCTCTGCTTAATGAATAGCCTGATGGTACATTTCCAAAAGATGAAGAATGGAAAGTTTCATCACCTCAAATTAAATTTTTGCTCTGTCTGCACTCCCTGCCCCACTTGACATAGCTCTCTACATTCACTGCCAGCATAACCCTTGAAATTGCTCCTTTACGCTTTAAGATAAACACGCTGTAAACAAGCAACTCTCGGGGAGGGAAAATGAGCCTCAAAGCACCGGGGTGCTTCTCTGTGTCGCAAAAGCCAACTGCTCCTCTGACTGTTTGCAACTGCCAAATTAGCAAATTAGCTGCTGCACATCCTGGTTCTGCCATGTGAAGCACAAAGTCACATCAATGCGTGACTGAGACACACTCCGTGCTTCTTATCATGTAGCAAACAGAAAGAAAGCAAAAATTACCTGAGACTGAAAATTAAGTTTATTTTCAGTCATGACATAATTCGTATTTAAGCTAACATGTGTCCACTTGGAGAGCTGATTCTACTCATAAGATGGAAATATTTCAATCCAGCCAAAGAGTTTTAATTACACCTCAACCCCTCACTGTTACCGATCTTATGTGTTTTGCTCAGTGTTTTGTCCAATTAGCTGAAGCACTGGTGGAGGCTGGAGTCAAAGAAAATACCCTGAGGCATGAACCTTTCATCTGCAGAGTCCACATTAAAGGCTTGTAACAGTTACAACCTGCGCAGAAGGAGCATTGCAAAGAGCACTCGCAGCAAAGGCTGCACTGTCAGTTCACCATGTAACGCAACTGGACTGCAGTGGCAAGCTGACGTTTCCACATGACAGCTTAAATTTACTGAGGGGAGCTGCAGGCCCTCCAAAACACATGCACACTGAGGCATTGGGGAGAACATCCATCTTTTCACATGAACATGTACTGCAATGTACTCTTCTGACTCATGCACGCACCTGTCACTGCCTGCAACCAGGAATGCATCCGCTCATCCGATTCTGACCTCATAAAGCCAAAGGTGCAGCCTCAAACTATTGTTGCATGTAAAAATAAACACCACCATATGATGTTCAGGGAGACCCTGCTTCCCACATGACAAACACAGGTATTAACAAATATTCTCTTTTGCTCTGTCAAGATTATTAGTAAACTCCTCTGTCTCCACAGTAAAGTGATTAGAGTTGATCTCTCAGATGGCAACTGAAGTTAAATGCCCCTCATAAATTTGCATAATTTGTTACAGGTTTCCATCAGAGCAATCCATGTACAAATGCAAACAAATTAAACGAAGAGTCTTTTATTAGGCAAAAATACAAGATAAACCAATCTACTACTTCATTTTTGTCTGAGGAAAAAAAAGTGAAACTGAAATCAATTTCGAAAGTTACGATATCTACTGAGAAAAGAGTCTAAATCTTACAAGCAAATGTTTACATTACTCACATCACTGAGGCATCGTCTCTTGAGAAAAGGCTTACTATAGGGACTGTTCAGAAGTCCCTCCAATACGGCACCCTTTCCTATCCTGAGCTCAGTCATCATTCCACAAGTACAGATGCAGGCGAGCTGACAAGACTGCGGGTGTTAATGTCACAGTCAGCCAAATGGAAAAAAGGCAAGATTGACAGTGACACTTGACAATGACGCTCTCTCAGCAAGTAAACTTGGAGAGAAAACTCGATCGCTGTCCATCAGAAACCATACACAAATGTTTGAGTCAAGAGCTTGTGCTGTAATGTGAGAATATTATTTCTCCTTCCTTCCTCTTTTCAAATAACCCCCGGTGCCACCGCCCTCCCGGTGAAACAGACACACAGCTGTTCTTTAGGAAGTAGGACAGAGGAGGAACAATGTTGCTCCCCTCCCTGTCTTCTCTGCAAATATCTTCTCTTTTTTTCATGCAATCTCTCACACAAACTTACATGTAAACTGAAAGAAACTTCTTAGTTCTCTTTTTCTTATATTACAAGATGTGACTTATTCTGTTCCTCTTTTCTTTCATTTCAGATTTCTCAAGCCATCTCATTTGGAATTTTTTTTTTTTTTGTCCAGAAAAAATGTCAGTGTGGGAATTTCTGAAACACGACTCACTAAAGAGATAAAAAAAAAAAAAACATTGAACACTATTGTACAGCATGGCATGTTTTATAAGATGTTGAGATGAGGAATACATCAAGTATTAGTACAATCCTGGTAAGGATTTAAATCCTATATGGTTGAAGTACAACTTTCTATTTCTTGCAAGCCATTAGAAAATTAAAATAATGTTCTTACATAACATTTTTCTATAACTTAAAAGTAATACAGTGTAAGATAACATAGGCAAGTTGAAGTTCAGGCACATTTAGACTGAAATTCCTCAGCTAAATTTTTATGTGTGACAAACATGAAACATAAAATGCTGAAATTAATCTTACTATCTTACTGGTTTTCTTTTCAAACAAAACTTCTCCACTCCTACTGCTAAAATAACATAACATATTTCAAGAAGAGTTATTAATGCTATAGATATAATTCTTTGTTTTATTTATTTCCTCTATTATGTCCTTTCTGATTTAGAAACAGCTGGATGTCATCCTGACCCCCACTGGTCCTGCAGGTAAAACACTATTATCTGCTAAGTATTTATAAGAATGTGCTTTAAAGTCTCTGAGTTGAAACATTTATCTATTTGTGTGGATGTGATGTTTTTTGCTCCTGTAACTTTTGAATGTACATCATCCACCCACATTTCTATGATATAAGGACATTATGATAATAAAAGTATCTTATTTTTTCTTCATACTGGCTTTGGTGTTTTATGTCCCCATCTGGCCATCTCTTTCTAGAATTACTACCATCTCACTTTTGCTACAGCTCTAAAATAAACATCTAATTTGCAGAATATTATGTCTTAAGTGCCATTTTGCTCTTGTTAAGTAATGTTGGGAGTCTGACAAGTTGAGTTTATGTGTTAATTATCCAGGGTTTCCTCTCTAAGCCTTCAGTGGGCTGCCTATTTTACTGACAGACACACCAACCAACACAGCTTCATGCCAAGCATACAATCATTATTTTTAAAACGGGATGCGTCAAAACTCTCCACAATAGCAGAGCAATGATTGTTTGCATTTTTGCTCTTTCCAAACGGCAAATTTTGTCCTTTTTCATTAAGGAAGGTGAATGTTTAGACCTTTCTCCCATGTCATGTAGCAATCATATCCTTCTGTCTGTCTGTGTGGCAACAGGTGATGAAAGGAAGCTTACATCATGTTGCAAATAACTGAACAAACCCTGCAGTGTCTCTGGCTAAGAAAATACAAAGCTTAAAGGCTTGGAGATCATGACTTTAATATTTGAAGCTGTGTATACAAGACACTGTATTTCAGAGAATGATGAAGCCCGATCTTTACCACAGGCACAACAGCTGTGACTATCATTTGCACATAGTCAAGACTGAGTCTGACACAAGAGCATGAGGAAGTGGGAGACAGACAAGGAAATACAATATGAAACACACAAGGGAAGAAATAAAAGACAGGCTGTTGTTCTTTGAAAGTACGGCACTTTCTGTGAAAATCTTTCCATCAGACATTTCTCAAACATCCAATATCAACACTGACCTACTTCTAAAAAAAGAAGATTGAGATGCTTTTAAGTTAGCTTCTTCTTATACTGGATGGACCTAACCAAGATGATAATCATTTTTTCAGTTTGCAAAATAAGATGAACAAAATTGTGTATTTTTCTATATAGCAGAAATGATGGGAAGTTTCTATAAAACTCGTCGTAGTGGGGAGAAAAAAAAAGAAAGCAACTAACAACATGAAACTTTTAAGTGGAGTCTTTTAGCAAACAGGTTAGCTGAAAGTCACACTGAAATCCTCACAGAAACATTTACGGACAAAAACTGAACACTAATTGCATACTTATTTAAGTACAGCTGTTACAAGGAGGCAAAAGAGTGGGAGACACTAATTACTGTTCAGATTCACACAGTGAACTCTGGCATTGTTTTACTTGTAAAGCATACTGATTGTTGGATTGTACTGCTGAGAACAACACTTGAGTTGGAGCTGCTGGGAAAAACAATCTCCAAGCTGTTGGTGCAATCCTACTTTTTGATGTGATCCAATGAAGCGAAATGTGCTAGAAAATACAAAAACTGACAAAAAGCAAGTGAGGAGAGTCACGATCGACTTGGCTCAACTTTGGGACCTGAAGGCCTTCTGCCTGGTAAGCTGCTCAAATGTTTGTCTAAAGAGCCTATAATAAAGAGATAATAGATGTTCTGAATGCACTATCACCTTGTAAGCCCAAGGAGTTAATGTATGCACATATATTTTAGTTTAAGTTGATTACCAGCTTTTATGATGTCTGCATCTGCATCCTTGCCAAAGAAAGAGACACAAAGTGCAACAGAGAGTGAGCCACTGTTTCTGGGTGATCAAATGGCTCATTGATTGACTGAGTAAGTGAAAGTTCTGCATATGCTACATCTGTTCGAATATAGAAGTTATTAATATCCACGACTAGACCTTCAGTCTGCAAGCTGAGCACTAAAGCTTTGACTCCAGTAGGTTTTCACAGCCAGATCTCCATTTTAAATTCTACTCAACAGTGAGATGTTACCAAATCAATCTTCCTCCACCTCTCTTTCCCTCAAATGAAATTGTGTGGGTCACAAAGGCAAACTTAGAAAAATGAACTTCAAAGGACATCATTCAATTGGCTTAGAAGCCTCAGTTTTGGCCAGAAAAATCCATTTGTTTGGCTGGCAGAACAGACTACCCTGACCTCGCTGTGGCCACTGTGGTCTGGGCAACAACCACTGGAGTTACAGCAGTAGGGGTTTGCACAAATGATCCTCTTCAACTAATAAACACCTGAGGCAAGATTGCTGAATGTCACAGATAAGTACTCTGTATACCAAAGGAGGATAGTTCCTTCCAAAATGGCAAGAACAGTGAGTTTAGATCATAGAAGAGCGTTTGATTCCCCATCACACATCAGAGCATTTGGTAGAAAGTGGCTGTCCAAGAAATTACTGAAGTAATTGTGACAAAGGATTTTGTGAGAATGATTCATTTTTAAAGTAAGAATGATGCTGGACAAGGAGCAGTGTAGATATTTTCAACTGTGAAATCTACAACGGCAGACTACTGCACAGATCGAATTATAAACTGTTTTTCATGTTTCAAGTATGCTGTCCAGTTTGTTCAAAATAAGGAGGGCACTGTGTCTTCTAAGGTTATCTTTCTGAAGAATGCACAGAAGTAGGTCTCAGTGTGTTAAATATTTGTCCTGTTCTTTATTTTTAAATAAAGTTTTAAATTAGATGAAATCCCAGTCTATTTCTCCCTAAAGTCATCCAGTATTTTTATCCAAGTACCAGTTGGCATCACTGGAAGCAAATGTTGTACTTCCTTCAATTTTTCCCACATGAGCTGTAGAGTCAAGTAGTATGTTGCTCAGACTTAAATGAGAAAAAAATTAAAGGATGCAAAGAAACGTAAAGATACTGTTTGCATACATTTATGTCAGACACAGATAGCACAATTTAGCATTTTTGGAATGTATCAAACTGCATATTCATGAGTTACATGATGGAGTGAGCACACAACCAACAACTTCAGTCAACTGTAAAATAATTAGGTACACAAGCATGATATTGCTGTAGATTTTATCAAATCCAGACAAAGTTAGAATTAATTCTAAATGTTGAAGATATATACAGAAACGGCATTCATGGTAAATTTTGTCCAAGTTCAAACCGTCTGTTTCATGGATCTTAAACTCCGAACCTCAACGGTCAGTGTCTTGCAAATTTTAGATGCATCCCTGATCCGATGCTCCTGGATCTAAAAGCTGCAGGATTCTACCGTTTGATACCCAAGGTCTAGCTGTGCAGGAAAGTCAAACAATTTGACTTTATACAGCAGCTCTATATAGGTGCAATGAAACCATATTGGTAGAAGTAAAACAGCTGGACAGCTGGTAAAGTTACTTAGGTTTGAAAGCTTCACCTTGACTACTGTAAACATTCTTGCAATTGTGAAGTTCAAGTTTTGTCTCATCTGATCATAAAACCTTTTGGCTTTACTTTGGCCATCTGCAAATTCCAGTAAATTAGCCTTAATGTTAGTTATTTTAAGCCAGTGAGAGACGGAAATAATGGGATGTCTCTATTGGTATGTTTGAGGTAGGAAAAACTGCTGCACATCTATATTTGTCCCATGAGCCAGTGATAGAGGGCACATACTCTTCTGTCAGGCACCACACCAGCCTGCCAATGAGAGTTACTGCATCACTGATACTGATGCACTGGGGGCATCGAAGGCCTTTCACCTGGGGCCAAGACTTGAAGGATATGATGAGCCAAAAACATGGAGGAAAGCAGTGGGGATTCAAAATGCACAGATGGAAAGAGTGTAAGGCAGGCTAATAATGCAACTATTGCTTTTGAGACTGGGGTTATTTGGGGTAACAAAACCACTTTATGACTCGTGCAAATATTTTGACTCATCACTCATTCAAAATGTCATTGTCAGAATTTTTATAATTTTTTTCAAAATGCACATTTACACTTTAAACATTTCAGAGGTTGAAAAATAGAACTCAGGAGTAAGCAGTGGATTTTCACATATGGTTACCAGAGACACTCCATCTGAGATTACTAACCTGAAATAAAGGTCAGTCAGGTCAGTCCAGCACAGTCATGGTCATTAAAACAGGTATTTCAAAATTTGGCAACAGGGGAAGGTTCCAACTCTTGTTTGAAAGTGACATTAGCATCTCCATTGTCAGCAGAGGGAAGGAAGTAAGAAGCGCTGTAAAGTTTCCTGGTAGATTTCTGTGACTTGAAACACATCAGATTAACATCTATCGACTCTGAAAGCTTTGCAGTTGACATCAAACATCTTGGGTTCTGTGCCTCTCCACTCTTTTTGTATGTATGGATTTTTATTTCATCTGAAAGGAAGACTTTGGACTTCTGAGAAAAAGTTCACTCTTTTCTTTTCTCCTTATTAGTTTAAGTAAGATGCTTCTGATGCTGTCTGCGGCTCATGAAAGGCTTAACTGAGGGAATGAGACTGCCATAAGCCCATAAAATATCTATGTGGTGACTCTTGAGGCCCTTACTTGGAAAAATACACTTCAAAAGATGATTCAATCTCATCTAGATTTTTGAATGAACTATTCTCCATCATCCTCTCAAAATTGTAGTTCTTCCTGCTGCTTTTTCACCTTTATCTACCACATTTTTCCCTCCACTAAACATTATATTAATACATGTAAATTAAGGGCCTCTGTGAACAACCAACTTCTTTAATACTGACATTTAGTGGCTCACCTTCCTTGTGGAAGGCATCAATGATAAGTCTAATACTCAGTCTCCTCATGATTTTGAAGATAACAATACGACCAAAACAAAAACATTTAGGAAGTAAAACTCTTGGTCATATGTCTAGTTTCCTGAGAAGTTTGGTGTTTCTATTAGCTGTGAGCCACCATGGAAATTCCTAAAAATAAAATAAATATATGACTATGTTTTGAGTGCAATTACAGATGGAATCAATGATATTCTATTTTATATTGAAATGTGCCTGTTTAAAAGCTGGTTTGAAGTTTTGCAAAATTTAGTTCAGCACTTCCGCATAAGTCTGTTATGTAACACTGCCTTCATGGACAGCCGTTTATTCAGAAATAGTTCCTCTCTGATGGACTTAACTCTTTGCAGTTCAGCCAATCAGAGAATGCTGTAACTACTGAGAGCCAATCAGCTTAGCTGCTGTCAAACTTGAAAGCTGTCCACTGCTGTCAGCTGTCACTGCCATGTCAGAATGATGCAGGCAGCTCCACCTTGTCCATCTCTGTTGTCATCAGAGCCAGCTGTCCTTTCACGAGGCAACAGGGTTCACGCACCCTGCTTCACATTTTAACCATCTTCCCTCAACCTGATGCATCTCTGACTCATCCAGCAAAATGATGAATTAAGGCACTCAAATGTCAGCTTTAGAGTCCTTGTTTTTTAGTGGCTTAATGCGACTATAGACAAAATGTTCCAGGGATGAGGAATGTAAAGAAAAGATAACAGGGAGTTAAAGACGCGTGTTACCTTTACTGACGAGAAACGAGGAAACAGAGGGTGGGACTGTGGCAGTAAGGGATTTATTTCATCAGATATTCGGGGAATCCTTCCATCTTGTTTCCTGTGAGTCAGAGAGGATCGAGGGGCGGGGATGAGAAAAGGGACAGAGACATTACTGAAAAGTTTTATTTATGCAATAAGAGCGTGGGGAAGACAGACAATGAAACCCAAATGAGTCATGACACCTAATGTAGACCTTCCGAAGTCTCTGAATAGAGCCGGTGTTGTGCCACAATACTTCTTTCCTCAAAGCTTTCGCAAAACATCATTCCTGTTTTACATAGTTTTTGCCTTTGCTGCATTTTGATCTAAGTTTTTTTTTTCCTTTATTGAACAAAACTGTACAGAACAGACAGGATTTTCAATAAAGAACAGTACATCAAAAGCGATTACAATATATAATGCATAAAGAGTCCATTGTGAAAAAAATCACAGGATAAATTCAAGGAAGTAGAAATATGTATTTTAAGGAAATGAAATACAGTAATACAAAATATGTGAATCTAGGAGAAAATATACAAACAAACAAACCAAATAAATGACTAAAAGAAAAAAATAAGTTTGGTAAAGTATTCTTTGTAATTTGAAAGGAACATATTGCTCTTTTATTATTAATCAATGTGAGGAATTCAATCAGAGATTTCAGTTCTGACAAAAAATGAGTAATATTAGGTATCAAGTTTGGAAACTTTTATTTGGGAATGAATAAAAATTGTATATATGATGATAAAATTACACATATTTTCAGAGTTACTTTCAGAGTTACTGTAAAAGCAGATAGAATCCATCAGTCACAATGTGCATTCATTTTTATTTGAAGAAAAAATGAGATTCAAGGTCACTCCAAATTTTTTGGGAGATCTTCACAACTTAGAAATCAAATGTGACGTCCCGACCGGAGGTTAAAAGTGCTATTAAGAATAAATGTCGTGAAACTGCTGCAATAGAGAGGAATGCGATGAAGTCCAGACACCAGGAAGAACAGAGAAAATTGGTAGAAGAAAGGACCCTCAGCTCTCCTGTGCTCACCTGCAGCTGTCTCCACTTTTCCTCTGCTCTCTCAGCCCATACTCTGCTCCGTTTGATTGGACTGAATTACCAGTGTGACTAGGATTCTGGTCGCATTACACGACTTCACGCTTCGTCTCACACAACAGTCAGTCACTGGAGGTGGCAGCCCTTCTGTGCTGCATCCTGTTCACAAACCTGTAGCAGCGGGCACCTCTAAACAAAAGTATAACGATACAATCTGATTTCTTGGTGAGAATGGAGTGAGAATTGAGAGGGGGTAGAAGTGTGCTCTCACCATCACATATTTCCCTCACTCTGCCATTTTGGTTGAAACCATTGTGGTTCAAAGGCAGCAAAGCTGAAATAAGATCCATTACACACAATCTCTTGTCTGCAACACAGTCCATTAATAGATATCAGACTTCCCTCCATTACACTTGAGGAGGATCTATAAGTCTGAGTAAACAGAGCTCCACTCCCCTGACATCAGACTGCTGAACTGGACTGAGGTTAGAAAATCTATTACGAATGAAGCTCTTTGTAACCTTTAATCTCTGCTGAATGACTGAAAACAGTTAGACTGCTGGACTCTCAAAAACATACATTTAAAGTGTGTCCTTTGTTTCTCATATTACCATGTATCACAGTGGGGAAAAAAAGTCAAACACCACATACCGACACTGACTGCACATTGTGTTGTGTACAACAGCAGATGTAAAAAGGAATAAAGGCAACTGATCTGACTTGATCTTTTACAACTTTCTAATGGGAAGACTCATTTATCTACATAGTCTACATAGTGTCTGTCAGGCAGCCTTCCTTCCCGTATCTATCTGTTTAAATCTTAATTGATTTATGAATTTAAGCCTTGCTTTTGTTGTTGAAAGTTTAAACTAATTCAGTGAATTAGGCCTCACCGTCTGTCTTGGTCACAACAGCATTTTCTGGGATTCAATATCTGAATCTTTTGGAGACTGTATGACATTCTGTGATTGTAGTTCAAGACTTTTGTCTGAATCGTTTTCCAATTGTCCTCTGATCTGTGTTTGCTGTCTGTGTACAGATTAGAAATGTGAGGACTGTGATTAATTATTAAGTGTGGACCTGCTTCTGTTTCTACACTGCTCAAAAAAATAAAGGGAACACTCAAATAACACATCCTAGATCTGAATGAATGAAATATTCTCATTGAATACTTTGTTCTGTACAAAGTTGAATGTGCTGACAACAAAATCACACAAAAATCATCAATGGAAATCAAATTTATTAACCAATGGAGGCCTGGATTTGGAGCCACACACAAAATTAAAGTGAAATGTTCCCTTTATTTTTTTGAGCAGTATATAAATGTTTAAGGGTTGATGTTTCTGATTGCTACAACTAACTTAGTTGCCAAACCATTGTGCAATCTGTAACCTGTAACAGCATAAAGATACATGTCTTGCTAGTTAGTTACCGTATGCCTTTAAAATCTTTTAAATAGGCATACCCATGTGGACAGAATAGAATAGAATAAAATACAAAAATCCTTTTTTGTCCATTGGTGTACCAGCAACCAAGCGAAATAAATGGGAGGGAGCAGATTCACTCAAATACAAAAATGCATGCTGAGAATATGAGACTGTAAAATAAATGCATGTTTACCACATAATGCTAAAGCAGCATTTGAAAGTGTTAACCGGTTTGTAAAAAATATTCTTAAATCACCACATTGAAGTTCAAAGCAGATAGCCATAAATTTACAAAAATGCTAAAATGTAAAAGTGACAGAAAACAGAAATATCCACATTATTTTCCGAGAAATGAAGACTTTTACTTTTGCGTGAATTTGTTGAGACATACGGCCAACATGAGAGTATAAGAAAAATTAAAGAATACACTATAATTTTGAAAAGTGTGTTTGAAACAACACAACATGTGCAAAGAAATCTTCATATATTTGTTCCATTTGTAGATGTTTGATGGGATAATAGTTCTGAAATTCCATCCACTTTGCGTGAATGTAGTTCATATCATAAAAGTGGAAACCAAGCAGGGACTAAGTTCTATACACCCTGTTTCAGGACGTATGATAAATAAATAAATAATAAAAGAAAAAAAAAAACAATAAGGAACATTTAGATGAGCTACATTTAGAGAATCATAGAGAGCAAAAGACATGCAATCAAATACCATCACCCCCACAAATCCTGCACTGATGGTTTTATGTGAAAAAGGGCTTTTCTCAATTATCTGCCTCTCTGGAGGCAGAGAAGTTCACTGGTGTGGCAGATTAACTATTACCGTGAAAATGATGTGGATAAGAGCATAAAAAGGACAGATGCAGTTAGTAGGAGGTGTAGACCCCAGTACCACTTATTTAGCTGAGTTAAAGAATACGAGTTGCCCTGTCCATTAGCTGCTTCCTCATTATCTAAGGTGAAAAGTGTTTTTGCCAATTATACGTAACTTATTCTTTGCTGACTTGAGCATTAAGAGTAAACTCAGCGCTAAAACCTACAAAACAAGTTTTGTTTCTGCCAAATGAAAAGGATGTTATATTCTAACTAATAACGCACAGAGAATTATCCACTGAATTGTCTGAGTGCATCATTTCTACCAATAGTTTGTTTTACTCCTACATTTATCTTCCAATCAGACATTTGTTTTTTTCTATTCTACACACACGATTTGAAGCTTTTTTCTCCTCTCAGTTTTTTTTCTCTTTTTACAGCTGCAGTTGTGTTAATGTGTTTGTTTCCTAGCAACATGATGAAGCCCCTGAATCAATGAGAAATAATCCCAAAATCACAAATTGCAGCATGACTGCTTGCATGGAATTAGACAGAAAACCAGATCCATTATACAACATGTGAGTCATGTTAAAGGTAAATTAGATCTTTGGGATAACAATTTCTTTTATATTAATAAATAGGGTGAAAAATTTATGATTTTAATTCTAACTACAATTTGCACTCTGACCGAAAATGGAGCTTTATGCAAGATGAGCCAAGAATATTACAAAATATAAACCATTTTCCTATTCAGTGCCTCACCAAAGTATTCACATTCATTTAACTTTTCACATTTTGGTAAGTTTCAACTATGATCTTCAGGATTTCATTGGGATTTTACAAGAGTTACTCTCTACAGCAGTGGTTCAGAGCTGCAAGTTGCTATTAATAATTTGGCAAAAAAAGTGCAGAACCAAAACTTAAAACAATATACATCTATTTTTCTTCTATTTTCTTGCATAAGATGAATGACAAAAGTATCAGTAATATTTATGATTTTTTTTCTCATCAAGTTGGAAAGTAAGCAGGTTTTCTGTTTAAATTATCTCTTACAAACATCAACACCTCATAGAAGAGAATGTATCAATCCTCTTTTTGTAAATATGTTATGCTTTTCTTAGTTTTAAAACCTAAAAACAGAAACAAAATGGTGGTTGTTTAAAAGCGACCACAAATTTTCTATCAGATATTCACTAAAAAAAGTTTAAGTTGTCTTTTCACAAAAGGTTATGCAACATTTATGGCTCTTTATTTATTTATTAAATGTTTTATACAGGAAATTAATAGTTGAAATTTATTTAGCTGGCTCTCGAGCAACCATGGACCACTTGGTTACTTCTCTGTCTCCCACTGTCCAGTCACTTCAAGGGGACTTCTCTGCTGTTTTCAGGATGCCCAAACCTTTGCATATTGGTTAGTTAGTAAAACTGAACAGACCACATCATTTGTTCTATGGTGATAAAACCCAGTGCAGAATAAAAGAGCAAATTCTACAGACTAAATCAAAGCTAAATTTAGACCTTGAAGCATTTTTATTTTGATAGCTTTTCATTTACAATGTTTTCTTCAGGTAATCTCCTGATTTTCTGCTCATTCATGGTGGCTAGAATGTTTCTCAAATGGACACAAGGCAGTCTGAAATTAAATCCACCAATTAATCCTGTGTTTACCAGTAGCAGTCTCTATGGAGTGTGTGGCTCATGAAGTCTGAGAAGAATTTCTGCAATCCAATCATGTTGAAGGCCAAGTTGTACTTCTAAATACCAACATGTTTCAGTAAAATGGATTTAAACATTTCAGGATGAGAAAATGTGTCTGCAGAGTACACAAAAGATCAGAGTAAATAGAAACAGATGATAGGTCAACAACATAGCTTGCTATCCAAGTAAATTTTCTCTGAGGGCATGCAGAACATAAAACCTTTGGACTGAAGACTAAATAAAACCTTTGATATCCATAGACAAACTGTCATGTATTGAATAAAGCTCATCTGAAATATACCGAACAAGCGCCAATGTGCAAAACAATTTATTGTTATGTTTAGCTTTGTGTCGTCACTTATGCAATCAAGCAAGTATTAGGATTAATCACAAGCATGAAACATATTTTAGGAAATATTTCAGTATTTCATATTGATAAAAAATTGAAAATTGTTCAAATTAATGCTAAGGGTAAATCCAGCAGGCTCTTTGGCAGTTAGACAATGGCTGCTCCAAAATCCTTCTGACCTCAAGCTTAATGTTGGCTGTGTGTCCAGCTGAACAATGCACTGGTTACTTTGGCAATGAAAGTTAGCTAAAAACCCTGTTGGCAGAGTCAGACATCATCTTGTCAAATGTTGCTATTATGGGCTTTCCAAATAACAGAATAACACGGTCTGTTGCAGCTGATCTAATGGGCTTATATACATTTCCCCATTAGCATGAAGATCTTGAGTGACATAGATTAACAGAGAGATAAGAAAAACAACCTTTTGTTCTGCATTTCCAGTGCCTTCCATAATTTTTGATGCTTTCCACATTTTGCTATATTACATCCACAAATTTCCTGTGTGGGTTTTTAGGAAATAAACCAACACAGAGAACAGAATAATTGCAAAGGGAAAGGAAAATGACATATGCATCTTAAAAATGTGCTACAAAAAAAAAAAAAAACTAAAATATGAAGCATGTATTTGTACTAAGTACTCTCATATCTCAAACAGAACTCTTTTGAAGAGCGAGAATTCCTGTTTTTGTATGTCTCAAACATCTATCCATTTTCTATGCCTGTGTAATGCTTGCAAGGTCGTAGGAAGGATGGTTCATATCTCCAGGAATCAATCGGTGAGAGGCGGGGTACACCCAGGACAGGTCAGTACTTTATCAAGCAGCTGCCAGAACATGCCATAATTTATACATGCAATCAGTGGACATGCAGATTGTAAACGTGGCTAAGATAACAAGCATTAAGATTATGTTTGGTTAATTGTTGAAAGGTGTGGTAGATCTGCCACAACTTTAAAACCACTTGCCTAATATCATGGTGGCCACCATAGTTTTTGGCTTGTCGTTCAGTGAAAACTGAATCTCTGGAGATGTTTGACGAAGGCCAACAGGATCACACTTGCTTTACTCATGTTAGTTAAACTGTGACTGTTTTATAAAATGAGGAGATTAAATCATCTGAGAAGAAAGGTGCTCAAGAAGTTCAACTTTGAAGGCAATGACTTCAATCATTTTGTTTGTGTGTGATCTCTTTCACTTCCAGAAAACATCAATTGTTGATGCAAGTTCTAAGATTTAGTTTTTTAAGGATCCAATACAAAAATGGACTTTCAATGATGGAGTGTACAACTTTTTCTGAAGGAAAAGCTCCAAGTCCATCTAATGAGAAGGCCAGTCTACCAACCAAGCTGACCGAAGTGTGGATGCATATCTGCTCTGTTCCTTCCTGTATATTGATTCACTGTTGTGTCTCCAGTCTAGCCTGTTGTTCAGCTGAACACCAAAATATTTATATTCCTCCACAACCTCCACTTCTTCTCCCATGATGGAAACAGTCTGTTTCTCTGGAAATCTACAATATTCTCCATTGCTTTGTTCACATTTAAGATAAAACAGTTGTTCCCAGTCTACAAAGCATTCACAAAGCGCTACACCAGCTGTTCTCAGCTTTTTCTCCATCTCCCATACACTTAACTTGACTGCAGATGTTGCATATTATTTTCTGTAAGTCTGCTGTGAACAGTGCAATCTCATTTGTCGTCATTTGTTGCAGCAGCAGCATCAGAACCCCGGACTTAAAACTTTGAACTTGAATTGAAATGAATTTACACTTCCAACTTGATGAATAACAGTTATACCTGCAAGAAAAAGACACCTGTGTGTCTTTTTTACCAGCTCCATAGGAAAATCTGTCTTAAGACCTCTATTCTGATGTTGAGGTCAATGTCTAATTTAAAGTCTGATGCACTAATGTAAGCAAAGATGATTGCAAGAACCGTCTTGTCGCTTGGGTGTCCAGGAATGTAACAAATGCTGCTCATCTTCTGTGCTGTTTGACATCTTATCCAAAGAAAGTCACTACATCATTTAATTCATTTAAAACTGATAACAATGCAGAAAAAATTTGACTGGCTGTGTACGACATGTAATAACAATGTCCTGTCTTCCTCACCATCTGTGGACTAAGGAGATTCTTCCAACTCATTATGAGGAAATGTTTTGTGTTCCCATGAACCACAAACTGATGTTTTAGGTCATACTTCAAAAACTGTAGGTTTGGCAAAAAACAACAAAGAGAAGCAAGAAAAAAAGGTTTTGGGAATGTTCAATGCAGAATCAACAAGTAAGCATGACTAAATCTGTGTGCATATGATGTTCTCATTATCTAATAGCTTCCAAGAATTTATGTGACGTGACATGCAGAAATTAGTTTTAGTTTGGATGCATACATTTTCACAACCAGGTTACAGTGGACCCTCAATATTTGCAGGGGTTACGTACTATAAACGCTGCAACTACCTAAAATCTGCAAATACTCAAATATTTGAGAGGCCCTCTAAAAATGCCTAGAACTGCCTATTTTAATAGTTCAAACATCAAATATACCTTAACATAAATCATTACTAACATTGGAAAATATGTTGGCGCTGTCGCAGATGTAAACATTCCTGCTCTTTCTTATCTTTGCCCTTGGGATACAGTGAATCAGTTACAGAGAAATAAGGGCCGCTTCAGGATTGGCTGGTTTACAAACACCTGCCAATAGTGTGTCAAGTAGCATTGTCCCTAAGTATTTGTTTCCCAAGCTGCATTTTAATTCAAATATTTCAGATATGTTCAACAATAAAATCTGAAAATAGGCACATTTTTCAAGAATAATGTTCCACAGAAATATCCACAAATTGGTGAATCCTTGAATACTGAACAGTAAATAAGCCGGATTCACTTTATCTCAGCTTTTATACTCTTTTTGTCCTTCTAACAGATTTCTTTGCTTTTCTGTTTAATTGCAAAGGATAAATGTCACACTATCCTGTGAAATTCTATCAAAAACTTTTTTGTTGCAGAAGTTTCAGAATTTTCTTTTGTGGTTTTGTTTTTTTTTTTTTTAAATCACAAAAACTGAAATGTTAACGAGTCACTACACATTTGAAAGTATAATGTTGTAATAACATTTCTTGTTGTTTGTCGTTACAAGCAACATCTGAGTCAATGCTACCACCAACTGGGAAACATTGCAACAGGAAAACTTGGGTCATACACTTATTATAAGGTGTGAATTGCCAGTGGAGGTCCTGATAACATGTTTTTCTCATTGCAGTATTTGAAAAAGGAAATGGGTTTCCAATGCAAATGACTCTACAAAAACACCAAAATCAACACACCTATCACCCGCACCACAGGGGGAAACAGCAATTTGCTTCCTGTCTTAATTTGAGAACATGATTGCTGCCCGCGTTTTTGGAGTATTTCGCTAAAAATCCAAGGTTGTTGCCATCACCCACTTCTTTTATCAATGTCACCAAGCGAAAGATCTCTGAGTAAAGCCAGAATGACTAATGGGAGGCTTCACTTTGGCAAAACACAAACTTTGCAGACATGCTGGCACATTTTCGGCTTACTAATCATTGATTTATGAGGCAAATGAGGCTCAATTAAGTTCAAGTGCTCACAAGAAAGTATGCGCATCTCCAGTTCATTCTCTTTGTAACAACATCAGGTTTCACTGCATTGTTATGACATTTTTGCCCTGGGCTTGCATATCTAGGATTCATTATGTATACTGAGCACAAATAATAATTAGATCACAGTTTTGCTTTAGGAAGAATATTTTGCCCTGATGCATCTTTTCTTCTCCTAGTCCAACAAAGACGTGGGCACTAAGTGGCACACACACACAGACACAAACACACGCAAATGCGCGCACATACACACACACACCCAGACATTGTTTGATTGTTCGCAACTACACACATAAACCCCTATGCTTTGCAGGTCCACTTAGTAGAGAGCAACTAATCTAATCAAGTCCAGCAGCTAATGCACAATGAAAGCAGAGTCATTTACTCGAGATAAAATACGTCTACTTCCTGTGTGGACAACAGCAGCAGGCACATAGAGAAAGTTCAGCATTCAGAGTGGCACCCAGTGGGATGAAGAGATCTGAGCTGATCAGCAGAGTTGTACAAGAGGCACAATCTTTTGAGCTGCGTCTATCCCGTCAGTTCCTCCTTTATCTGTCAAGTCTTGTCATTGAGTTAAGCTCAATTCATCCGTCTTCCGTCATCAGCAGTTTATCCCCACAAAGGCAGTGCACTCTTTCATATATCTCTCCATGCTCACCTGTCTTTGGTGCTACCTCACTCACAGCTCAGCCTTCCCTCTTCAATAACTTGGTGCTCGTCCGCGTATCGCTCGCTCCATGCGTCTGGCTCAGCCTCTCTATCCTCCAACACCTGCTGTCGAGATCAGCCTCTCGCCTGTCAGATGATGCTGAGAGGAGCCCTCCCCTCTTCATCCTCCCCTCCCTGTTTTCCTCTCTCCCTCTCTCAGCCTCTCCTCCTCACATGCTTGTGTTCACGCTGCTGCTGCTGCTGCTGCTTTTTAATCTAAGGCGGTCACAAGCGCTTTCTTCTCTCTGTCTCTCTTATGTTTCCATCTGCACATCCTGTCTTTTCTCTTGATCTGTTTGTGACAGAGAGAGATGCACATCCGAGCTCGAGCTGTTCCTTTGCCTCAGTGAACCTGCTTGTTAATTGCAGAATTTGCTCATTCAGTAAGACACAACTGCAGACAAATCTACGTTTGGAAGCAAAGTTTAAAAAAAGACAACAAAAGCCAGAACACAACCTCATTTGCTGGGAGGATGCAGAGACATTAGATTTCTGTGTCATCATCTGCCTCTCTCTGACAACTTGTTTCAACATCATAAAACCCCTTGTGCTGAAATGAGCCTAAACACCCCATTGTCCATTTGACACATTAGTGGCAGGCAGCGAGCTGAGAAGCTCTCAAATGTTGCAGATTTTGTAGCACACTCGCACATAATGGGGAAAATGACTTGCTCAGCTCGCAGAGGAATGAGCATAGGTCGGAGTTGTGCAGTGTATTACAGAGTAATCACATTTTCCTCTTTGGCGAGAAGCCTGATCTTTGTGCATGAACATAGAAGAGTCAAATACATTACTAGGTATTATGCATACAATCACAAAAGAGTTGAATAACAAGCATTGCTGGAGTCTACTCCAAACACAACAGTGTCCACTGGTAAATGATTTCATTTCAAATTTACTTATTTAACTAGATCCAGTTTAATTTAGTACTAACATACAAATGGAAGACATGAGCAGAAGAATTTCAGTTTCGAGAGGCGACTTGACATGCCCAGATGAAGTGATTATTCAGAGATGTGTCATCCATGCTGAAACTCTGACTCAACTTCATAAAAAGGTGTTTTAACTCTGTCACTCAACTGCTTTGGTCAAAACAAACATTTAAACAACAAAATAAACCTGAAATCTAATCACATATAGAGTAAAACAACTGTGACAGAGGAATTATGTTTATAGTCAAGTCATAAATTTCCTCCTCCAATGTCTGCTTCTTAAAGTGTTAGCCTGTCCTGTTACCACGCTTTGTAGGATTTTGCAGTTAGCATTTTTACAAATTTGCAGTAAATAAAAGGCTTACATGCAATAAGAATATGTTGCTGTATTTCAGTAGTTTCTGAAATGCTCTTGTTGGCTGAACAGTTTTAATTTTTCCACAGTTGAGGGTTTCTGAGCATGTCACAGCAGCTCAATCTGATTAAGTATGGACTTTGACTAGTCCACTCCAAGACTTTGATCACTGTGGAGGTGGAGTCTCTTGAAGGTTTGAAGGCTTCATCAATTATGACAAGTCGTCCAGGCCTTAACGCAAAAAAGCAAGCCCAGACTATTATACAATCATCGCCATGTTTTGGTATGATGTTATTTCTCTAAAATACTGGGCTGTTTTAATGCAAAATGTAATGGGACCCATGCTTTTCAATAAGTTCCATCTTTGTCTCATATGTCTGCTGGGTTTACCCAGTCTTTTCTCTTTTGTTAAATCATGACCACTGGCCTTAACTGAGGTAAGAGAAAATGTAAATGTCTACTGTAAATGTTGAATTAGGTTTTCTGGGACCTCTTAGATGAGCTGTTGAAGAACTGCTGAAGTAATTATTAGGTTGGCCAGTCATGGCAAGAGTCACTACGGTTCATTGTTTTCTCGATTTGTAAACAATGGCTCTTACTTTGGATCAATGGAATCCCAGAGTCTTAGAAATGGCCCTGTATCCCTTTCCACACTACAAATCAATGAAGTCGTTACTCTATGCTTCTTGAATAACAAAAAACCAAACGGTGAATGTGAGCCAAAGTTTTCAGATATCTGTTGGCAATCAACACAAATTTGTGTATGAAGCAAATCAAATCACAAGAACTTAATCATACACTTGTGACAGTGAAAGAAACACACAGAGCCTGCTATCCTTTCATTTGCTGCTTCAGTGGCTGCTCCAGTTAATCCACGCTGTGTCTCCCAGCACACAGGTCCCAGGTAAGCCGCTCAACCAGTCACCACAGAAAGATATCCCGTGTGTACTGGGATAACCTGGACACAGTTGAACAGCGGAGAGGGAGATTATGACACATGCAGGTTAAGTACAGTCAACACCTTTCTCTGGCTGTTTCAATTCTCTTCCTTGCCAGCAGGAAGGATCAGATGATGAAAGAGCAAATCTTGGTTATCATGGGGAGAGCAAATGTTTGTCAAACCAGGACAGAAGAAGGGTGATATCTCTGTAGATTATCTGTCTTTTTTTTTTTTTAGATTGCTATACAGAAAGTCATAATTGCCATATTAAACATTTTGTAATTGGAGAAGCAAATATATACTGCTCAAAAAAATAAAGGGAACATTTAACTTTAATTTTGTGTGTGGCTCCAAATCCAGGCCTCCATTGGTTAATAAATTTGATTTCCATTGATGATTTTTGTGTGATTTTTTTGTCAGCACATTCAACTTTGTACAGAACAAAGTATTTAATGAGAATATTTCATTCATTCAGATCTAGGATGTGTTATTTGAGTGTTCCCTTTATTTTTTGAGCAGTGTACGTGGGTTAAGATTAGACTTCTCTGAATTAAATATTTTTTATTTAGTAAGCTTTACTCCCCTGTTTGTCCCACTCTTTGCTTCCTTTTCTATTCACACTCCTTTCCTTAGAAAAACGGAGTTTAACGTTTACACACAGTCCAAGAGTGCCGGTACCAATGCAGACATGAAAGATGTAACAATCAAAGAAAAAACAGAGGATGAGGGCATGACAATG
The DNA here is from genome assembly GCF_000485575.1 of Poecilia formosa. Taxonomy (NCBI): domain Eukaryota; kingdom Metazoa; phylum Chordata; class Actinopteri; order Cyprinodontiformes; family Poeciliidae; genus Poecilia; species Poecilia formosa. Next base: position 1,939,991 of record NW_006799957.1, on the reverse strand, counting down.
CATGACAGAAAGACTAAAATTTAAATAACACCATGGAACAAACATTAATAACTCTAATCAAGTGGAAAACAAAAGCAAGAAGGCAAAAATTTAGGAACAAGTTTTCTGAAATATGCCAGGATGGAAAGAAGTGAGTGAAGACCAGCAGAAGCTTCCAAAGAAAAAATGTACAAGAAAACCAACTGATGGCCCACCTAAAAATAAAACTGAGAAAACTCCAAGTTTCAAAACTTAAGAAAACAAAACCACAAAGAATGCAACAGAGTTGTGGAATTTTCCTGCTCAGTCTTTCCTTATCTCCAAAGTGTTGGTAAAGAATGTTATGTGTAGGATGTAGAGTAATATAGAAGCACAAAATGCAAACTGAAACCACCCACACCCAAACTAAGCAGCGTACAGAACATGTAAAGACCTAGCATCAAACCAGATTTTTTTTAAGCGTTTGTCCTCTGTAGTCAGCCAGAATACAGGAGAAAAAAGTTACAGAAACTGCAAACATCTCCCATTTCTAAGGTCTCCTTTTACATTACAGTCATGTTAGATGTCAATACGACTGTCCCCTTGGGTCTCTGAAGACCCCTGTAAAATCCTGGTAATATAGACCCTAAATAAGTAACTACTGTAGTTAAAAACTCCTTGTACATTTTACGTTTTTAACAAGTTTATTAGTATTTTGAATTTTTTTCTTGTTTAAGTTTCTTGCACAATGCAAGCGCTCTACCAACTGAACCACCAAGCGCTCATAAACTTCAGTCTTGAAGTTGTTTATGGATTACTGCTGCTCATTGGTTCTTCATAATTAATAATGCATTAACTGTTCATTCAAAAATAAATTGCAATGCTAAGTCTATACAGATATATTGTGGTTCTTTCAGAATGTAATAGAGATCACTAAATTTATCCTTTAGGCTGTTCTTTTTCAGGAGTTATGATACTGGTTGATTTATGAACATTATAATAATTTAATGTGGCTTAATATTCTTACATAATAACATAGCAATCTAATAGTTATAATATTACACTTCCAGCAGGCTCAATGCCACACTGAAGCTTTGAAATAAGAATGGAATGGTACTCTTTAAACTTTATAAGCTTTTCTGATGTATTTTTTCTGATATTCAAATGACCATGTTTTTTTACACATCCAACTGTATTTAAATATTTCCTTTTATTTTGTTTATCTTTTATACAAGTTCCCAATAAAATAACTTCTAAAACTAGCAAGAGCAGCTGATCCCCATGATCAAATGGTCCTGTGTGTAATACACTAAACATATTAGCAATTCAAGCAATCAGATAAGACTTGTGATGTAACATGCTAATTCTTTAAAAGTAAAATTAATTAATCAAATTGGATACATAAATTAAGCTTTCAGGTGACAAACAATGAAAATATAGAAGCTCTGATGTGTCTCACAGAAGGTTCTGTAGATACAGACAAAAAAAGAGGGTTGTAAGCAATCAGATGACTCTCCAGCAAAGACTAATTAACATGAGTAGCTTTCTTGAGGAGGACTTGGTCTTTCACTCTAATCATTGCCTTAAAAGATGCCTAGAGAGGTCTATTTTTTTCTCCCCAATAAAGCGTTGTCTCTCCATCTGGATGGCTCATTGATGACAGCATGTTGGTCATTCATAATTATATTTAATCTGTAATTAAACAGTTATTGTAACTACCTTTAAAAATAGAAAGTGATGTTTCAGCTTTACAGTAAGCATAATCTTTAACTGTTAGACTAAATAAGAAATAAGCAGCAAGTAATTTCAGCAGGAAATTATTCCGGTTCATTGTCGTTGTGTTATATTTAATGGAAGTATCTCTGTCATTGGTCATGACCTGTCATAGTTTAATGAGACAGTTATGGCAACTAAGCTGTCATTAGTGTATTTTTTCAGTATTGCACCAACCAAAGATTTCCTGTGAAAACTTGACCCCAGTCAGAAACACTGCTAATGTGTTGTACCCTTTCTCAGGGACAATAAGGACACAAAAACTGGACTGATAGCCTGGTGCTTATAACTGTATTTTATGGACTATAAGTCACACAGATTTTCATATTAGTTGATCCTGCTACATCTTTTTCTCTTTATGGTATTGATTCATACAGACTGATGTGAACCAACTATCTTTGTAACTCTGGTTACAAAGACAATAACCAAATAGTTACTATCTTTGGTTACTAACAAAGTAACCAAAGATACTTTGATAGTATCTTCATGGTATTGATTCGTACAGACTGATGTGAACCAAAGAGTTACTATCAGCAGCCGAGAAGAAGCTAATCACTAATGATGCTATGTCTTCATGCTCTGGTAGTTGCCAACCAGATGAATATTAATGACTTTGTAGACAAGCCTTTTTGGTGTTGCCGCTTCATGCAACGCAGCTGCCTCTATCACCTTGTATTTACACTGCATGTGTCTCTGCTTCGCTGTGCACTTCGCTGGCAGAGCAGACCACCCTGAAACTATCAAAAACTGTCCGCAGACTTCCAAGCCAAGGTCGGAAACTTTCTGTGAGTTAATTGAAAATTAGGTAGCTGAACACAACATATCACTAGTGACTTTTCTTCTTTATGATATTTTTTGACTGATACAGCTCTTGCTCCAGAGCACCTTCAGTCTGGAAAATGTACTATCTTGCTTCACTTGGGTTCTTTTCTTTTATTCAGTGTAGTCAAACTAGCACAATAATATCTCTGATTGGAACCCAACAGTTCAAATGAGCTAAACATACTATAAATATAGGTGTGTGCAAATCTGTAGCATAAATTTTAACATGACTTTCTGTAAAAAAAATATTTACCAAGCTCAAGTTTAATGTAATTTTTTTCCTTCTCCTGTAGAAATGCTTTAGCTTTCTTAAAATACTATACAAACTTACTTCGTCTTTGGTAAATAAAGACAAGCTTTGTGACTCATTAGTAGGTTGATTGAAGGAAACCCCTCTGTGCTGCATTTCTGAGAGTCCCTGCGACTATTTAGCTGATTAAAGTTATTATGTGGCTTGATATAGTGAGGTTTCCTGTTGTTCCAAGTGGCAACAGTGACTGCTGAGTGAAAACCCAAAACAAGTATGAAATAACGATGAGCAAGATAGGCTCATTGACATACATACAGAAAACAAGTGCTGAAGACAGATTTTTAAATGTGACCAACATTGTAAGGTAAAAATACTCAAAATACTTATGTTATAAGTAGAAACATTTAGTGAAGGCAATAATCATTAGAACTGTTTGCTGAATTTTGCAAGTTCAATCACATAAAAAACAATTATAAACTTACATTGTTATGCTGGTCATATTTAATGAAGACAGAATATTAGCCACAAATGAAATTATTATGCTTCATAAATAAACTCAGAAAAGTCTAGAGATACTTGAAGATATAAAAAACAATTTGGTTAGCAACTTTGTCATAAATGACAATGGGCGAGTGAGACTGAGCAAAAACCTAAGTGTGATGATATGTCATTAACGCTACTGCTATTTTCTTTTGCTTTTGGTTTAATGACGAGAAATATCTAACTGGTGCATTTCTTTTTAGCTTGGAAGTAATGAGGCCTTATGGCAATGAGGCTTTTCATAATTACAATAGCCATGTTTTGCTACTTCATAAAGTTTTATTGGAATTGCCAGACAGATAATTGTGGAGAATAAGTGTCTGTGTAGGATCATAATTAGTATTTTCAAAAATGTCTATATCACAAAGTGCTTCACAATGTTTTCTATTGTTGTTGATTCCCTACCAATCTAATCTTTTGGTCTATTTTGTATTTAACTGAGCAGGTGAAGCGAGCAGCAGAATATCTCCATCTGCTTTAGACCTGGTTGGCCAGAAGGGCCTTTATAACTCTGCGGCTCTGACCTTAGTGCCACCCACAAGAGCAAATCCAGATGCAGACCGATTTCCAGGCTGAACACACTAAAAGTGGGACACACTCCAAGGGCTTGCAGCCAGGTTTCTTTCCTTGTTCAGAATAGCATACAGATCTCCTCCCAGCAAAATAAAAGGACAAAAAGTCAAATTAATTTTTTTATGGAAAGAAACTGCAATCTCGTCTACAATTCTTTCTTTTTTCTACAATTCTTTCTTTTTTTTTAAAAAATAAAAAAATTCTATTATATTTAGGATATTCTCATCAGATGCACTTCAAACATGTACTTTGGCACAGGTTAATAACAGATCTGTACATCACTTTTTTTCTTTCTTCATGCTCTGACATTTATTCAAACCAGACTTATCCAGTTTTATTAGCTGATTGCAAGAAATATTTATTTTATTACTTTCTTAAAAGTTAGGTGTTTAAGTACATTTACTTAATATTTAATATAAAAAATGCCTTAAGTGTCTTGGGCCAAAGCAGAACAAAGACATTCAGAAACTCAACTCAAGGTGACATTCCTGCTACAATAAAAACACAAGATACCCTATGAGTCACACATTGCACTGTGGGAAAATTAGAGTCAATAGCTATTTAATAATATAACAGCATATTGAAAAAGACTCTTTATGAATAGCCTTGCTGTCAAAACGTATTTGGGAACAGAGGGAACTCAGTAAGCTTCACAATTTCTCTGGAGCTATTCATTTAAAGAAGTGACCAATAAAAGCACCAACATGTTTTCAGCAACACCTCCATTTACAGCATAAGCAACATATCAGGTTGGCACTACTTTTTGCAAAAACCAGCTGCCAGAGAGACAGTATCTTCCCTCAGGCAGTCTCTCTGATGAACACAACAAACACCTTACAGCATGAGTTGTCAGTTACTCAGATGTGAAATAAAATAAGCATATTTGCAGTTTATGTATGTATACTTTACGTCTGTACACTGTGAGCACTCAAACCCAAGGTCAAATAACTTGTTTGTGTACAAAACCATTAAAGATGATTTTTATTCTGAATAGTTGTGTTTTTACTTGGTACTAAGTTTCCTTTGCACTACTGAATGGAAACCACTGAAACTGAGACACTGAATAATTGGATGGTGCTGTATGCACTGCATATCCACAAATAAAAATAATGCTCTAGATAATCTTCAGCAAAGTGGAAACTGTGGTTTGAGGTAAGTTGGTCTATGAATATACCATTAATATTAATTTAGTTAGATTTAGTGGTCTGCCAAGTCACTAGATATCATTCCAAGTGAACATCTCTCCGACAAAATCTATCCAGTCAGCAAGAGAGTCTGATATAATATTAGAGACCACACTGACTGTCTTTTTAGTTTGCTTTCATGTCATTTATGAAACATGTTGGCTCTTGGTTGGTATTGCAGATGTAAGAAAGTGTGTCACAATTACAGCAAAGCCAAGAAACCTCACACACAAATATCTGGTCCATCCACTAAGCAACAGGTGGCTCCGGTTTATCCATTTACTTTCTACTCACGACACTGACTCCCCTCCATTAAGATGGAAATGATCATTAACAGCAGTTTGAAGTAGCACACATGCCTAATTAGATGCCTCTCCAGCTAACTCTCTCTTCTTTAAAAAGGCAGAGGACCACTTCATTAACACTCAGGTTCTCAAGTCTGTCAAAATGCTGGCTCAGGCTTGTGTTCCTGGCTGCAAAGCAACAGATGCAACTTCCAGCTGCGCCCCTGCATTTCACCAAAGCCTAAAACGGAACCTCTTGGAAGTGAACGTCCCTGTCAATCTAAGCCAATAAAATTAGATGATCTCTAACTCACTGACAGTATCTTTAGCCATAATAAATTATGATTGTGCTTGTTCGCTCTCATGCTAATGTCTTAATGGAGAATCTTGCATAAATGTCAAGGTCTTTATCCAGCAGCACCTTAAGAGTTAGAAAGATAAGCTCCCTTGTTAGTGGAAGAAATTAAGGCAATTACCTTTTAATTGGCAGCACTGTGCTGTGAGCAGTTTAGCACAGTCAAAGATGTGTTTTCTCACCTTTTACAAACAGCATCTCTTTAATCAAATGAGTCAGGGGAGCTGAAGTTACATCAACACAAACCAAATGCTCGAACACAGCGATGGAGGGAGCTGTGCTTAAAAACACCGAACGACACTTAGCAGTGCACTCAGTGAAGTTGTTGCATTCAGCAAAGCAACTTTTAATGACAATCTGTGGTGTGAAGCTGCTACCATAAATCTCACCCATGTGATGATGTCCATAGCTCAATAGATATGAGATAAAAAAAAAAAGAAAAAGGTAACTGTTTTGGAGAGATTCAAAACAAAAACAACTTCTTTTTTTTTCCAGAGAGCTGCAGCTAAAGGAGTTGCTCTGAACTGAAGATAAATTACGTAATAAAAAGTAAACAATTAAACTCCGGGAGCCTTGGTTTGGCTCACCTTTTTTTATTTTGATGCAGCCTACAACTGCTGCAGTACACAACTGTCATCATGACTCAGTGATTATAATCTGCAATGATTACAATCTGTGCTGTGGATTGATAGCAATGGCACAACCCCGCTCTGAGATACTGTTAACATCTGCTGCAGACCTGTTTGAAATATGGAGGAACCGAAATCCTCATAATAAAATTCAGCTGGTGTGCAAGGGTGTATTCTCCTGATGGACATGAATCATTCTTAAATCTCCTATTTCCTCTTTCCAATAAACCCTCCCATTGTCCTTTTCAAACTCATTAGGAGTCCATTTTTGTCTAATTGTATGGCCCATTTGATGCATGACATCAACAAAGCATAACTTTCCAGCTGCTGGCAAGCTACATGACAGACTTGTAAACAAAAAGGCAAAAATCCTTCAGTAGACTACTGTGCTTTACATCCTGCCAAGTAACAATAAGCTAGAGAAATGTATCACATCCATCTCAAGTACGAGATGGATGTGATTCAGCTTATGAGTTTGATTTTATCAGTGTGTGGGAGCTAACAAATGTTTAACAGTTGGTAAGACATTAGAGGAGATGGTGTATAAACCACCCAACTGATCTACATATGGGTAAGCATACCTTCAAAAAAAAACATTTAGCTACTCGTATGATAGCCGTTTTGATATATGACTCATTTATATGAAACTTAGTTTATTTTAAATATAGTTAACACATTTAAATAATATCAAATTACATAATAATTTGATTTACAAAACAATAAGCAATGTTGAAATGATACAAAAGGGGACCCTTGACCCTCGCTCAGTGCTCATTCAATATAGTCCTGAAAAACAGCAACCTTAAAAAAACAATACATCTTAAAAATCCCCATGCGAGTGTTCTTATGACTTTTTGGAACAGTAGCTTCCTCTTGCCATTAGCAGTTTGCTAGAGGTCACTGTAGCAAACTGCACAACTTTGTGTCCTGTCAACAGATTCTGTCACCTGAGCTGTGGCTCTCTGCTGCTCTTCAACTATCACTATGGACTTCCTGGATGCTTCTCTGATCAACGCTCCCCTTTCTTTGCCTTAGTTGTACTCTAATGAATTATTTGAATTTTAAAGGCATTTAGTTTCACTGCATTGTATTTAGGGATATCAAATCAAATGCATACACCCTTTTTCAGATTTTGAAACCCATTATTGGTCTATTGCATAAAATCTCAAAATTGCCCAAAGTCTATGGCTGGAATGTGTCAAAATGTAAAATAAAAACAGGTTGTAAGGCCTGAATAGTTTTGTAGAACTATGTACTATTAAACATAAAGCCTAGTAGGTTTGAAGAGTTGAACTGACCTGAGTTATTCCCTTTTCTGCAACATCTAGTAAATACAAACACTTTTTTCCTTTGTTAGACAGTGCACACTATGTGGATGATAATTTGAGTAATTTCTGTATTGGACATTTATGTTGTCGACTGCTGACAGAAATTTCTTCGACATCCCTGAAAAGACATGATGCCATCCACAGTTGTTTATGATGATGGCAATTTACATCCAAATGGCACATTTTCATAAAATACATTTAATGACACTTGCAAATTGCATATTACTTAAACATCAGTTGAATTTCCCATGCTAACAGTGCAAAAGAATATAAATAGCATCGGATTAATCCAGTGCTGTGAATTCACGTGAAGATCGAGATTTCAGAGGTTTGTAATTTACATGACCAGCTGGCATCACACACATTCCTCTGCTCCCTCTCTCCATCCATCTGTTTCTGCACCTGCACAGGCTTTCCATGCTGGTAGACTACCTGCTGAGTAAGGAATATTACTAGCTCCTCTCTCTCCTTTTTCTAACAACACATTGCAAAAAGGTCCAGTCATTAGAGTACAAAGTTTTTCAAACATACATTCATTTTTGCTCAAGTGGAAATTTCATTACCTACCCAAAAAAGTTTTCTTGAGATAAAAGGTTAGTCGCTTTAAGGTCTTACAATGGAAAATGGAAAACTTTCTTATCCACTTTTGCAGTAGCTACACCTAGGTCATCAACTGATCATTGCAACAAAGCCTATTTTAGATTACAATTAGATGTATTATCCCTAAAGGAACTGACAAAGCATTTAGTAGATGGACAACTTAAAGTCTAAATCCTGTCCTTCTTTTGCTTAGTTGAACAGTGACAATGGATATCACTTCATTTTATTTTTGCTCAGAAACTTCCTCAGTAAATTCTTAGCTAATTAAAAATACAAAAAAATATGAATTTAGATAACTCAGTCGTTTCTTAGATGACTGAGAAATAGATATCTCAGTCGTCTGAGATAAAAAACATCAGACAACTGGAAATGTATTACTTATAACAACAAAAATGCAGTCAGCAAAAGAAAGTGTTTCCAGGAGCTTGACCTGACTTTCATTACAGCCTATAACAATTATTTAATAAGCAATAAAAACGTTTGCATTTTGTTGTGCAAATGAACACTTCAAATTTTACTTTTTATCCACAAAAAATGCCCTTCCTATGGTCCCTTCAAAATCTCTATGTAAGACTGTCGGCAGGATCTTGAATTCATTCCTGATTAATTGTAAGGGTATTAATGATCCTGTCAAGCTGCTTGTATCACAACGGAGCTTACAATGAATTTCTGACAACTTCATGATTTTTAAAATAAATGGCAGTTCTCCATAATACATCATATAGCCAGCTAAGGATTACTTTTATGAGCTAGACCCACACAAGCCTCAAGTCTGAATCTGGTTAAAAGAATTTTAGTTGATAACCTGCTGGTATCTGTTAAAAGACTTTCTTATGTGAAGTATGCTGGCTAATTTTGGCTTCTTTTTCCGCCAGACATCGCTGCATGTGTCCTAAGTACCAGTTTCTTGCTGTGTTCAAGAGGACCTTGTCTGAATCCACTGTAGGGGACCACCCAAGCCTCCAAAAGACCTGCTTTAGTCCCACCAGCCTCCAAGTCTCAGGACAATCTCCGGTCAAGGCAACATAGTTTTGTGGCAAGATTATCAAACCCACCCACTCTTATTAAGACAAGTTGGGAATGCCAGTGCAGTGATACAGGTTGGTTCCTGTGAGTAAAACAACAGCTCATTTCAGACTAATTAAAGCACTTCTTCTCAGGGTAGGGAAAAAAATAGCATGATATTATGTTTTTTTTTTCTGGTTACATCACAAGACATCACAATTAAAATACTCATTAGTTAAACAGAAATTTTATTTTGCTTTGGTACAGTGAAGCGAGAAGTAAGCAGCATCAAGGTGACCAGGACAAAATAAAGCAGGATGCAGCATCGATGTAAAAATTGTGATGACTTCATCTAATTTTAAGATGGCCACATAAAAATAGATGACATTGACAAATACAACACTGCAAGAAAACATTTGCAGCTACTGAAGCATAAAACCCAATTCTGTTATGTGTTAATTTTAAAGAGAGATGACTCACCATGTGGTTCTGGTCCTGGAGAAGCTCTGGTCAACTCTAGACAGAAAGAAAGATATTTTAAATTTTACTTATAATTAAATACCTCCTAGTTGTATTACACATTCTGTAGGAAAACTCAAGTGTAATAGAGCAAAAGCACTAAAAAAGGAAGCTTTTTGCAAATGTATCAATCAAATCTGAGCATTTGAAGATAAGGATTCATTTTTGCCCCACACAATTTTGCATAAATCATGATAATTTTAAAGCCAGTATATTTTTTTTACCAGTAGATTGCAATACATGTTGTACACTAGGAACGTGACACGAAGCCAGAGGAATACGCTTTCCATATATCCTATTTCCTCTCTCCACCACGCCTTTGCCTGCCAGCTACAGGCTCAGCAGAGCCAGAGTGGGACTGTTTCAAACACGGTAAGTGGTGCCTGGCAGCTGCAGGGAGACAGACTGTCGGAGTGTAGATATGATTAAATGGAAGGACATGCAGCAGTTTTAATCGAAATATCATCAAGATTAGAGAATAAAAGTAGAGCATGCATGAAAATGTAATCTATATCTCAAATAATCTGAGAGATACGGAGGAATTAATTACAGAAATCGTGCAACATTATGTTGTGAGATAAACTGATATGTGCAATGAATAAAAGAAATATTAAAATTCAAAGTGAGAAATAAAGTCAATATAAGAGGATCCCAGAGTATTTTTCCTCCACAACACTTGCTCAACAGGTCTGTATTTTGGAGGGATGTCCCTCTCTTACAATAATGCCTCCTCTGGTAGAACTGATCTTTAAAGCTGCACAAAAACAGACACTGGCTGTGGATAATTAATCTACAAATAATCACTGCCACTGCCATCCTCCCCAGGGGTAACAATTCAAATAATTACAAAGCTCATGCAGAGTCGATGCTCACAAAGGCATTCAAGCCATTTATTGACAAAGTAGTAAAATGAAAATACCATCCAGATAATTAGTGCAACTCTCCTGACCGTCTTGTTTTAGTCTTGTCCACATAGACTGCTTTTGTTTGCTTCCTGAATAACAAAAATCTTTTAAAAAATGTGACACATGCTTAGCAGAATACCAATCATTGATGTTAGCTAGGAATATTTTGATATTTATTTTTGAAACAGGCAATACTGCTTTCTGAAATTCACCTTCCTAAAAGCTCATTGGAAAGTAATTTCTGTCAATGCTGACTGGTTACATCACACACAGAAGAGATGTGTCTACAACATCTCTTGGTTTCCAAATTTGAATGTTGCATTTGTTTTACTTGAGAAATCCCAAGATTTATTCCCCAAAGATAATATTTCTGAGCACCAGAAACAGATTCTGTAAGGTTTGCTCCTGTCTCCACCCTTTATCCATTACAGACGTTACGACATGTGCATGGAGCAGATCCTGCCACCCAGAACACCTGCAGATGTTTCTCTTTGGTCATAATAATCTTAAGAAAAATTAAAAAAAAGTGTTTTTAAGATCACTGTCAAACAAAAACACACTTGCTGTGACATTATGTTGCCTGGAGGACAAAAATGAGCTTAAACATGTATAGTAAATGTGCCTGCTGGCAGGAATAATTACTATCTTTGACTGCAGCGGTCTCCTGCCATTTTACATACTTATGCACCAAAACAGCTGACAGAAATGGTCCAAATGGTCCTCAGCATGTCATAATGAGCTGTAGAGGCTGGCTAGCAAACTATCATTTGATTCAGGTGTGTTGATCCAGGGAAGGAACTAAAACCTGCAGGATGCGAGCCGTTAAGGACTGTCTTTAGACACCTCTGCATTAGAGCTATTTAGGCTAAATTCCTTGAATAATTTGTTACTTAGCTGAACTTGTTGTATGGAGAGGTGTTGGTTGCTTTCTTGGACAATTTGTGCTAGCTTTCCAGTCCTGATGGGCAGGACTAATCAGCCCAACTGGGAGCATCTGTCAGACACCATCAGGAGTGTTTAATTTAAAACAGCTAATACACTTTGCCCTGCTGCTTTGTTTTCACCTGTTTCTGCTGGCATCATATGTGTTTGTCACATTGTAGGGGTAGCTGCCAGATTTGCTATGTGTTGCATAAATGACAATTAGAAAAAGCAAACAAAAATCCTCTTTTTGTCTGTATTAGGCTGAGAACATGCCACAAATCTTTGGCATTGACACATCTCTGCCGAAATAGGCAAATGAAAGCAGCTGAAATTACAACAGTGGGAGCATCTCAATAATATTAAAACATTTATTTTATCAATTTGATTAAATAAGAAAATCCTACTATAGAGGGTGAGACACGTCAAGCCTTAAAGTTTACTCTTTACAATATCAGTATAGAAATAATTCAGCTCACGCAGAATAGGAAAAGCACTACTCAACTGTTGGAATGTGGCCAGAATGTAATCAACCATTTCCAATATCAACTAACTCACAGATTGTGGTCCATTTCAAATGGAGCAGTTTACATATTCAGAACTTTACTTTCACTGCAACACATAACAAATTTCTACTTTAACCCTAAACTGGAACGGATCTCACTTCATTGCTTTCTCACTCTGGTTCTTATCGCACACTGCTCCCGCAGAACGTGTGGCAACTGTTTTAAGTAATAAGTTCATTTGAATCAGGTGTGCAAAAGTGTCTCAAAGCATGCAGAACATGTTGGACCCGAGGAAAAAAAATATTGAATTATTGAAGCTTGTAGTTTTAAGTTTGAGTTTATGCTTTGCCAGACTGTAGAAAAAAAAAAAATCAAGCTTGTGTTCCTTCCATGGTCCAGTCATTAAATTATGGGAAATTCTAAAGATTTTACATATTTACATGTTTGTTGTTAAAATTTTGCACATTTTATATGATTAGTTTGAAAATATTAGATGTATTATATGTGTTTTGTAAAGTCTTAGATAACGAAATGGTAGAATCCCACAGTTTGTCTCAAATGAAATGTTATTTTATTGAACTTTTCAGTGCGTTTCAAACACTATATCAACCTTAACCCAGTTTTCTGACTAATATCTATTTGATTTGAAAACAGCCATGTCAGGAGCTGCTGAGGGCTGTTTTTTTTTAACTGTTTGTTGCACCTTGTTATCAGTGGAAATATTAGTTTGCCAGTCAGCATTAGGTGTGCTGTTTGTCCCCCCTGCTGACACAGACAGCACTCTGTTTTGATGTTAACAGTCAGGATTGAGAAATAGGCCACAGCATAAACAACCACACCTCCCTTTGCTAATGGATGACATGACACTTCCAAAATGTGACACAGCATGAACCGTAACAAACAACATTTCGCAACTAATTGCATTGACAAACAAGTGTTTCCAAAAGTTTTAATTAGAAAGGAAAGTCATGAAAATACATTAACTTTACTGCAAAGCCTAATATATTGCTTTTGATTTGGACTGCAATGTACTGATATGGTATTGCACAGCTGAAACTAACCCTGAATCGCCACATTTTTATTCTCTATCTCTAGTATCAAGCAGTTGATAAAAAAAAAATATATATATATATATCTATTCAGTTCTGTCAAAATGGATGAAAATTTTTTTTGTCAGTTTTTCAACCACACTAGCAAGCTTTTCCAGTTTAAACATTTACAGAGATTGAAGCAAAATACAATTCCCTCAACGACATTGCATTTTTTGTAGCCATAAAACTTTGCGGAATATTTAAACTAGAGTGAAATCTAAGAAAAGTGGTAAGCAAACCCTGTGGGGGAAAGGCTGATTCTGAGACATGCGATATGGGACATTGCATATGAAAAATGTCAAAATTGTATGCTTTTAAAAAATATGCGATTAGATGAGTACATACAAGTTATATAATCTTGATCTAATAAGAACTGCAAGGGAGCAACAATAATTTTTGTATAGTATTGTAGGCTACACCTTAAACAATGCTTTGTTGAGTAACATGGGAAAAAGAAATGAGGCAAGATATCAGAAAGGGAATGTGCATCTACAAAAATCTTGTTTATCCTAGACTATAATTTCCTGCTTGAAGGTGACATATAAACACCACATGGATGTCCAGTCATTCTACCATTGAGGAAAGAAATAAGTCCCAGAGATGAATGTGGTTCATTGAGTATGAGCTCCAGAAATAAACAAAAGATCTTGTGAAGATGGTGACAGAATCTCATAAGAAAGTGTAATTTTCCATATTAAAACAGCATGGCCGAAAGGCTCGACAGTGAGGAAGAAGCTATTACTCCAAAAGAAACATAAAAAGTCAGATTACAATTTGAAAATGCCCTCAGACAAAAGCTTTTGGTTTCAGACATATCTTTTAGTCTGATGAAACATTTCTTTTACATTTAGGAGAAAAGGGAGGAAAGCTTGAAAGCCTGTGAACACTACCCCAATCGTGAAGTACAGGGGTGGCAGCATCATGTTGCATGAGTATTTTGCTGTGGAAAATGGACAGGATGATGAGGAAGGGACATTGTGAGGAAATATTCAAGCTACAATTTAATACATCAGCAAGGAAGGTAAAACTTAAGTGAAAACTCGCTTTCCAATGTACCATGTCCTTAAGCATTCTGCTAGAGGGCTTAAAGGCCTCAGAGCAAATGTTTTGAAGTGGCCATCACAATGTCATAACTTAAATACCATAGATGATAAGAGGGCAGAGTTGAACAGGTGTGTATGTGTGTAAACAGAACCACCATCAAACATGAAAAAGTTACATCACTTCTTCCAGAAGAAACAGGTCAAAATTTCAGCAAATTATATGAAGCTTGTGGAAGGAAACCAAAGTATTTAATCAACAATCTTACTTTTCACTGCTGTTACATAGATGCTCTTTAACTAGAACTCAGTAAATGTGTTTTCTTCAACCAGTCATCTCCAAATCAGCCTTAAATCTAAGGCTGCCTTCTGGTTCAGCTCTGTTTTTGCTTTCTTTTGTTGTGCATTTTCTGTTTTCAGGGCTGCTTGCTTTCAGTCTGTGTTTGTGTTGCTGTGACATTGTCCTTGGTCTGTGCTTTCCTTTTGCAATATCCCCACTGTGTTTGCTGGATTTTCACTAAATTTTGAGTGGGAGCCACCTGTAAGTTATGCCCCACCTGTTGGATTGTTGCTAAGTGAGTTTGCAATCCTTTTTTGTTAATGCAAAAATTGTGCAAAATTAGACAACTGACTTCTACAGGGGCAACTCTGAATTGTTGTTGCCATGGTAGCTCCTAGGCATGCTAGGTTTTTGTCAGGTAAATTAATTGTAGTCATTAAAAAGAAGAAGCTTAAATGCAAACAATCAGAATCATACAAGAAACTGTGAAAAAAATCATATTTGATCTTTTAACATTTTGTTCTGCTCTAACTAGTTTAACAGTTCAAAAGAAAAAAAATCTACTGATTGCTATTGGAATATTTGACTATTGTTAATCATTACTTATAGCATCACAATAAGTTCTGAAGATTGAGCTATGATCCTAAATTCTAATTCCAATATATCAAAAGATGGTCAAATAGAAAACACAAACATACAAACTATTTAGCAACAAGTTGTGTATCTTTCTGCATGTTTGCTTTGCTTTCTACAAACTTGCTTCTTTTACAATGGTAAAGAGAAATCTTCCAGTGATCAAATCCATTCAATTATTGCATCATTATTAAAATACATATAACAATCTGTATTATGTCCAATTTAGAAAAAAACATAAGATGTATTTTTTTTATGTGCAATTCTTAGAATTCTAGAAAAAATCTCCAGGTGCTTACACGTCACACTTTCAAAATAAAGTGGAGACTCAGCTTGCACAAGAAAGGAAAAACTCTGGCACAACTCTGAACATAAAACGTCTTTCTGTTACACTCACATTCTCTGCTGATAGAGTACGAATGTAATTTTATCCCACTTGACATCGTAGGGTGATCTGGGCTGAGCACATCAAATGCTAAGTGACTAAAGTAAATATCAGTGGGGAGAGCAATGATATTGGGCTGCAGTGGTGCAAAAGGTGTTGGGGAGATGACATTTATTAATGCCACAAGAAATGTGTCTGAAAATTCAAAACAGTCTCTGCAGAAATGACTCCAGCCCTCCAGGAGTTTTACTAAATATAGCAGGTTCAGCCATCTCTAGTCAACTAAAATCACGCTGCTCAGATTGCACAGATCTCTAGGAAGAAAGTTAAAAACTAATTCTCACTCATATGTTGCCTGATTTTAAAATGCTTTTTTTTAAAGGAAGAATTAAGACTAAAAAATGTTTAACTGCAAATTATAGTTATCAGGTTTCATTAAATCTCATACCTCTGATATTGCTCTTCTTAGCGTCTCAGATGAGATTTTGATGCATAGTGTGACAGAAAATTGTACTGTTGTACTTATGGTGGATTAATCCTTCGTCTTTGGTAAGGTCAACTTTTGGTTCATAACCAACAGACGAAGGGATTGATTAGTCATTTGGGATCTGCTCTGAAATGGTTTACTTCACATTTATTTGACTAATCCTATTTTGAAGCTCTGCCAAATTACAGGTTGTTCACTCCACTATGGGGTACCTCCAGTTTCACTATTGGGACTCCTATTGTTTTCAATGTCTACCATGCCTTTTGGCCACATTTTGATGTATATTTCCTTATCATTGCAATGAAGAAAACGTAGAATTTAATTTAAGCCCCACCAAGTTTTTAGGTTGCTTCATGAAAAAAAAGCTGGATGACTGATAGCTTTCTTCTATGACACATGAAAAGACTAAAATCTTTGTGTGTGCTCCAAACAAGACAAATTATCTTGTCTTGGAAACTCTTAGTCCTTTAGCCATCCATGATAAATCCACAATCGGGATCCTTGGGATATATTTTGACCAAGGTCTTACATTATATACATATGTGTAGAATGTATTTACTGTATAAAAAGAGAGTAAAGTAACCCAAAGGTAGATGTCGAACTTCTGTAATGGTAAGCACAGAGAATCTTAACTGATTATATACATAACCTGGAAAGAAAATTCATGACTCCATTATCTTCTTTTTTCTCTGTATGTCTTTTAATAAAGAAGATAAGAGTGAAGCAACAGAAAACCTTTCTGAAATATTCTTAGACCCAGCTGTTATCTTGGCTACTTCCAGTATGTCCCTGAGTTTTTTAAGCCTAAAAAAGAGCTGCCCAAAGCAGAAATGAGCAACCTCTGCTCTTTCCAATATGTACAGTTCTGCACCCCATCTCCTGTAGTAATTATACGGCTGCCTAGAACTGCCAGGTGGGTTTGCTTCAGAAGCAATCAGAAACAGAGATGATTTAAAACCTTTACTTATGTTTAAATGTATTATTTAGGCCAAAACCTAAACATCAAAGTTAGGAAACAACACATCTTGGAAAAACAGTGAAATAAAAAAAAAGAATAGAAAACATGCATCAACAAGAAGGGTCCTTACACTACCACACCAAGCTCCTTAACACAATCATAAGGTGGTAGCAACACCTGCAAGGGTAACTGTAATAGAGCAGTGAGATGTGTGTACAGCTTATGATCTCACATGGGTGAACTCTTCCTTTTGTCTTGAGGCTGAAAGCTGACTCACCGTTACAAAACCTTTAAAACACAGTCTTTTTTTAATCTACAAAAGATTAAAATTACAAGCACAAATATGTACACCGCTACTAGTATTGCTTAACAAACACTGCAGAAACCACACATTTTTTTGTAGACATCAACGAACCTTCGACACGACACTGTGTGGTTATTTATTCACCTTTATCAGAAACTGTAGAGTTAATTTAAATTGATTGGTTTCTTGGCACAGGCTTGACTTTCAATCACAGCCCATGAATTTTCATTGGGCTCTTCCAGATGTCTAATGTAATGAAAGTCTGCTTTACCCATTCTAAAACCAGTTTGAAGCATCTTTGGGATCATTATCCTATTGGAAGGGTAACTTTTTTTCCTGGTTATGTACATAATCAAAAT
Source organism: Poecilia formosa (assembly GCF_000485575.1). NCBI lineage: Eukaryota > Metazoa > Chordata > Actinopteri > Cyprinodontiformes > Poeciliidae > Poecilia > Poecilia formosa. The sequence continues at coordinate 1,922,302 of NW_006799957.1, read as the reverse complement.
CCAAGATAAAAACTGAGCTATCTGGTCATAAGTATGTATGTGGAGCACTGCTAAAAACAGTGCACCTACTATTGAGCATTGTGTTTCTTAGTCCTGCACCAATTCATTCAAATATCTTGTTATATTAAATATTTAAAATTATTCTCCATTTATTAAGTTTATCTTGTGCAACTGCCTAGATTTTCCTTGCTGAGATGGTCGTGTGTTTCGCCAGGTAAAGCTATTGTAGTTTAAGCATTTTCTATTTGCGCTAACTGTAATGGACAGAGACGGGACAATATGAGCAGAAAACCTGTGGGGAAAGTCCCAATACATTATAAATGTAGCGCTAAATAAAGAAAAAAACTGAAGCAAAGAAAGCAAGCCGAATTATTTTACCATAACATCATGATGCAACTATAACTCTGCAGATGGATACATTTCTGAGTAGTAAAACAGTTTTACCTACAGATATAATCAAGCTTCAGTCAGATAAATCACCCAGATAGAACAGTAGGAGCTCATCATCTCTACGCACAGATTTTCAACAACCTTGAGGCTGAAAGTAAGCGCAATTGTGATGATGGTGAGATATCTCTATAAAGGAATCATGTATTTGTGGATGACCACATTTCCAGCTTTGAATATCTAGCAGGAGCTGATCTGAACATTGATGAAAAAAGACAAAAACCTTGTACAATCTTTAAGGACACTTTTGCACATGGATATGATAACCACCTCTGAATTCATCAACTCTGCATCCAATCAACAGCTAGACTAGTTTTTGGGATGAATAAGTTGGGTTAATATTAAGTTTTTAAACTTGTCTGTACTGTATAAATTAAGTAAAATCCACAACTGAATTGAAACGTGTCCATCCATTTCTTTGTTTGCTGTCCAGTGGCTTCTATCAACAACAGAACTGGCAGATAAAGGACGCAATTTTCAGCTGTTGTTTTGTACATCCGTTCTCCTTGCTCCAACAACTTCGTCTTCCAACAGAAATTAGAATTCAATTTCACACGGAAATTATCCTGCCACCAAATAACATCTCCAAAGACAGTGTCACAAGTCTGAAGCTTCAAGCCTGAGCTCAACTCATTTCTGTTTGACAATTATTTTCCGGTTATTCATTAAGCAATTATTTCCTCACAGGGACTCATTTTCAGCAACAGAGCTTTTAGAAGCAAAGGAAAATTCTCTCCATTGTGGAAGCAAAATAAATCTCCAAGATATATTAAAATGCAAAGTAGAAAAGTTTTTTTTTTTTCTTACAATAAACAAGCTCATTTGTACCTGACAGTTGCTTACAATTAAATGATCTGGCTATCTGCTGCATTGATGCAGTCACAAGATATTTTCAACTTAGATCTCAATGGAAACATTCTTTAGTGTGGAAGCTGTTACTGCAAGAGGAAAACACAAAATAAACTATAGTCTATCAGTAAGGTGTTTAAAAATGAAGCCAGAAAAAACAGACGCAACCCAGTATTTTAAAAGGAAATTATCTCATGTCAAGGCATGACTTCTGGCAAAGGAAGGATGAACATATTAAACCAAACTTGCCTTGATTTATATTTTAGAGCTTTCAACCTGCCTTTCTTGGAGCATTCTGGATTTAAAAATGTTAGAAGATCTTTGGAAATCTCTGAGTTAAGGATCCAAATCCAAAGATAAGACAATCAAGTCATCTTAAAATGTCAACTCTGATGCTGAAACTCTGTTGTATGGTGGCTGCTGCTCTGCCACACACATACATAGGATATGACGTCTCGTCTGCCACTAATAATTAATGTCCTCATTGTACAAAGGTCAATAAAAACATCATAAAGGTCGTCCGTATATCCTCCTACATTATAGCTCTTAAAGAGGAATCTGAATAATCTAAAATCAGAATCGGCAGCTTTATAAAAACAGAAGATTGAAAACTTTAAAGAAAATTCAAATTGGTGAGATAAAAAAAAACAGCTCCAAATGCTGTAAAACAATTAATTTTATATAACTGCAGCAACGCTAGAACAAATTATAGCATCTGATGTTTTTAATTAAAAATTTTCTTTCAACATTATTAAGGTTTGTGAGCATTCACTTCACTCAGTGTTGGCTCCGGTACTGGACCTTATTAGTTTCTTGTGTTGGAACTGAACTATATACTGGGAAGAGTAAGACTTGTATGCAAGTCATTAGTCCCAGAATGCACTGCACTAACCCACTTTAATTTTCTAGGAGGAATACAAATGTTATGGTCTGATCACATGACATGGTTAACAAAGCTCGGCCTGATTGCCTAGAACGCCAACTTTACCTCAAGGAACTGCAAAGGTGAGACAGACAAGGAGAGGGAAGGGAGGACGACATCTTCAAAATAAAACTGGACCCATGTAAATATTCAATAATTTAGGTAACCAGCGGCTGCAATCCAGCTAAGGAATAAGCCTTAAAACCTGGTAAAAATAATACTAATACCAATACCTATTTGTTGTTTTACTCCAACTATTGGTTGGAGTAAAACAAGTAATTTCTTTTATAGGTCTGAAAATGTATTAATAACTTGCTGAGTGAAAAGAAGATTTTGCATCTGATCTAATAATAATTCCAACATTAAAATATGTTTTACATTCAGAGCTACAGATTCTGGACATTTTAGTGGAGAGAAATTATGTCCTCAAAGTTTTTGTTTCCAATCCTTAAAATACATTTCTGCTTTTCTTAGGCCTGCAGAATGAGGAAAACTTTCAACTTGACCCCTGCTCCAAAAACATCAAACTGATTCTCACGGGTGTTCTCTTCACAGCCTAGAACTCATTTGGTATTAAATGTACTATGTACTATCAGCAATAGTACATTTAATACCATATGAATTCTTGTACACTGCTTAGAAACCAAATTACTCGTCTCTAAGTCACTGAGAGTGACTCAACTTTGATGGCCATCTTTTCTGTGTTAAATGGCACAAATTGAACACTTCAAGACCCCCTTTGTCATCATGTTATTTGTTAAATAGAATTGATTTAATCTACGTAGCTTTTGATTTCACAAGTTCAAAAAAATCCAGTGGAAAAGCCGTTAAAACTGCCAATTCATTGCTTAAATTTACAAGACATTTTATTATTCATGAAAGCAGCCAAGTCTGTTCAATACTTAAAAAAAAATTCTGTACAGGTCACAGTGACCGAGGAAACAAACTGCCTTCCTAATGAGGTATCTGAAGAATTCCTCTCAAATCATCCTTTGTTGGATTTGCACATAAATAAAACTCATCTAATTAGTTTAGCACAGTGTTTCGCTATGAATGGTTAAAGCTGTTAATTAGAAGGACCCGTTGCTGACTGTGAATGACCTTGTTATCTGACTCTGCGGTTGCTGAGCAGGTGCAGAACAGCTCCCTGAGCAGTCGTCTTACACCTTCCCCTCAGTTCTCCTGAGATGGCAATCAGACACAACAGGTTCTCTATTGTGTCACACACTAGTGCCGTTGTAGAGCGAAGCAAATGGTAAAACACCCCAAATCAAATGGCCATTACACAGATTAGGCCTGTATTATCTTACCCTCCATAAGCTCCAAACGTAAAACTCCTTTTCCTCTGAGGCATCCTGCTGAGCGGCTGATGAGGCTTCACAGAGGATATCAGCGCAGATCAGCCCATGGAGCCACGGAAAGTCAGTCAAACCTGTTTGTTTCTCTCTGCTTAACCTCATTTCCCAACACCTTTAACTTTCACCTCCCCTCTCCGTCTTTGATTCAGCCCCTATTATGTGGGCGTGTGTTTCTTTTTTTCTCTATGTGTATTTTGTGTGCACTCTTGCCAAACCCACCCTTTTTGCAGTTTCCATCTCTGGCCGACTAAAGATGTGGCGAGTGTCCTGGAAACACAAATAATGATTTCTTGAAATCAGTTCAACTGTTTACCTTTTTACTTCTGCCAGGAAGAGGGTACAAAATTGATATTTCCTCTGCTTTTCAATTTTATCAAGCAATTGCTCCGGTGTGAATGAAAAGTGCTCTCTGTCCATGAGTGTTCCTGGAGGAAAATAGAAAGATGGCCATGCAAGCAGCACAAATGCACTTTTAGGTTAAAGACAGGGTTTGTCGGATTTTCTGAGGCTGAAATTTATTTTTATTTTCTTTGTTGAAGAGCTTCCAATTAATTGCTATATTTACACGTTTTAGAAAGAGTTTCACTACGGGTAATATTTGGGAGGGAGACATTGCTTTGCTCAATCTGAGAGAGAAAGTGTATAATTATAATTTCCCACTGATGAACTGGAATGATTCACGTTAGAAAAAAGAAAAAAAAATCACATAATTTCAGAGATTAACTATGAACCACAGCCTTTGTACACTTTTTTTAATATTTACTTTTGTTTTTGCTGACACAACTAGCCTTTATTTACAAACTTCCTCGAGAGGAGGGTAGAGAGAGGTCAGGTCAGGGTCAGCTGAGCTTACTGCAACAAAGACCTACAGATCTCCGCAGATTGTACACTGGCTTGACCAGTTGAGTTACCCTTGAAACTCTGAAATGACAGAGTTGGCAGTTTGGAGTTGCAGTATTTCTGATGACATATGCTTATTTATGCATATCATCAAAAACTTTACATTCCTAAAGCTGCCCAATGCCATTCATCTGTATATTTTTCCACACATTTTGATGAGTGTGTGATCTAGCTATGCAGAGGAGGATTACTGGATGTATCTCTTCAGAAAGTTAGTACACTTTTCTGAATATGAAACCCTGAAAAAAAGATGTTTGATCTGAGGCAATAAAACATTTTCTTCAACATTTCTAGAAAATATGGGATTATACATTCCTTCCAACAGAAAAAAGTTTTATGCTCAAGGCAATCTAGCATCATCTCTTTTTTTCTTTTTTGACTGAATCTGACTGAATAAATAAAATAAAAAAACATGTCGGAAACATCTGAATAATGATAAAGAGAAAATAAACATCTACAAAAGTTTTCTGGGAAAGATCACTGTTCATTATCATCAACTGCGAGAATAAATCCCATATCTTAGATTTCTCTTCTTTGTCACCTGGATCTAAGGTTCACCTCTGCTTCTCACACTTCCTCATCCTTTTTTGTCTTTTCTTTCATCCCTCTGCCTGCCTCTGGCTACCATCACTGCTGCGTGTCTTATTTGTTGCTTTTCTTTATAAAGGGATAGTTTTCTCTCCGTGATGAGGCCTTATTTACCCTTCCTTGCCTTGTCATATTCAAGTACAATCAATGCCTTGTACCCAAATCACCCCCAAAGCACACAACCCATATAATATTACAAATGATTGAAAAAGCTGGGGTGCCTTGACGGCTCACCGGTCAACCTTTTTGGATTCGATTAAGTCTGACTGGACATTGGCAAAGACATGGACTATAAATCAAATCAGGGGCTTGAAGGAGAGGGCGAAGGACTGTGCCACTTAAATCTACCGTGTCCCCACCAAGCTCTCTCAGCTTCTTTATGAATTGTTATTGAGACTAATTGTCCTTTAGTAATGCTTGCAATAGAGATATTCTTCTTGAATAAATAGAAAGGAGAAAACAAACAATCATCTGGCATGAAAGAGAACTCAATCCGGTCTGGGGAAGGTCTGAAGCAAATTCAGCTCCTTTCACTGAACAAATATTTATTTATTTTTGTATAAAATTTAAGACCTAAGGGCTGATGTCACATATATTTTAGTCTGGATGCAGTAGCTATTTACTATCAGTTTAGTCTGTCAGGATTTATTTGTTTTGAATAGATAGCTTTAGGACACCTGGGCGCAAACAGGATTCCTTTTTTATTTTTCAAAACTCAGATGTCATGTCCTGTTTTTGGCTTTCTGCATATTAATCACACTGTTTCTTTTCTCTTTTTTTTACTTTCAAAGAAAGATGAGGGTAAGGGGTTGCTGCTCCCTTTTTAGAATAAGATTTCCTCGTTTTATCTGAAATCAAAACTAACACCTCGTGTTGGCAGCAAGCTAATTCTCCAGAGATAGGCATCTACTGACAAATGGGTTATTGTCTCTACACTGGGGTAGTTTGAGGAGCTTTGTTTGCTGTTATTTTTTTCCCCTCATGTCTTTCAAAAGACGTCCTTTTATTGAATGCGAAAACGGGAGAGAGAGAAAAAAGCCATTTACTCGGAGATATCTGTTTGAGGGAAGTCAAACTGAAAGGGCAGTTTGGTGTAATTAGTGTATGTCTGCGGGCTCCAGGAGACGTGGCGGCCATGCTGAAATGCCCATCTAATGTAAGTCAGCCTTGACTTTGAGAGCTTGACTGTCAACAGGCTGTAGGAGATGGTAATGAAAGGTCGCCCTCTGTGATATGCTCTGTTGAAGCAGTAGATAAATACTGAGCTACTGAATTAAGTCCAGGAAAGAACATGAAAACGACAGTGACTATATGTAAAGTCAGTTACACCTGTCCATGTTTTGGAGTGTAATTTACAAAGTGGATTTAACAAAAACAAGATGTATGACCTCTTCCACTCTTTAAATTCAGGTGTATTAATAACGACAGAAAGCAGAAATGTGCACAGAACCACTATAATTTCATAACTGGAATAGACAGGTTTCTACAGCTGTTGTCTGTTGAAACATGGCCACAGCCATTATGTACATGGTATGCTGGGAAAATGTTAATGACGTACAAACAGTTATTGAACATACCAGAAATACAAGATGAACAGATATTAATTCAGATTTTATCAGTATTTTTGGTCCAATTTCTAGTCCAAATATCTTAGTACACTTGAAATAAGAGAAAACTAATTTAAGAGTAACTTTTCAGCAAAATAACTTTTTTCAAGTCAATACTTGTTAAATATAGACAAAGAAAATACTATTTCCACAGGTAGATTTATTCACTAATAAGACAATTTTTTCTCTTTCATGTTGGAAGAAAATGTCAGTGGAATAAGTGCTTTTCCACAAAAAGTTGGTATATATGACCCCAACAGATGTGTAAATACAATCTGACCCAAACGTCAGTGTATTTTCTTTATAGCACATTTATCTTGTGAAAGAAGCTAACATATAAAAAATTATAAGTGTCAGAAGCTGCAGCTTTTATCTGAGCCCACTGCTTTTAAAAGCTATGAAGCATATTTGAAAAGAGAAGTCATTTTCTGTATGATGGTGCAGCTGTAATGAGTTTTACATCTATTTCACTGCAATACAACTTTTTGGAAGTGTAGTACTTTTTTTAGTACTACAGCATTATTCAGGTAGCAAACAATAAAAAAATCCTTCAGCCAATCCCACTGCAAATACGCAAAAATTTACTAAGTATAATTGGTCTAGTTCTAGAGCAAATGTCTTGGTACACTTCAAATAAGACAAAAGTAACTTATAAGTACTTTTTAAATAATATTAAGGAATAATTTATTCCTATAGGTTGTTGAACAGTTTCTTGTAAGTTAAAACCTTTTTTCATCAATATTAAGGAATGTTTTACTTAAAACAAGCTCGTATTTCTTTGTGAAAAGTTACTTGAAGGAGGATTTTGCCTAATCTTAAGTGTAATAAGATATTTGTACTAGAGACCAATAATACTTGGTAAGATTTTGTGATTTTGCAGTGTGACTATATGATTGTTGTGAAATGGCCTTAATATTAGCCTCTATGATAGATGTGTTTAAAGTAAATCCCTAACAAGAAAAAATGCAAATAAGTAAATCACCCAAGAGCACCACCAATATTAGTCTGAAACTGTAATACAAGTAGATCCAGTTCTCAAGGTTTTAAAATCTTTTAAAACTTTTTCCACAATGACTCAAAGTCTTTTGTCCTGAAAGAAAAATGAAAATAAGAACTGTTTAGAATGTTTCTTACAAAACTAAACAATGTGGTCAACGGAGTTTTCTACCGACATTTGAATAAACATTTTATCACAGCATACAAGCAGATTTGAACGTCATCCAAAGATCCCTAAAGCACAGTGGTGTAATGTTGTTCGGGAATTATGAAAGGTTAGAACTGCTGTGTGATGTCTTCTCAGCCACAATGCCCAGAGGGTCAGGATGGAGTGAAAGGTTACGTCTCAGCAGCATAACAATTCATAACATACAAGCAAAAAAAGAAAAAAATCACAGTTGGCTCTGGGGAAAACTCGTTGCAGGCCCAAGGACAAATGCATAAAAAATCTGAGGTTTTATAACTAAATGGTGTGCAAAGAAAAAGGCAGGAATATGCACACTTTATCCTTTCAGTTTACCAAGCCATGTAAACGATTCACTCACCAAGGCAGCAGAGAACATTTATGCATGTGCACAAATTATTCCCATCCATAACCATTAACTGGCACTTGAATCCCAATATATCTACATAAAATTGCTCTATTCACTGCAAAAAAGGAAACAGCATAGTTTTTTTTCTACAAAAGTCTTACTTGTGAATGATGACAAAAACTGCTGACTGAAAAAATAACATAAATGACTTCTTGGTTACCACATCCTATTTCCCTTTTTTGGTAGAGGTATACATCTTCTATTTTTCAATGGTCCTTGAAAGCCTCAAACATCACAAAGACAAAGTTGCATATAGAGACCCAGATGCATAGAAAATCTCCGGTGAGATAAAGAAACAGATGTAAACTGACATCTCCGCTGAGTTTGGGAAAATGGGAAAAACCTCTGAGGAATAGGAAAAAAAAGTCACCTATTGCGATTTTTATCCCTACTGTTGCTTCACAACTGTATAACTACAACTGTCACAATAATAATAAAAATGTGACATTAGCCAAATCACAGATGAGTTTTCAATAAAAAAAAAGGTTTTAAAAATAGTCAGTAAATCTGAAGATGCAAAAATAATTGTCTTATTGATAAAAATTGTTAGCTCAAACTATAACTCTCCTCTCTACACTGCAGCTTAATATAAAGGTGACAAAAACATTGTTCCATAGAAAAGCTGTCCAAACATCCAGATTCCCCCCAGGCAATGGTCAGCAAACCTTCAAGTGGAAGAAAGGCTGTTATATGTTGACCTGAGGGAATAAGGAGCTATTACACACTTATAGAGTTCATCCCAACTGGGAACAGCAAAGCAGGACACAGAAACATTAAATATTTACCATCTGTACACCTAACAACATCCCTGACAACACTGCAAGAACAACACACTCAGGCTCTGTAGCATGAAACGATAAGAAATGTCAATTTTTTAAATAGATTTTTTGGTTTACAGCTAAATAAATAAACGCATAAATAAATAAATGCCAAGTTTTGCTTTACTTCTCTCTGTTATTTATTTAGTTAAGAGGCAATGACTAAAAATATTAATTTGGGGGGAAGCTGTGACACTTTACAATCACTGCTTGTTGTTAACCTGAATATTCAATGTAGGATTAAATGTCATTATGGCATAGCGGAAAAAAATAATAGAGTAAAACAAATAAAAGCCAAAAGACTAATGAATTTGGAGCACACTATTGCTTGAGTCGAGTTTCCTCAGCACAGAGTAACAGGGCAGCAAGGTGTACAAGTTCAAAAACAAAGGTTACAGTTTCATTTCCTTACATCTTTCTGAAACTCTTCGATATCCCATTGAAGGTGAAGCACGTGTTATTACAAAGGATGGGCCATCTTGCAGAGGTCGCTCCACTGCTACCAGAAGAAATGAAAATCCTTTCTCTTTACCCCAAATTGCGAAGGCAAGACCACTGAGGACGCTGACGTTGTGTAACTCGCTCATCAAAGAGAGGCGGATTCTAGCAGGAACTCTGGAGACTATTCTCGTCTACCATCACCCAGCCCCTGCAGATCTGAAATGTCATAAATTTCACAACTCTTCTCCAGGCAATGATAACAGAGGAATGTAAGGGAGCGCCACGAAAAAAATAGACAAACAGACAGAACAGAAAAGAGGTGGGAAAAGAAAGTGCTTGTAAGGTGCTGCTGTAGGCAGACATACATACTCGTATATAAATATTAATGTTGGAGATGCAACAATCAGCTATTTTAGTAATCAATTATCCTATTGATGGACAATTAATCTATTATTATATTAAAAAAATGGGCATATTCTGTAGATTTTCTTTAAAGTGTTTTGTATACAAAATATTAGACATGTATTAAAAGATGCAAATAAACAATCCAATTAATTTTTTTACATAAGAAAACAAACATGTTATTGTCTAAAATGGAATAGCAGCACTGCCTTTGTACACCTTAGTCATTAGTTTAGTGTCAGATTGTGGATAAGGATGAAATATGAAGTCACAAATCACAACATAAGGCAGGGAGATTTTGTGAATGTGCCCTCAGAGAAGTCTGAAGTAAGGGCATAATGTGTTCATTTTAATGCACTGCGCTACCGAAGAAGCCCAGCAGGACGCACGACTCATCCTCAGAGTGGAAGCCGAGAGCGGGAACCCATTAGAACAAAGAAAAGAGAGATACAAAGGGAGAGGAAAAACCAAGCGAATTTTTCATGTAGCAACCATTGAGTCTAACGGGAGGAGAGCAGCCTGCCTGTGGGCCACATCCTGGATTTAATGACCTTCCACACAAACGCAACAGATACTCAGTAAGGGTTTGACTTTGATTTATCTACTCCAGAGGGTCAGAAATAAACAGAAAGATGTTTAATTTTTCATCAAAATAAACCGTCACTGAGCATGCTGTTTGGAAGTCCAGCTTCTGTTGCGTTGCAATTCAATTCAAGTATGATCAAGCAGTTGGTGCACAAGGTTAAATGGTAATCTGGGGGCGATGTATTGTGAGGTTACAAAGGAGTTCTTACAGTCGTAAAAATAATTTGCACACCTCTCAACAACCTGTGTGTTTTCCAACAGATTTGCACAAATGGATAATTAATAAAACTGAAGAAAATGTATTGTATACTGTTACATAATGAGTTTATAATCTGAAAACATTTAATGAGATTAAGTCTTTTTTGGCCATGCATATTCAAGTATAGGTAAGAGCAAAAATAAATCCTTCCCTTGATTTAACTAACATTTTAGACTGTCAATCTATTCTAGATTCTAGTAGAGAGCAACAAAAATATGCTTATTTGTCAGGTTAGCAAACGTTTTTGGTGGCTGCTGCAAACTTCTATGTTCATGACTTTAAAATCCTGCAGCAGGATTCAAACATTTTTTTGGCCATTGGTGCACAACATGATGTGGACGCATGCCAAGTCTTCAAGGACCTACAAATGCATTCAATGGTAGAACACACACCATCACAACTTAGGACTTTGATATTGTCTGAAAGCATTGTTAAAGCTTCTTGTCTACTCCGCTTGAATCGTGTTAGATGGACAATTTGGAGGCCAGGACATCTTAAAATAATCAATGCAAGAAAAAAATAAAAATAAATTGTGGAAATAAAGCCATTGAGCTTGTCACTTGACAAAACATCCTATCACAGATGTGACAAAAGAGATGATTCTGCCGTCTCCAAAGCAACACTGAATGGGTAAATTGTACTCAGACGTTGCTGTCCATGGTTCTGAGGGCAGCTATAATAGGCTCTGATGGGAAATTTCTGCAATTTTTGCTATAAGCACATTTCTAGCAATGCAGCTTTGTAAAAAAACAAAAAAAAAACTGACAAAAATGTAGTCAAGAAGGCTGCAATGAAAATTACATATAATGCGTTTGAATGCATTCCAAATAATCTAAAATTTGGAATGCATTCGCACATAATAGTGTTTTATTAGATAAAAATATACATCAATTGATTAGCTTACATTTTTGCATATCAACAACAAATTAAAGTGCAATTATAAAAACATAAATGGTTGGTCCAGTTTAAAAGAAAGTTTCACAATGCCATTTTATTAGTGTTTTAATCTCTAAAATACGAGCACAAACATTCGTCTCCATATTATGTTTAAACTGCTGGCAAATACAAGAATTGCTCATATTTCACAGCAGTCTTTTTCACAATACGGTCATTTCAAACCATGTGTTATAAGGCCTCTTTCTGGTGTCTGTAAACTCACTAAAAGGTTTGTGCTCTATCACACTCATGCAGAAACATGGTTGTAACAATTACTGTGAAGTAAACAAAAAAAAATGGAATTGCTGGCTTGAAACCATACCTGAATGAAAATTTGTGTTTGTGTCACACTGTCTGCAGCAGAAGTGTGATCACTGTGTCACACTGATTTCTACCCCTTCCTCAACTTCAGATGTGACATCAAAGGGCAAAGCCACTCTTTCTTTTGCCTTTGTTCTCCATGCGGCATTTCGCTAAATCTGATGGTGCAGCCTGTGTCCAATCAGTGCTCGCTCTGACCCTTTGAGGCTCTCTACAATCCAAACGGGAATTCCTACATCTGATGCTTTAAGGAGACAGCACCTAGGAGACTTAACCAAAGAAAACACATATCTGTTGCTAAAGTTCTAAGTCTCAGGCTTTCTGATGATTTTAGGACAAAAGGAAAAAAGGGATAGGCTATCTGATGTCTAAAAACCTTTTGGTCATTTTATTTTTTCCCCCCCAATACCATATTTCCATCTGAGAGCAAAGCCTATCAAATGTGAATGTATTTCAGGACGATGGATGAGAGGGAAACACAAGGTCACATCTGAGATGAAGAGACAGAAGAAAATCTATTATTGCTGAACTTCTGAATAAAAGAGAAGATCTGAAATGCTCAAGTCAAAGGACAAAATATAAATTTGATCAAAAATGTACTTCATGAAATGTTAACAACTCAGCCTGGAATGTTTCTCTGCAAATAATTTGCCTCAGTTTGGTATTTCCATATATCATTCTTCTTCTAGCCAAGAAGAATGAGGAACATGTGCAATAAATGACCTGGAGCAGTTGTCACTCCCAGGACATGTGAAGCTTTTTCTGGCAGGGAAGAAGTTTAGCTTTCTTTTCAGCTAGTTCTAGTTAAGTACAGGTTTTTGGTAGTAACCTGCTTCACTTGGTTGGTCCGACTGAAACACACAATCACAAAGCAATAGATATTGTCAGTCACTGACCTTTACAATCTTCTCTACACGTCTAAACCACTTGCACTATTGTTAAGTACAGAGTAGTGATGTTACATTTTTTCCCCTAAAAGCCTTTAGAAGAACAAGAAAGCATCTTCATCCATGAGCTAACTATTAAAACACAAAATATTCACAAAATTTTCACTCTTAGTTTCTTGTCTTAAAGTTAATATTCATTCACCTTGCACTCAACCTCCTTGCTAACAGCTCCTAAAGTTATTCCACCAATCAGTAATGTGACCACAAAAATCTTTGTGCTGCTGAAATATCTATTATCTCCTGTTTATCAACTATTTTTAATTTTCTTCAGAAGCAAGAGACTTAATATGTGCCCTCTAGGGAATGTTATCAGCACTTTTAATGCTATACCTCATAACAAATATAGAAAGATAAAAATTAGCAGTTTACTATCCAAGCAATAATCAGTTAACAGCCAGAAAGCTTTTTCCCCCCATTGATATATGATTAACTTATGAAAAGTCTATTAACTTACATATTATTATTAATTTAGATCTGAAACGAGGCAACTGTTATGTTTATCTATGCTACCAATTATATCATTTCAGCTAAGAGGAACAGTTATTTGTTTCAGACAATTTTACATTGTCCTATAGCTGTGAATCAACAATGGAGTTCTTGTAGTACTATGAGAAAATCAGCATTGTATGAGAAGTGTTTTTAGCTTAGACATCATATTGCCCTGGCTACATTTATATGAGACTGCTGAGAAAAGACCCGCACTTAAACAGAAAAATATCTAACTGCTGTGTGCTGCATTTGAAACTCCCTCTGTAAACCCCAGATAAGGTGAAAATGTGATATCAGAATGTGGACCATGGATATCTATTTTTTATTTATTTATAAGCAGACAGTCTGGCTGTGAGATGATGTAAGGTTCTGCAACTTGCCAATATGGAAAGCACTCAAAGATGGCAATCCATTAAACAATGGAATGAGAAGGATATTTTGGAGAGACCAATATTCCCCAGAGAAGCCATGATATTAAATATTGAAGCCTGTAATGAGTTTAACGGAGAACCACGGAGGAGCCCTGGGCTACCAGCAGTGCTATAAAATACCAGATTGATCCCATTCATGGATACAAGAAAATATTGAGTATTGACTGCTTAAAGGAACATCATCTTTTCATGGGAACAATGACTATACAATGTCTGTAAAATTGTAAGAAAAAAAAAAGAAAGTCATCAAATATAGCAATTTTTTTTGTTTTTTTATGATTTTATCATGGTAACCTTATTTATTAGACTGCTGGCAGGACGTCAACTAGAGCGGTTGTTTAAAAACTGCTGAAAAACTGTTCATTCAGAGCAGAGACTTTAAATGTTTGCATATGCTATCAAGGTTTCACCCTAAATGTTGATCTGTCTGTACAAGATATAATAAACTTGTGGTGACGGGGGGGAAAAATTTTAATGGACGAGTAATTTATTCTGAACTACTTTAATCTGAGTCATACAGCGACAGGTACACTTCTACCATTTTATTGCGTTGTGTTTACAAGTAAGCGTGAACAATATTTTCCAAAAGAAAAAATATCATGTAGTTTGGAAATGTATTCAGGTATTTTTTTATTCTTAGGTAGGCATGGGTAATATGAACATAAAAGTCTATCTTAAGATTTTATAGAATATATTGTGATGATGATAAAAATCACCACAAAATGATTACAAAATGTGTAACTGTGTTTTTGGCTATAAATCGATCACAGCATACAGCTTGAGCCTTACAAACACAAATGTTCCTCTAAAAATAAACCTGCTCATTATCAAACAGTCCACTTCACTACACCAATTACGCTAAGTAGTACATCTGCACTGCTTAACAGTAGACTTTTAAACTGAGACGTAGCATGTGCTTGTGGCCACATGGAAGAAGGAAAAAATAAAAGCAACAATTTCCAACCATACTTTTGGTTTTTAGGGTTCACAGTCATTGTTAGAGTTGATTGTTATGATCAGTGAAGAACTAATTATTATAATGATAATTTTCCAAATTATCAGTGAAGAACTAATTATTATAATGATACTTTTCTTTGCGGATATATAATGCAGTACTTAAAGCCCAACTTCAAAAGCTCAAGAATAAAGTCAAATTAAAAGCCTTTTGTCACCACCATAAATCCTGGTTATTTAAATTTTGTTTTTCATTATCTACTTTACAACACAGCCTACACAGCTTACACCTTAGAGCTCATAAAGATGTTTTTAATTGCAGC
This sequence comes from Poecilia formosa, assembly GCF_000485575.1. Taxonomy (NCBI): domain Eukaryota; kingdom Metazoa; phylum Chordata; class Actinopteri; order Cyprinodontiformes; family Poeciliidae; genus Poecilia; species Poecilia formosa. The sequence goes on along the minus strand of NW_006799957.1, from coordinate 1,907,136 downwards.
TACAGCACACATCTTCAAAATAATCTTTTTTTTTTTTTTTTTTTTTTTTACAGAAGAATAGAACTGATACTGGTGTGCAACAGCAGCATGGTTATTAAACCTAGAAACAGTATGATAAAACATCTGTCACATCTTTCTGTTCTGGAGATTAAAATAAAGCAATGTCCTTGGAAATTGTGTGTGGGGGGGGAAGGGCGGGTTCAACCTGCAGATAAAATGTACCATATCTGTTCTATTTGCTGCAAACTGCTGCATGCCTGAACCGTACAGGAATTAACACAGCATGACACTGAAAGATGTTGCCCTGACTATGCAACATGCCTCTCATGACAGCCTCATCTGTCATACCTAGCTATATGCTGGACATTCCCTACTACTTTCTTCTTCTTGACCCAAGGTTGAGAGCATATGGCTTCCTGACAGCAGAGGTTGGAACCAAAAACAGAACACATCATGGTTCACATAAAATGTGTACCAAAGTTCTTTGTTCAAGCAGTGATTAGGTGAGCATGTGGTGTTGCTAACTCTTTTAATTAACTTTTTATTCCCAAGCAGACACATTTGCCGTAAGATGTGAAGATGAAATACTTAAGAAAAATAGACTATATTTCTGCACAATCATATGCAACAACAATAGAGCTTAAATTCTCTTTTGTTGCCAGTAACATGGTCAGGTTTCAATTCTGTAAATTCCCTAGATACTAATTTATCTGCAGGATACAAAATGTTCTTTTATTTCAGCTGTTCCCATAGGAAACAATATATGATGTCTCTAGAAATCACATGCATAAAAAGCTTCCACTATTCTTTAAGGAGCACTATTCATCAGAGCGGTGCATCACTAAGAAATGAGCATGCCATCTGTTAGAGGAAGGACACCTTCTCCAAGTGTCGCCTGTTTATTGGCTGAGATGTCTTGTTTTGAAATATTTATTGACTCCATGTTTCTACAGTGAATTACATATCGTGCATTTAACATAGAATAATATTGTGCAATGTTTGGCTGGGGACTGATATGTTCAATGTGGCACATATCCCCAAGCAGATTAAAACACCCACAACCTCTGAGTCTGTTTATATTGAATTCAACTGGAAGCTGGAAGAATACACATCATGAATATCAATTATTGCCAAAGTGGAGCTGTGAAAATTAGCAGGCAGTCCTATTGTGGAGGTTAATGGAAACTCAGAAGGCGTTTCACTGTGGGGTTAATACCAGAGCTAAGCCTCTGTCATTGAGTTTCAATAACAAATGGAAAAGCGTGTGTGTCCTCATGACTGGTTGGTAACATGCTTAAGTCAAAGCTTTTATTAATGGAAAATATAATAAACATGTAAAATAATTTTTTCAAAAACATAAAATTCCCTCGTAAAACAATTATTTGCTGTGAAAAGTCTTGACTATATACATAAATAAACAATCTATCATATGAATTGCTTTGTTAGTAAGAAACTATTAGAATATGACTGTAAATGCTTAATAACTGCAGTTCAATCTAAATATGGATTGATTTGTCGCATTTTTCCACTGCTTGATGTGGTCTATGATGAATTTGTTTAATATGAATAGAAATGAGGAGGTCAGTAGTCACAGTAGAAACTTGGAGTTTAGTCTTACTTAAAATATATTTATTTCTGGTTTCATTCTGAGTTTCCAATAAAGACTAAAAATTGAAATGTTAAAATTTTTCTGAGAATACGCTAAATCACAGCATATAAGATGTAGAATTTTACTTACTCATGTCAATTCCATAAATCAGTGATTCTTGAGAATAGGGACAAAACAGGTCATATGGATAAAGTACCAAATTTGAATAAAATATACACAAAATATAATTTTTTCAAATATCTGACTAAGCTAACGTGGGTCATGTGAGCACAACAATGTATATTTTCCTGGTGTTTCTCTTCCTTTGCTAAGAGGGCTAGTTAGCTCTGGTTAGCTTATGTTATTCTTTAGTTTTTTCTTCTGTTTTATTCCTAAATTGCTTATCACAACCATGACGGGTCAACTCGATAACTGACACTTTTGAAAACTTTAATTTGGTATATTGTAAAGATTTCATGGACCTGACGAGCTACAATATGGCCTCCTTCAGAATAACATAATATAAATTGAGGTAGTTTGGCTTTTTGTCAACTCCATCAGAGTTTTTTACTCTTTCAGTGAAATTGTTGTCAAATCTCACTTAAATGTACAACTAATTCATTTTAATGTATTTTACATGAATTGCATTACTTCACATGTATCAAGTTTTTCATTTCACTCACTAGTTTGTCACCACCTTCAGTTCTGTGTCAACTCCGTCATGCACTGTCAACTCCATCAGATGGACTTTTTGTTGTTTTTTGTTTTAAATAATATGTATTTTGTTTCTTGAGAAGCATATGTCTGTAAAATGAGTAAAAATATCACTAATAGGGTATTTTAAAAATCATTTTATATATATTTTTGTCAGATGGTGATAACAAAATTCTGGGTCAGGTCGATTAAAAATTTTATTTTTAAAAAAATGTTGCAATTGGGAGCCTGGACCTTAGCATCTTTACATTTCCTAAACATTATTTGTCATATTTGCAAACATAAGGTTGAGAAATAATTTTAAAAAATATGGGAAACTTAAAACCCATTTTGTCCCTATTCTCAAGAATCACTGAAATATGTATCAATCAATAACTGAATACATCTGTAAGTAAGCAAGTTAATTAAGTAAGTTTAATTTATAAACCTAGAATAACACCCTCAGGACTGTGGGCCCCTGAAGCAATACTTTGCCTGAAAAACAGACGGAGGGTGCGGTGGGGTCAGGTGAGAAGGAATGCCCAGTCAACATCTACATTTCAAAATAAACGTAAAATACTCCTGTTTACTGTTAAACAGACAATCAACAACATACAACTGTGTAGTAAAAGTGCATCTTCCTGCCAATCAAACAGCTTCTGTGCACTGCTAAATCTACAGCTAACCTTCAGACAGCTGCAGCTTAGTGAGCAATAAAACCAGAACAGGAACAAATCGCTCCAGTGTTTTAATCTCTAGAGGTGAAACTCTCTCCTTCAGAAGCTGCTGTGCAAGATGGAGCAGTAAACATGATGCATGCGAGTCCACTGGTGGTGTCTTCACCACCAGATCACTGGAGGCACAAAGGAGGGAAGCTTTTGCTCTCCTGTTTTAGCCTGTCATATAATTTGGCAAACTTCTAACTCCTGTTTAAAAGAAGACTAATGATTCCATCTGTCAATTTGCCTATCGTCATTTGTCATATTGTCAACATCACTCAAACAAACCATAGCAGCCAAAAAGTAAAGGTAATGCTTTTTTAACATATCAGCAACAGAAAAACTCATCAGTCAACTCATACTGCAGATAAGCATCAAAGGAGGAGCTTTCCTGTGAGACCGGGGAAAGGTGTTTGACGTAATCACCCCACATAAATTACAACCTGTCAAAGTGATCAGGGATTAACTGCTGGCAGCATAAAAATGCAGGAAAAAAGAAAACATACAGTGCTGGAGATCACTTGCTGATTTATAAACAGCTTACGTTGCCTTAAAGGGAACCACAACTAGTTATAAAAATAAACCTTATTTGGGAAATATTTATCTTAGATGTAAAAACAATACAGTAATAACACTGTAGGTTACTGTAGGTTTAGTTTTTATAAATTTTAATAAAATATTTTCACAGGAATGTTGCCATGTTGCTCATGCTGCAATGCATTCGGGGTAAATGATGTGTAATGGTCCAACTGCCTGGCTCCTCCAGCCAAAACAGTGATGAGTAACGTTATTAAGCCTTTTTCATTTGAACCAGAGCGTTGAAATCGATCGGAACGTAGAAATCAGAAGAGGTGATGAGGAGGAGGAGCAAACAGAGGAAGAGGACAGAGATGGCTGTAGGAGCTGGTGTTTTGCTGCTGCCTTCAACTTCGTAAATGAAATAATGAATGACACTTACCTCTGGTTGGACTGTGTGATCCGGTAAGTACTTCTATAGCTCTGTTTCCAGTTAGGCAACAACGGTTTAGGGTCCAAACGTTGTTCGGTGTTGGTAGTGGTTTCACAGTACTGGTGTTCTAGCTCCATTAGCATTTCTAATAATAGCTCCATTAGCGCTGCTTGTCTTTGACCTTTCTCCCAGGCGTCTGTAGCGCTGTCTCCGGTTCGGCATCAGCTGTGCTGAGTGGTGTGGTGGTAACAGCGACATCGGACTTTACCACCGACACCGGACCTCCATGGGTCCGGTCGAATTGGTGATGGCTCTGCCTGTCTCAGCATTAGCACGGCATTTATTTTTAGCTCGTTAAGGTAACAATCACCTGTTAGAGACTTCTTAGTTCTACTGGTATAAATGGCTCAGTGTTCTGGAGAAATGTCTAGGGTCCAGATTAGCTCCTTCGTTGTGCTCCACTCCGGCTCTCGAACTGTCTTTCATGTGGGAAACTATCCAGATTCGTCTCAATTTTATTATTATTATTATTATTATTATTATTATTTTATCACAGCCGATTGTGACCCAGTGTGGCATTATCTAAAATTACACCAGTCAAACGCAATATGATAAACAACTACTCGGGTAAAATTAGCCTTCCTGTGTTTCTCTGTAGACTCCTCTAATGACGTCATCAACCCATCGGTGAAAAAATGGCGACCTCCATGAGTGAAAAATATAACAAAAGATGTACATTTTTTAAGTAATTATGAGTGAGTGGCGTATCAAAACCAGCAGTTTTTTAGGAAATAGGATGGAAAATTGCAACATATTTAGGCAAACATGTTCAACAAGTCGTGGACCCTTATTGTTTAAATGCCGGTGTTACGTCAATACCGTGTTACACCTGTTACGTCAATCTGCGTTTCCCCATCAAATACGGTTCCCCCTGAGTTTTCTTGCCGCTCCGCACCGCCCAGGCGGCAAAATACGCGCGTGCTCGTGGCGAGCACTGAGAAAGCACGCGCGTGGCAAGCACGCGCTTGTTCGGCGCGCTTGTCTGAGGAACTACGGACACCGTGAAAGCTCAAACAACATGTTTCGGCAAAGTTGTCACACTTTCTTCACGTTTTGCGGGAAACTAATAATAATAATAATAATAATATAAGAAGAAGAGTAATAATAATAATACAAAACGTATATATTATAATTA
>NW_006799957.1:1898958-1901725 GCF_000485575.1 Poecilia formosa | reverse complement strand
CCCTTTTTTACAGTGGGGAACTCTATCTGATGGCCATATTTCACCCATCAGATAACGTTCCCCCTTTTTTACAGTGGGGAACACTAACTGATGGACATATTTCACCCATCAGCTAACGTTCCCCATTAGATAACGACCCCCCCCGCCCCCGCATCTAGGCGCGCAGACAGTTTCAAGTTACAGCTTCAACTACGCACATAGAACATACCGGAGATCGCTATTAATCATACTAAGAACAATTTCTGTCAGAGAAATTGTTCTTACCCTTTAATGGACCAGGCTTTTGAGCGTCTAGCAGTTGATCCGCTTCAGTGAGATTTTTCTCACACTGAGGGGAAGTGTGTGTGGGATCAGGATCAGAGTTCTGCCGTGTTCTAATCACATCATTTAGTGGAATGTTACCTGATTTCAAAAATGTTCTCACAGAGAAATACAACAGGTTTTGTTTGATAACCATAAATTAGAATTTTTTTTAATTTTTTTATTTTACGTACAACAAAAAAATAATCTTGCGCAACCTTTGCTACAAACTATGAACATTTTCGCACTTCCTCTTAAGGAATTTATTTGGGGGCCCAAGCAAAAGTAACTAACTTATTGATGTTTTACCATCACCGTATGAAGTGTGCTTTAGCCTTTGAGTAGCAGAACGCAGCACAGTTGAAGCTTCCAGCAGGTCAGCATCAGTTTGTTTTTATGAGTATTACTATAACGGAGGCTGGTATCGCGCTTGACATAAAACTATTTATATATGTCATCACATGGAATTATATAAAGTTTTAAAAATTTTCTTTTTAGATATATATTTTTATTGCTTTTCTTCATTGGATATTACGTTGATTAGACTGATTCCAAATAATGTTTAGGATTGTCCTGGATAGGATTGTCCTGGTGCTGTTACATGTCAATCCCCTGGGGCGCGGCAAATCAAACTACGTGCGATTGCGTCAAAATCTTTCTGACGTTTAAATTGGTTAATTAACCACGTGCATTCACATCGATTGACACTGGCACAGCTGCATACTGTCTTTGTGACCAATTTCTTCGAAAACTGCGTGACATTGAGAAAAGTTGCAAGAAATGGACCCGTTAATATTTGGCAATGTTTTACAATATCTATCCTTTGGAAGATACCCTGAAGGCTCTTCTAAAACTCAAAAATACAAGATAAAAAATAAGGAGCAGCAGTTGACTTCGCAGTTGACGGTGATTACATTTTCAAAAATTAAATCTATTTTTTTTACAAATGAGGTCCAACCGACCCACACCCGTAAAACTTGGATCGTTTGCCATAGTCCTCCACGTTTTCCTCAGTTCTCGCATGCACAAGCGGGGGAAAAAGTCTTTAATCTTTTCCTGACCTAATTTGAGACAACTACCTTCTTTGAGACCATTTCCATTAACATTTTTCAAGTAGCCCATTACCAATATATAACTTGAAATTGTAGTCAAAGTAATAGTATTATTTATCGAAAAAATTAGGGCAAATTATTGTGCATTGAGACAAGCTTTGTATATCGACTTAGTTACCTTTCCAATTTTATTTTAAAATTTCCACTTTATTTGTTTGCAAACCGTCTTTTGGCTGACCTGCTAGTTAGCCAGGAGAACTGGCACTATGTGTGTGTGCGTGTGGTGGTGGTGGTGGGTGCGTGTGTGTGCGCGCGCGCGCGCACGTCCTTGTGTGTGTTTTAACATGTGATATTTCTACAGATGGAGTCTTGTATTACTGCAAAGGACGCAGTGATTCAAAACGCAAGGTAGTGACCTTAACAGAGGAAGCGGAACAAATATTTAAAGAGTTCCATGCCAGTCCTTTTGGTGCCCACTGTGGCATTGTTAAAACAAGACACGCAATCACCAAGAGGTTCTACTGGCCTGGCATGACCAAAGACATTGAAAAATGGGTAGGTATTTTTTTTTATAAAACAAGTCTCACAATGACAATATGATGACAGGTTTATTACTATAGCACACTGCTTTACGGCCCAGGTGAAAAAAAAAAGTATTTGTATATGTATTTGTAAGACTTTAGTTGATGGGGTGTGCATAAGACTGATATGATACTGCCATAAACATGAGATAACACCTGTTAAGAACATATCTTGAACTGTCATTCAGTAAATAATGACACTTAATGAGAATTTGCTTTAAAAGTTGGATGAAAAGGGGTTGTGTTTATGATAGTGTCATGTCAGATACCGTTTCCCCACTGTAAAACAAGGGGAACACTATCTGATGGGTGATTTTAACATAGGGGGAACGCTATCTGATGGGTGAACTGTGGCCATCAGATACCGTTTCCCCACTGTAAATCAAGGGGAACACTATCTGATGGGTGATTTTAACATAGGGGGAATGCTATCTGATGGGTGAAATATGTCCATCAGATAGTGTTCCCCCACTGTAAAACGGGGAACGTTATCTGATGAGTAAAAAGAGGCCATCAGATACCATTTCCCCACTGTAAAACAAGGGGAATGCTATCTGATGGGTGATTTTAACATAGGGGGAATGCTATCTGATGGGTGAAATATGGCCATCAGATACCGTTCCCCCACTGTAAAACAGGGGGAACGCTATCTGATGGGTGAAATGTGGCCATCAGATACCGTTCCCCCACTGTAAAACAGGGGGAACGCTATCTGATGGGTGAAATGTGTCCATCAGATAGCGTTCCCCCACTGTAAAACAGGGGGAACGCTATCTGATGGGTGAAATATGTCCATCAGATAGCGTTCCCCCACTGTAAAACAGGGGGAACGCT
>NW_006799957.1:1885631-1898948 GCF_000485575.1 Poecilia formosa | reverse complement strand
TATTCATCACTTTCTTACCATATGTTAGGAATTAACCTTTGACACCCTTCAAAACTAATTTTGACTCCAATTCAGAATTAAAATAAAGAAACTAAATTGTTTTTACAAGCTGTTAAAAATGCCAACGTTTATACCTATAAAAAACTAAAATAAAAAAATGCAATAAAATAAATTTTGAAACCACAAATAAGATATAAAATGTTTACAGATTTTTTTTTCTTTGCATGGTGAGACTAGATAATTAAGTTTTGGTTAATATTTAATTATCATCAGGACTTATACCCTAAGTCTTGATGTCCAATGGGATGGACATTCAGATTTGAAAGAAATCTTGCAATTTAATGATAAGAAACATTTTAAAAATAACTACAAATACTATCACTGGAAATATTTCCACATTTATTAGGCCATGTTGAGAACGAGAATCTCAATCGATGAATCATAATTTGTATTGACACACGGAGCATAAAATCAGCCAAGAAAAGCATTCAGACTTTACTTATTTTATTAACTTTCAGCGCTGAAAGGAGACGCTTTACCATTACATCCGAGAAGAGTTTCTAAAAAAGTCTGTGCAGCGTCTGAGGAGAAAGAGGAGGGCAGCTGATTATATGGACGGAAGACACTCCCTGAAATCACACCATATCTCTGTGGCCTGATAAGTTTCCATTTCTCGTGAGAAATGGACCTTGGTGTCTAACAGAATCAAAAATGTAACTCTTTACTATGGGCCCTTTGTCTAACAGCGTTCTCGGCCTTGGTAAAGCATCTCAACAGCTACCATAAACTTAAATTTATATTTTTGATGGAAAAAAGACACTTTCTCCTCCTCATCTCTAGTTTCAGAGCAATGCTTGTCTTGTTTGATGCCTATGTTCAATATCACTGGTCGATAAGAAGCTAGTCAGTAACAGAAATCATTCAAATGACATAATCCCCATTTATTTTATTGGTTCAAACCCATAAAAATATATTATGTTCATTCCATTATTATTTTTGTTTGCTTTATTTTATATATTTTATTTTCTTTAAATAAAGAATAATGTGTAAAATAAAAAAGGAAGGCATATAAAAGGAAGGATTAAATACGTTTATACTTCTGCTCCCTCTTTTTCTAACAAATAGTTATATAAATATAATATATATTTTGGTATTTGATTTTTAAGAATGTTTGAATCAAATAAATAAAATAATAATCAATAAATTATTTACTAGACTAAAATAACTTTCATTGGTTTAACTAATAACGCGCGTTTAAACCTTCTTTCGGTGTTGTAGTTTGGCCACCATCCAGCAGAGGGCACCGCTGATCACCCAGTAGCAGACCCAACTGATTCAAAAACAAAGATGGCGGCGAAGTCTCATAACGGTAAAGAAACAGTCCAAACAGAATCCAAGATGAGACATAAAATTCACCTTATGCATTTCTCTTTTGAAATATAAGCACTCGACAAGCTCACTAAGTTTCCACCGTAAATAGCGCTGATTCATGGTGGATAAGGCTCAACTTCTCAACCAAAAATTACTGGTGTGTAAAGCGAGGATAACGCAGATAAAAATGCAACAGGATAGAAAAAAGACTCGACGTCAATAAGGACGGTTTATTGTGAGGGCTGATTTTGAGTTAATACACTTCATGGAGCGAAGTTTTAACATTCCCTCAAGAACCACAATCAGCTGTATTACAGTAAACTTTAGATTAATTCATGTCTCCTACCTTTACTCGGGTTTCCCAGCACCGTGTTTTTGCTCCGACCGACAGTTAGTCCCTTCTCACAGAGAACAGGCAGCTGCAAGAGTAAAAAAAAAAAAAAAAACCTTAAAATTAAATAGACAATAGAAAAAGCTGAATTTGTTCTCTTTATTATGAAAACATCGCTGCTTATTTGTCCTACCTTGACTGAATTAGTCATCAGGAAGCAGTAGCTCTCCTCCAGCTCCTTATCCGTCCTTCCGTCTGCTTTCATCTCTCTCCGTTTTTCCGCGAACTGAAACATAAACCATTGATTTTCTCAGCAGGTAAAAACCAAGGAACTAGTGTAATTGAGCAAAAACTATTCTTAACTTTAACACGTTTATTTCTCTCCTTAAAGATCCTGTACACTTAACATAGGGCTGCACGATATGGCCAAAATACTTCTCCGGATATAAACATTTCATTTCAGTCCATATTGATAATTATTGATTTTTTTTTTTTTTTTTTTTGGCTTATATATCTGAAATACTGCCATACTGGTGGAGCTATTCACAACACTTGGAATATATTAACCAAATGTTATTAACCAGCCTTTGCTTTATGAATTTTGTAATGACAACATATATGGTGCAGCTTTAATTTGGTATATTTCAGCCCTTTCTGTCAAGTCGCCAGAGTTCAAGTCCATCATGTGTTCCTGCTACTAACAGTTCAGCTGATCCCTTTGCTTCTGCAGCACCAGCTTGTTTGTTTTCAAGGCTTATATATGTTCAGGAAATCACTGAAAATATTTGAACCAAAACATCTTTTTTGTTTTAGCTGATAAGTAAAGAGACTTTTTGATGGATTCTAGTGAAACAAAAAGCAACAATGAGGTCGTTGCTCACTTCCTTCTCCAGCAGCTCGCTGTGGACGAGCCGAGGGTTGCTGTAAGTGAAGCAACCTGAAGAGTTGCTGTCGATGTAGCCGGACGTCAGGATGGTCTTCATGTCCTCATACTCCCTGGACTCGGTGGAGACGAACTGGAACAGAGCTGAAGAAGAAGAAACATTTATTATGTTATTGACTAAACTGCAACAACAGCATTCTTTAGTGAAAGCTGACCATCTGCAGCTATTAAATATTTCTACCATCATGAGGAAAAACTCAGCTGTTTGTGCTGCACTGAACATCAAAACAGTTTGAGACTGATCTGATTATTTTGTAATTAAATGATTAATAGATAGCAAAAGGTGATTAATAGGAGATTTTTTTCCCGGATTTTAATTCGTTTGAGGTTAAACTTGCCCTTTTTGGGTTTTTTTTTGTTCCTTTTTTCCGTTCAAAGGTTTTTTTTTTTTATCTTAAATGAAAATGTATATATTTTTGTACTGTATTTTTTTATACATTTGATTAGTTCTATATTTATTTTTGCTTCATTAAATTTGCTTATTTGTAGTGTGCCCACTAAAGCCGATAGCAGTAAAACTGGTCTGGTATAAAAAATTAAAAAAAGAAATAAGCAAAACAATTTAAAAAATAAAAACAAATATAAAAATAAATTAAATGATGTAACTAAAAATCTATATAACTAAAACATTAAGTAAAAACTGAAATTATATATAAAAACCTTTTCTGGATGATTCTTTTGTCTTCCAACAAGACCAAAAACATTCATCACTACAGGTGAAAGACCAAAGTGAACATTTCTGACTGTTCATAACTCTCTGACTTGAATAACAGATCATTTGTGAGGTAAACTGAAGACAAATGATTATATGATGCCTGAAGGTCATCAAATCTGGGAAACCTTGAAAAATAAGGAGCAGCTTTGATTTCTCAAATGCAAAAATTGCAAAGCAGACACATGAATAATACCATCAGGCAGGGTCATAATATTAGTTTTTGTCTGCGTGCAAAGTAAAACTTAGGAAAATATATTTCCCTCAAGGTAAATAAAATAATCATGGCTTACATTGTTTACATGAGTTACTTAAAAAAATCAACAAAACTAGTTTCTCACATCCTTCCATGTGAATATAACCCATTTTAAGGCTAGCGTAATGTTTATTTGCCTATTATCAATTATTACATCTATGGTACAGCAAAATAAAAATGAATTTGAGATATTCTGTAATATTGTTTTGTCATTAGCTGCTGCATCCATAACCGGATACTCGTGCTGCTAACTGCTATAATAATGTAAACATGGAGGCGGTTACCTCCCTTTAGCTAGTAAAAACTACAATCTACATGAAGCCAAAAAACAAGCTTTACGGTAAAAATCAAAGTATAATTTAGTACCTACAACAGGAAAATAAGATATAATTTTAAATAAGTAAATATTACCACATGGTAAAACGTTTATAAGCTTGTAACTAAAGCGACTTACCGCTAGCTGTTAGCTTTGCATTATTCCGTTAGCCGCTAGTTTAACAACATTAAATCTTTGAACTGAACATAAAGATTGGAGACTAAACATAATCTTTTTACATAAGAGCAGAGTTACATAAATGACACCATGGTGATAAGCATCTAAATGCCTTGTGGCTAACCAAACTTGCAGGAAAGATGGAGGTGTCCGAGAATGGATACATACTTGTCTGATAATTGAACTCTTATAGATAGAACACCATTAATTCGGAGCATCATACCCTTTTTCTCTTTGGTTTTCCTCGGTATGTGGAACTTCTTGGGCTCACTCGGCATATGTCGCTGGTGGACCACTTGCGGTGCCGATTTCCTCCGCTCCACGATCTTCCCCGCGGCCGCAGAGCTCAGCCTGGCCGCGGCAGGGTAGCCTCCTCGGCCAGGGGTCGAACTGAGCAGCTCGCAGTCCCGGTAGCTAAAGTCCGCGGCAGCCGACACTCTGCTCATCGGGCAAGCCTCTCTCCGGCTAAAGCCGTCCTCCATTGTGAGCTCCTCCACTAGATCGACGCTTGCTCACTGCTGTTACCTCCAGAGCCCGCAGCGGAGGAAGGCATCCCCGCACAAAACCCGCGCCATGCTTCCGCCACCGAGAACGGATCTTCTTCAGTGTTAAAGCAGCAGCCAGTTCAATAAAAAGTGCTTTATTGCCACCTGCTGGACAAACGACGCCGCTGCAGTTTGATCTCAGAGTACTTAGTGAAAATAGAAACACAAAAATCAACTGATGTGAGCTTATTAATTGGTTCAAAAATGTTGAATATTTTTTTAAATGTTTATATTCAGGATTTATCGTTTGAAAAATAATAAAATATCTCCGTGTATTTTATCTATTCTGATTCGTTTGAAAAATAATAAAATCTCACTATACATTTTATCCAAACCACAAGGATAAAATAACACCAGAAATGTTATTTACAGGTCATTTGTTGAACTTTTTTAAGGTAGTATCTTATATTAAAAAACGTTTATTTTTGTGAGTGCTAAGAGTTCATTACAAAATTAAAGTTTATTTGTATTTGAGATGACTTCTTATGAAATTATCAATATCAATATTAGTTGAAAACAGTCTCAAAACAACAATTTTACCATTTATCAAAATCATTTCTGCGACATTACGTTGATTAGACTGATTCCAAATAATGTTTAGGATTGTCCTGGTGCTGTTACATATCAATCCCCTGGGGCGCGGCAAATCAAACTACGTGCGATTGCGTCAAAATCTTTCTGACGTGTAAATTGGTTAATTAACCACGTGCATTCACATCGATTGACACTGGCACAGCTGCATACTGTCTTTGTGACCAATTTCTTCGAAAACTGCGCGACATTGAGAAAAATTGCAAGAAATGGACCCGTTAATATTTGGCAATGTTATACAATATCTATCCTTTGGAAGATACCCTGAAGGCTCTTCTAAAACTCAAAAATACAAGATAAAAAATAAGGAGCAGCAGTTGACTTCGCAGTTGACGGTGATTACATTTTCAAAAATTAAATCTATTTTTTTTACAAATGAGGTCCAACCGACCCACACCCGTAAAACTTGGATCGTTTNTTTTTAAGGTAGTATCTTATATTAAAAAACGTTTATTTTTGTGAGTGCTAAGAGTTCATTACAAAATTAAAGTTTATTTGTATTTGAGATGACTTATGAAATTATCAATATTATCAATATCAATATTAGTTGAAAACAGTCTCAAAACAACAATTTTACCATTTATCAAAATCATTTCTGCGACATTTTATAATCTAGTAACATTTGTTATTTTAGCAGGTCTGTCAGAGTCCACTTGAAATCAGACAGAAGTAACATAAAAGTAACTTGTCAGCAAAATATACAAGCTTGTTTTGTGTTAATACTTCCCTAAAATTGATGAAAATTTATTAGTTCCACTGGCAGATTATTTCACTTATAACACAGAGAAAATGTCTTTTTTAAAATAAATTTTAAGGAATTATTTATTTAAAACAAGTTCCTAAATTTTGAAGAAAAGTCACTTTTGTAATGTAATAATTTGCACTCAAAAAAGACAAAAATAATTTTTTGTATGTATTTTTGTGATGCTGTAGGCCTCCCTTTCCTACTGTAACTAGAGTAACTGCTGGGAGCCGTAGACATGAAAATCTGAATCATAACGACTCTCACTCAGCAGTGAGAGGTCGTTATGACCACTGCTCCAGAGATCAACCTTCTGATTTCAAATGTTGTTCTTAATCATCACACAATAACGTTTAACACTCAGAAATTCATAGTCACAGAAAACAATACAGTGCAATTAATTTTTAACAATTTACTGCAATCTTTATTTGTGCAGAGACAAGAAAATACAACAGAACACAGAAAAATGTTTATTTATATTCAATAAAAGAATATCTGTGATATAAAGGAACTCAGTGTTTCAACAGTTTTGCAGTTTTCTGGAAGATTTGTGGTGCACAGAAGCTAAATGCTGCAGAACCAGTTGTTTATGAACTGGAAGGTTCATAAACAACAGCAGATCTTTAATGTATTTTGATGCTACAGATAAACACAATAATAAGTTTCTCTAGATATGCTGCGCTACATTTGTAATCATCAATCAGTGACCCTGCTGAAGTCCGACACATATAAGGCTGTTGTAGATAGAAAAAAATGAGTAAATTTTCAGCAATAAAATCTCAAAATTCTTTTAGAAAAAACAGGAAAATTTCTGAGCTTCAAAAGTTTAGCATTTTTGACTTTAGAAACTCAGAATATGTTTGTGATTTTTCTCAAAAATATATGTTTTTTAAGCAAGATTTCAACTTTTGAAATTTCCATGTTTTTTTTTTTATTTCTGAGTAATTTAAAATTTCAGATTTTTTTCTAACAAAATTTCAACTTTTAAAACAAAAAACAACTCAAAAATCATTTTTGAGTTGTTTTTTCCACCCCAACGTATCTCAGTTTTTTTTTTTTGGTGTAAATTGCTCTTTTTTTTCTGTCTACAACATCCCTAAGATGTTGTCACAAAGTTCCCATTCAGAAAGTATGAAAATCTTTCAAACCAGAATTTACATTTTATATGTTTCAAACTCAGGAATTTTTAAATTAATTAATAATTCTTTGATTAATCTCAAAATTTCAAAGTTTTTCCTTTCATTTTAGCAAATTGTCATCTTTTCAAAATCTGAAATTTCCTTGTTTTTTCTCGAAAATTTGTGAGTTTAATTTCAAAATTTCCGAATTGTTTCTAGCAGATTTTTTTTTTTACATTTGAAACCCAGAAATGTTCTTATTTTCCTAGAAAATTTCAGAGATTAATCTAAAAAAATCGAAGGTTTTTTGGCATTAATCGACTCCTCATTTTTTCTATAAACAATGCTCTTGACACGTAGAATCCCTTTTCGGAGAGGCTGAGAATTTTTCAAACCAGATCCAATATGGCCGTATTCTGACGCAAACTCAGCTCGTCAGCGACAGATATCGACAGTTTACATTTTCACTCACGGGAGTCGAATTCTGTCGAATGCGGAATCCTTGGATGGGGGAGCGGTGAGGGGGGAAGGCACTTCAGCAGACCCACGTGGATTCTCAGTCATTGGATGAAAAACAATGACATCAGAGTTCATCATTGACATGTGATTGGTTGGTTGATGTGTGCCCATTGGATAGCACTTATGTCTTTATAAATAAACCCCGCCCCAATCATTAATATTTTTAATGCTGTATTTTAAAAAATCTATATAAAAATAAATACTGTATTAAACCATATTCATTAGATATTGCTTATATGCAACATGTTCATGTATGATGAACATAAAAGAGACAAAAGTTTTTTTTTCTTTATTNTCACTGATAAAGAAAAACAGAAAAACTATAAGTGAGAATGCATTGAATGCATTCTCACTGATAAATAAGCTATAAAGAGACATTCTATTGGGTGTAGAACAATAGGTGCCTGCCATGCAATGCATGGAGGCAGTCACTGCTCTCCCTATGCATTGCTATGGCATGCCCCAGTAATACAAAACGTATATATTATAATTATTTTAAATTTAAATATATGTTGAGCATATATATATATATATATATATATATATAATACAAACAGGGCAATGCATTTTGATGCTCAATATTACCCATCAGATAACGTTCTCCCTGTTTTACAGTGGGGACCACTATCTGATGGACATATTTCACCCATCAGATAACGTTCCCCATTAGATAACGACCCCCCCCGCCCCCGCATCTAGGCGCGCAGACAGTTTCAAGTTACAGCTTCAACTACGCACATAGAACATACCGGAGATCGCTATTAATCATACTAAGAACAATTTCTGTCAGAGAAATTGTTCTTACCCTTTAATGGACCAGGTTTTGGGCGTCCAGCAGTTGATCCGCTTCAGTGAGATTTTTCTCACACCAAGGGGAAGTGTGTGTGGGATCAGGATCAGAGTTCTGCCGTGTTCTAATCACATCATTTAGTGGAATGTTACCTGATTTCAAAAATGTTCTCGCAGAGAAATACAACAGGTTTTGATTGATAACCATAAATTAGAATTTTTTTAAATTTTTTTATTTTACGTACAACAAAAAAATAATCTTGCACAACCTTTGCTACAAACTATGAACATTTTCGCGCTTCCTCTTAAGGAATTTATTTGGGGGCCCAAGCAAAAGTAACTAACTTATTGATGTTTTACCATCACCGTATGAAGTGTGCTTTAGCCTTTGAGTAGCAGAACGCAGCACAATTGAAACTTACAGCAGGTCAGCATCAATTTGTTTTTATGAGTATTACTATAATGGAGGCTGGTATCGCACTTGACATAAAACTATTTAGATATGTCATCACATGGAATTATATAAAGTTTTAAAAATGTTCTTTTTAGATATATATTTTTATTGTTTTTCTTCATTGGATATTACGTTGATTAGACTGATTCCAAATAATGTTTAGGATTGTCCTGGTGCTGTTACATGTCAATCCCCTGGGGCGCGGCAAATCAAACTACGTGCGATTGTGTCAAAATCTTTCTGACGTGTAAATTGGTTAATTAACCACGTGCATTCACATCGATTGACACTGGCACAGCTGCGTACTGTCTTTGTGACCAATTTCTTCGAAAACTGCGCGACATTGAGAAAAGTTGCAAGAAATGGACCCGTTAATATTTGGCAATGTTTTACAACATCTATCCTTTGGAAGATACCCTGAAGGCTCTTCTAAAACTCAAAAATACAAGATAATGCGTCGGGCAGTTGACTTCGCAGTTGACGGTGATTACATTTTCAAAAATTAAATCTATTTTTTTTTTTTTACAAATGAGGTCCAACCGACCCACACCCGTAAAACTTGGATCGTTTTCCATTGTCCTCGCATGCACAAGCAGGGGAAAAAGTCTTTAATCTTTTCCTGACCTAATTTGAGACAACTACCTTCTTTGAGACCATTTCCATTAGCATTTTTCAAGTAGCCCATTACCAATATATAACTTGAAATTGTAGTCAAAGTAATAGTATTATTTATCGAAAAAATTAGGGCAAATTATTGTGCATTGAGACAAGCTTTGTATATCGACTTAGTTACCTTTCCAATTTTATTTTAAAATTTCCACTTTATTTGTCTGCAAACCGTCTTTTGGCTGACCTGCTAGTTAGCCAGGAGAACTGACACTATGTGTGTGTGCGTGCGTGTGGTGGTGGTGGTGGTGGTGGGTGTGTGCGCACGCACACGTGCTTGTGTGTGTTTTAACATGTGATATTTCTACAGATGGAGTCTTGTATTACTGCAGAGGACGCAGTGATTCAAAATGCAAGGTAGTGACCTTAACAGAGGAAGCGGAACAAATATTTAAAGAGTTCCATGCCAGTCCTTTTGGTACCCACTGTGGCATTGTTAAAACAAGACACACGATCACCAAGAGGTTCTACTGGCCTGGCATGACCAAAGACATTGAAAAATGGGTAGGTATTTTTTTTTTTATAAAACAAGTCTCACAATGACAATATGATGACAGGTTTATTACTATAGCACACTGCTTTACAGCCCAGGTGAAAAAAAAGTATTTGTATTTGTATATGTATTTCTAAGACTTTAGTTGATGGGGTGTGCATAAGACTGATATGATACTGCCATAAACATGAGATAACACCTGTTAAGAACATATCTTGAACTGTCATTCAGTAAATAATGACACTTAATGAGAATTTGCTTTAAAAGTTGGATGAAAAGGGGTTGTGTTTATGATAGTGTCATGTCAGTATTATGCACATCCCTTCAAATAGAGTGTTACCAATATGGTAATATATTGAAAGCAAAATGTAATTAGTTTCACCTTTAAAGTGTGTGTAAATGGATCTTTCTGCGTTATGATACCTGATATGTTCTCAGTACTGATGTTTGTGAAGCATGTAATGTAGAACTTGGTAAAGCAGAATAATCAAAGACATTAACTAACTACAAAGTGTACTTGTTTAGAGAATGTGTTGGTATTTGTAGCATACTGTAATCACACCACTAATATGTTAAATATGTATTTACAATATACTTAAAATACATTCAAATTATTTCTTAAATCTAATTCAATAACAAAAATACTAAACTGAAAATATAATAATCAATCGCGTTTTAAGTACATTTAAAACAGCACACTTAAAGTACACTCTACTTCTACTGAAGTGTGTCCGAAAAAACTAAGTTGAAGTATGCTTTAAATAGTGCTTAAATACTAATTAAATCATACTTAAACACACTAACCACAAAATAAGTATTTCTAAAATGTCACACTTTAAGTATACTAATTCTAAGTATACTTGAAATATACTTATGATTATGCATAATAAAAGTATGATTAAGTATGTTTAAATTTAACTTAATTTTTACACTACTTTTTCACATGGTCGAGTACATTGTCATTAATACGACACATATAGAAGTTAGAAAATGGTGTTCAACATAATGCAATAGGTTGTAGCGGAAAGTAGTTCTTTGTAGTTTTAACAAGAAACAATAAGACTTTTTAAAAACGACATTTTTCAAAGAAATTTTTTTAACAGCTATGTTTATTTGCATATTAATCTATGTAGTGTCTGAGATTATGTAAGTATTTTGTTAGCTTATTACAGATTTTTTATAATTTTCATTTTAATAAAAAAAAGGTTTGTTCTTCAGGTCAGAGAGTGTGCAGAGTGCCAGCTTGGTGCGCTGACAATAAAGCAGGAAAAAAGCCAAATCCCGATTGAAGTAATTGACATACATTAAAAAAGACCACATGAACTTTTTTTTTTATTATCCCTGCTCAAATGTGTTATTCTGTATTTTATTGTTCTTTTTCAGGTGAGTAAACCATTTGAACTCATTGGTATGGACCTTATTGGGAAGGTTGTGAAAACTGATGATAATAATCAATACATTGCCGTAATGGTTGATTATTTTACTAAATGGCCGGAGGCTTATCCTTCGACATCAAAGTCAGCAGCTGATGTTGCCCAGTGCATTATTAAGTTATTTTATCGCTTTGGGGCTCCAAAGCAAATCCTCACTGATCAAGGGAAGGAATTTGTTAATGAGGTGTGTTGCTAAATAATTTTGAGTGAACTGTATTGGTGTGGGATGCAATAAATTTTTAAGCAAAATGTAGTTATGTTTATTTATTGATCAAAATTATTTATTGTTCATGTAAAGCTTTTAAATTGATTCTTATTTTTTCCCATCAGCTGAACAAAGAGCTATGCAGAACTCTGGGCATTGAGCGGAGCCTTTGTGCTCCGTATCACCCACAAACAAATGGGTTAGTTCAAAAACTAAATGGGACCATTCAAAGGTAATTAAATTGTTGTATCACTTTATTGCTCTTAGTTATTTTTCTTTTTTACTTTAGTGCTGGCTTTTTTATATTCTGTATGAACATTATGTACAGACTGTGTCCTCTTTGGCAATGTGGTTATATGCAGATGTCAGCTATTACATAAAAAAATAGATCAACTACCCTTACAGTCCTCTCCATAAACTGTTGATGCCATTATTTATTTTGAAGTTAAAAATTGTTCATGTTAGCATGATCTTTGTCTCTCCTTCAGTTGCCTGTAGGAGAGGAATCCCTTTTCGCGCTAGTAGCTACTGGATTGGTTCTCATTCAGTTATTTTGCTATCAAATCATAACATTCTGCTTTTCAGATCACTGTGCAAACTTGTCAAAGAGAGGCCGAACACATGGGACAAATATTTGGATGCTGTGATGTTTGGTCTCAGAACCAAAAAACAATCAACAACAAAGTTTTCACCATTCTTTGTCCTATTTGGAACCGAGGCTTGGCTCCCATGTGAGGTTCCAGACAATATTCTGGTGAGACATGACTTCATCGCTCAGTATTATATACTACATTCAGTGTCCTAGATTTAAATAAAATATTTTAGGTCACATTTAGTTTTAACTCTTTAATCAAAATTATTTCTGAATGAAATAAAGTAATAACTGTGGTGTTCTTTCTTTCATAATACAATACACTGTTAATCTAACCAAAGTGTCAACAAAAAAGTAATTATAATATACAGTTTTGTAAAAAATAAAGTAAAAGTTCAGATAATTCACATTCCATGTACGAAGTTCATCCAACATTTTCATTTTATTTGGTTTAAAAACACATGAAATGTTTTTCTGATTATTTTAGTTAGGGATTAAAACCATATCAAAGTTTTTTGTAAATATTTCTCTCCCAGGTATGTTTTCATATCTAACATATCTAATGTTACACAGTGGACACCTTGTAAATGTCTCTGAATCCTTCATATATATGCTTTTGTTTTTTTTTAACTCAGATTGACAGCAAAATTGAAGAGAGTCTAAACGAGGAGTCGGTGTTGGAGTCCATCCAAAAAAGGGATCAGCACAGACCAACTGAAAATATTCCTGGAATCAGAACCCAAAATTCTACATAACTTTAAAAAAACAGAAAAACAGGAATTCACCCCCATTCCACCTGTTGTGGAACCAGACGTCACCACACAACCTGCAGAAGGTCCTGCCTCCAACATTCCACCTTTTGTGGATCCAGACGTCACCACACAACCTGCAGAAGGTCCTGCCTCCACCATTCCACCTGTTGTGGATCCAGACGTCACCACACAACCTGCAGAAGGTCCTGCCTCCAACATTCCACCTGTTGTGGATCCAGACGTCACCACACAACCTGCAGAAGGTCCTGCCTCCAACATTCCACCTGTTGTGGATCCTTACTCTGCTTCTGA
>NW_006799957.1:1841536-1880725 GCF_000485575.1 Poecilia formosa | reverse complement strand
GTTTTGTATTATTATTATTACTCTTCTTCTTCTTATATTATTATTATTATTATTATTAGTTTCCCGCAAAACGTGAAAGTGTGACAACTTTGAAGAAACATGTTGTTTGAGCTTTCACTGTGTCCGTAGTTCCTCAGACAAGCGCGCCGAACAAGTGCGTGCTTTCTCAGTGCTCGTCACAAGCACGCGTGTATTTTGCCGCCTGGGCGGTGCGGAGTGGCAAGAAAACTCAGGGGCTAGGGCTGTTGTAAACGAATATTTTAGTAATCGAGTAATCTATCGATTATTCTTACGATTAATCGAGTAATCGGATAAAAAATTCTAAAATGAAATATTGGTAAATCAGGCATAATACCGGTGTTACTATCAGATATCAATATCAGTCCAATTTTTCATATTTGAGCATCCCTAACAGTTGCTTTTTTGTAGTTTAGAAAACTAACCTGTAACAATAATAGCTCACTTTCTAAGCTAACCAGAAGAAAAGTTATAGAAAAATCTGAAATTATATTGAATTTAATAACAAAGAGGCAGGCTCACAAATATGCTTATAAAAAATGTCTACAATCCATCTTTTAGTTTATGTATTCATCTTCAGTGAGTTTAATAGATTAATTAAACTCACCTTGCCACCTAACCTGTCACGCTTTGGGTTTGAAAATACGGGAAATGCCGTCTGGAGTGGGAGGAGAGGGCGAATGAACGAACATGGGGTGGAGGGGAGGAAATAGACCAGCGGACTGACGAACCGTTAGACCGGGGGACGAACACTGGGGGAAGCAATACGGGATATTTACGACACCTTCACTGGTCACACTCAGAAACTCATCTACCAGCCATGTACGATGCGCTCCGCCACCCGTTTCTTCAGACCTGGATATGACATTTATTGTGCGGTTCGTCGGTAAAGCTACATTTACACGGTAAGCATCAGCTACTCAGCCGCCCGCCCTGTTCAGTCTATCCGCTCACCTCAGCGCTCTTCCCGCCGTTCGCTTTCAACCAGCAGCCCCGAGGAGAAATGCTGCCGTACTCCAGGCATTCCCCAGTCATTTTAAGGATGCTTATTGGTTCCCCAAAAACGATAAAAAGTCGGGCATTATCATCAATCAATAAAATCCCCACGGGCCAATCTTGAAGATTGGACTTTATGCCGCTGAGACTTAGCTTTTGTCAACAACTCAGAGGCGGAAGTGAGAGCTCCGCGCAACGCAAATGAAGTCCCGGCCGGAACACGGTGCGCTAACTAATAAAACATAAATTAACAAAGCTTCGAGGCAGGTAAATTTTCCTCGAGGAATTTTAGTAATCGAGGTACTCGAATCATTCGAGGAATCGTTTCAGCCCAAGGGGAACCGTATCTGATGGGGAAACGCGGATTGACGTAACACCGGGATTTAAACAATATAGTGCTATTGAATGCAAAGTCACCATTGATTTCTGAATCTGATCTGTTAACCTGGGATATAAACTGTCTTATAATATGAAATAGATCACCAATCAGTGCACCACTCTCCTCACCAATGTGTCATTAGTAAAGAGGATTAATTTCCTAAGCAGTCTTAGTTCAGTTCTGTATTGTTGTTTACATATCATCAATACTTCAAAATTCACAGAAAATGGAAAGTAAACCAGAAAATTTTAACAGAAGTTAGCTTTGATGCATGATGTTAAAAAACATCTCCTGTGGTGAAGAGGCAGAAAAAAAGCACACAAGCTTCATGAAATATAAATTTCTCTCTCCTAAATAGTTATTATACTTGGATTTTAATTGCTCAGCAAGCAAATAAAAAAGACAAGCTGGATTGATTAATCGAAATAAAAGAAAAAAAGCTGCCTTCCTGTCTACATCTCAGCATAGCTCCAACAGAGAGTGCCTCTGGGTGCATAAACAGTTCACCTCCAGCGTTTGCCAAAATAACTTTGTATTGAATTTCACCCTCAGCAATTGCATAAGAAAAATACAAACATGCAAAAGACATCCCCACCATCTAATCACCAGAGCTTGTTAGTTAGCATTTACTAAGCACATTTCCTTGCTGTAAACATTGAGCTTGCTCCCCTTTTCCTTCTCGCAAACATTCTTCTACTATTACCAGTGACAGGTTAGATGGGAACATTAAAACCGTGAGTTATTTTCTTCTGTATTTAAAAGTCAGTCAGGGAGAATGTGTGGGAGGGTTCACAATGAAGGAAAGTCATGCTCACAGGGAGCTCACTGCCCATAAAAAAATATTCTGCCACTTAAGCCTAAGGAATTAGGAGATAAATCAGGATGGAGACACTGCGACTGTCAGGAGTTGAAGAAAACTATCTGATTCCGAGATTATCTTTGGTTTTATCCTCTGCAAGAACTTATATGTATGATAGAGCAAATATTGTGCAGGCCATTTCATTCAGCTCTATTGCTTAATAAAAAATAACATACCATTCCTGCAGCGACTAGCAACTGAGGTCAATACAGTAAAGTTATGCCACAAATAAAAAGCCTCTTCATAAAAGTACCTCCTACACTAAAGCACAAAGAGCAACACTTGCAAAGTCTCGCTTTGCCTAGGGTGGCTTTCATCTCTTTCAAACCAAAACATCAACGCAGATCGAATCTGGGCAGAGGATGAGGATCAGGAGATCATTCCAAACACTCCAACATGAGCCAAAATTAAACATTTAAACAGTTTCTGTGTGCAGCTTTTGGCTAAACAAAGTTAGAAACAAAATGACAAACATGCATTAATGTGTTAATAAACTTTGGATTTCTGAACATATAATGATTAACAAAATTAGATGTTCTATTAAAAAATATATGTTGGGCAGTGAAATGATAATGGTATGCCCTGTGTAGCACCCTGTAAGAATGGATAGAACGAATCAATATAGGAAAGAAAACATGATGATGCAGTTGGCAAGGACAGAAGTCTCTTGAGAGCTGCAGGGATTGAAAAAAGTTTGGAGGATGAGTTAAAGAAACAATTAGCAGCCAGATAGTAGAAAATTAAAATACAGCACATGCTAAAGTAAACAGAATCCTTAAAATAAGGGTTCGAATCACAAACTTCATGACAGGACATGAAAGGAAAGAAACCACAGAAAACGTGACATGGTACAGAAGAGAGAAGGGCCTTCATAAACATTTACACTGACATGAGCTGGGTCTTTTTGTTCATGTCGCTCATAGCTTCTGATGATTTACATACTGTTAGTTATTAATTCACACCTTTAATAAATATTTGATCACCAGCCTTCATTGCATGTTGTTCCTGCATAAACCATGTTGGCACAAAGGGAGACCAAGAGGTGAAGCTTCTGTGCATCAATGCCTGTGCAGTAAGAAGGTGATTGGATCACCAAAGATTAAGCAATCAACTGCTTCCTTTCTGGTAAAAACATCAACTTAAATAAAACCATAATTCTGATTAAATACTCTAACTATTTTTTTCTATTATAACGCAAGCAATACGGTAAAGGGTTAAAGAGGAACAAATATTTCAATCTGTATTTATCCGTCAGTCTAAATTTAGCAAACACACCGTGCCCTGCATTCTAGCCACAGGCAATGATTAAATGCATTGTGTCTTTTTGACCTCCTGCATGTCCTGCTGCTCCCACTGAAGGCTATGGTTATTATAATCTCCAATATAAACGAAGGAAACTGGTAAGAAATGGCCACCAGACAACTAGTATAGCATACCAGTGCATGCCTTAGAGCAAGTCTCAAGGACTCTGTCAATAATTACTGCTCTTATTCTCAAAACTGAGATTTGTCTGGCTTCAATATGCTGCAGGCAAGATTCTGAAAGGAGCAAATAATCGCCTAGATAACCACAGGAACAATAACCAACCATTCTCGAACCAATGTTACACTTTATGTAATTTGTCTTTGATGCGGTACACAACACCAGCATTTCAGACTGTGATGGCAGAGCTCCATACAGAACCAAACACATTGCTTTCTTTATGTTGTGTAAATATTGAACATATGCCTTTCTTCTAGGAGTTAATACATGATCAAAACAAGACCCGTTTTCTATCTCGTATTGATTTAGCTTCTTCCTGCAGTCAATAAGATGTTGGAATTTGACCATAGTTACACATATCTTTCTTGCTGAAAGAAAAAAAAAACTCCAGACAAAATCAAAAATATGTTATTTTTGATTTTGTTATCCTTACAGTGCTCCACAGATTGTGCATGAGTTTTAGGTCAGGTGATTTTTCTGTCCTATCAAACAATGACAATTGTCATTAGTTATCCGTACATTTGAGTCTGAGTGGAAAACCTTCTGCTGGAAATTGAAAAACAACCTGGATTCTGTACCTTTCCTCTCTTCAATCAGACTCTGAGACCTTGAGTTAGAAATTAAATCTATATTTTTCAACCTTTTCCATCACACTTTTCCTTTCACTCAACTTTCCATTTATATAAGTGTATAGAGCACAATGTAAAGAGCAAACTTGTTTAGCAATGGCCTTTTGTGGCCTGCCTTCCATGCAGAGGCTTTTAGTGACTTGCAGCTGGACAACTGTCAAGTCAGCAGACCTCCTAAAATGGCTGTGTGGGTCATATGGTTACATTCTTAAAAAAATACATGTTTTATCTATTGGTCTTATCTGGTATGATCATTTTCTGAATTTTGTTTTTTTAAGTAATTACTGATTGTAACAAGTCTCATTTTTTGTATTTAATTAATGGTTTGATTATGTTCTAATGAATTCAGAAGAACTTGACTGAAACACATTTTTCATATTCTGATATGTTTAAGCATGACTGCTTACAACTAAAACACCTATTTGCCTAAGAAATCCATCACAGCCTCAGAGTTAACTTGTTGCTGTCAAGTTAACTCTGAGGCTGTCATTGTAGGAAGTGCATGCAGATGAAACAAACTTGGCAGATGTTGCTGTGGTCTCTTAACTGGCTTCCTCTTGATGTAAATTCTGCACAATAAGTAAAGATTTACCTTCTGCAGTAAATTTGCATCTCAGAATGGCTTCATTTTTTTTCCCCTGTAGCTGTGTTTTCCTCCTCTCTTTCCTTTCCGGGGAGCAAGGTAGTGTTGCTTACTGCATCTTACTGACATTTCACAGCAGCAAGCTCTCTGCATGACGCGTGTTAGGGAGCATACAACTGTCTGAATGTGTGGAGAGACAGAAATTAGAACCCTGCATGAGGCATTACAGTCCCTTTAGAATTGAATGAAGGACTATGCTACTTTTTCTGAGGTGTGCACAGATGATAAAAAGAGCAAGGCGTCCAAATGACTGATAAAAATGCAATATAGCTGATAAACTATGATAAATCATAGAAAGTAGAAATGCCAAAAAAATAAATA
Organism: Poecilia formosa; assembly: GCF_000485575.1. Taxonomy (NCBI): domain Eukaryota; kingdom Metazoa; phylum Chordata; class Actinopteri; order Cyprinodontiformes; family Poeciliidae; genus Poecilia; species Poecilia formosa. The sequence continues at coordinate 1,875,398 of NW_006799957.1, read as the reverse complement.
AATGCAGTTTGAAGTTGCTTTTAATCTGAACCACATTCCCTACATTAGCCATGTGTTAATATAGATAAAGACTCATGAAGTGCTGCAAAAAGTATCCTTAAACAACAATTTCTACATTTGTATTTGATTTTTAATTTTGTCTGACACAAAACAGTAAGACAACAGAATAATAATTGGCTTTATTTAGAACATATCTGTGCATAAACAGCAAATTTATTGACTACAACAGGCATAGAGAGACTTTTGATCATTTTGAAAACAGATTTCCAAAACGTGCAACTATATTACAGTAGAAGGAGGGGAGATTAAAGAGTTGGAAATATTTGTGGCAATGAAGCAAAATGCAGGCAAGCAGGTCATCACAGTCGTGGGTTCTGACTCATGTCTCCTGCAGGCTTGTATGCGATGTACTGAGGTTGAGACTCCCCCATCCCAGAAATTCTCTCATTATGCCATCATAATTCAGCTTCACTTCACTATTCTGACCCTGGCCTGGATTTAGTATCAGTTAATTTCATTACAACTGACAGAAGGGGGTGTTCACATGGGTTAGATGGTAAACCACTGGCCCTATTGTCGTTATTACACATTAATCACTCAAAGGTGGAGGCTTTGCCTGAGTATACCAACTTTCTAAAGACCTCAAAGGTTGAAGGATCATTTGGTTCAAGCATTTTTGTATCAGGCCTATGAGATCATTTTGTATCAGGCCTATGAGATCATCTCACTTGTTGTTTGCCCTTTCAATTTACAAAAAATCCTATTAGGTCCATGGAAACCAAGCTAAACCAATTTAAAAAACCAACAGTGACATTTTCCATTTGTTATTGCATTATGTAGTGGATATTGATTAATTCAAAGTTGTACATCTTTACACTTCATTTTGAAAGTAGTGGCAATAACTTGTGTTTCTGTGTCTTATTTGTGTTGTTTAATGTAAACCATGTTAAAATTCAATGTCTGTAATTTTCTAATGAAGGCTATTAAAAATGATGTGCAACATTATGAAAATGGGGAAAAAATATATTCTATTGATATCATGAGGACACCAGTGTCCTTATTCTAAGTGTTTTTGGGCTAACAGTTAAAGTGTTCAAGTGTGTTTAACTCCCATGAGAAAGCTAAACCCCACCACTGGCAAACTCTGAAGGATTCCAGCAAAGTGGGCGGAGACAGTCAAGTGTGAGGACACATTTTTTACTAGTGCTAATTAAAAAAAAAATCAGATTAAGCAAGAGCTGTGAAGCCACTGAGCACACCAGTCTGACTCTCCTCGTTCATCTTCTTGCTCATATTTGTGAATCTGCATTGTTGAATGGAGTACAACCTGTAACGCACTGCTTTGAACTAAGTCACCCTCTGCAAAAGAGAGGCATTTAGGTCATTTAGGTAAGCCAATTAATCTATATTATGCTATATCAAAGCATTAACCTTTTCAGATTAATCCCAATGTTAACAGCCTTAATGTAAAAAAAATAAATAAATCGTTTAACATCTTTAGAAGTAAAAGAAATGAGACCGAATAACTGAGTGTGCTTCAGCAGAAACTTAAAGTTTTTCTCTCTCTGCATGTGTGGAATTGGAGGTGACTCTCATAATAGCACTTAATTACAATTGGGAGAAAGCCAGGGTCTTCATGCTGCATGGGTAATGGGAGGAACCATGCTGCCAGCATCGCCGAGCTGCCCCAGAGAGTCTGATGACTCTTATCAGTGAGTTCTTTCCAGCCTTCTGACCTTTCAACTGTTCCCAGAGCCATCCATTACCGCTTCTCCTCTTCCAAGGAAACACACCACAAGAAACCAGTGTGTGTTCTTTCCTTTACAACAGGTTAAAGCTTCAAGTGATTTCGGCTACTAGATCCTGCCAAACTGATAAACAATTCCAAGACACAGGAGATCGATAGAGAAGTGATAAGAATTACCATCAAATTCTCTTACAGTTTTGCAGAGTGTTTCAAAAGGATTATGCAACATTTAAATTAATTCTTAACATCACCTTTAGGTGCTCATCTCCATACAGACAAGGGAGGGCAGTTTAACAACTATCTGTTTGGAATGCCATGTCAAGGAATCCTTCCAGATAGAAAAAAAACTAGACTGAAATAAAAAAAAAAGAGGTGCTTTGAACTGAAATAAATCTTAAGAAACAGATAAATGCTTATTGTTTTAAATATGTAGGTGTAGTTTTAGTGTTGTAGCAGCTGGAACTTCTATGTAGAATTTATTTGGGCACATGGTCTGCTTATAACGAAGTTCATAGTCATTCAGTTTCTTCTTCTGTTGTGGGGGTTTGCACCTATTATCAACAAATATGCGGAACCTGAAAAATGTACGGATATTTTATACATTTTTAAAGTTAGTTATACAAAAAGACAAAGAATGTCATCATTGTATGCTAAAACTGATTTTTTTTTTTTTTTACATCCTAACTTCTGGTAATATTTAAGTTTGAATTGGTTGAATTATCATTCCTTTAAATTTGTTCCATGCTTAAACATTGCTGTCGTAACTTTGCTTCGCTCAAGCCTGGGTTTGTTTGTGGTAGCATTTTGTTGCAATTTACATCTATGTAAATGTTCTAGTTAAAGCTAACACTTCTGGACCATTGGACGAATATGGTATCTTCTGCTTAAATGGCTGTATGATGTCACTGATTGCATCACTGGGTTCAAATCAATGGAGTGTTTTCTGTTTTGTATTGTTTTTTCATTTTAAAATAAGCTTTTGAGTGGTCTTTTATTAATGTTTTATTTTGCAGACCATTTAGTTATGTAGATGAGTTAATTAATAATCTTAATCGTGTTTCTTTGTTTAGATTTTGTTGTTTGAGTTATGTCACTGATTTATGAGCACTAATATAACCTGACCGAGTTTTAATTTTAATACAAATATTGGGATTAAAAATTTTAACACAGTATGAAAAACGAATCATGACTTTTGCTGTTGGTATATAAAAAGAGGAGATGTTGTAGAGTTTTAGCCACAGCAGACACTGAAAATATCCCTATAGTTTAGGAAGCTTCAGTCATGATAAACACTTATTGGGGGAAAAAAAACTTGAATTAAAAATATCCAACTCTTAAAAAAATAATAATAATAATAAAAAAACAACTCAGCTATTACGAAACAATTTCAGAAAACCCTATAATCAACTATGGTTTGGAGCAGCATGTAAATTAGGTTTTACAAATTTGAGCATAACGAATGTGTCTTCCTGGCTCAGCACAAACCCAGAGGGTTGCAAATGTGATATTTTCTATTTGCAGTTTTTCAATTCCTTGTAAATAATCTGTTGTTTCTGTTCTACTGAGTTGTACATATTTCTTACTCTGAATATGCCATACTTCATATGGTATTATTGTACTTTTACGATATTTTTTTTCTTATCCTGTAAATTTACCTGACTACAGTCTCTTAACTTTGTGTGAATCTGGATGCTTCCATGTGCCTGTCAATTTTTAACCATACTCAACAATGGACAACCTCTCACATAAGTGGACATCTCATTATTGCATTTGCACATTTCCTTTAGGCCTCCAGCATCACCTTTACTCAAGAACATTAAGATTTTGATTATTAGCTAAACCAAAGTTTTGTAGCATGTGCGCCACAACGGCAACCATGCCTAATGCAAATGTGTGCCCTTACTACAGCTTTAAAACAACTGCTGTTTAATATATTGCAGCAGTCCTGCAATAAAAATATTCCTCAATGCAACGCTCTGCCTACCCTGATGAAAACCAACTCACATCGGGATGCTGGATGCTTAAAACTGAAAGCAAAACTGAAGGCATGTCATGGTTTCATATAAATTCAGCTAATAACTAACTGATCTCTTGGCAATCATTGAGAACTAAAATTTCAGTATTAGATGCTCAGTTCATCCTTACATATAGGCAAACTATAACAAGACAGTGACAGGATTGTGGCAGTATTGCACCTCCAACCTGATGTGGCTAAACAACATAGTAAATTCCATGTTTGATGCCAATACATGTGCACTATTCAAAGTAGGTGCTTATCAAAAACAACACACTTACTCCAAGGACTTGATGTTTATTTCCTGTTTTTGACCTGCATAGCAACCATTTTTCCAGATGTAAACATGCACTGTAAGATTGGAAACAGCAGCTTAAGGTAAATAGGTCAAATGGCAGGCATTCCTTCTTAGAAATCCTTAATATTGTTGGAGCTGGTAATTGGTTATTTTACTCTTAGTAAGGCCCACAAATCCTAAATTTCTTTTAAACTACCTTTGGTTTTGAGAAAATTAATATCTTCCCTAGACTCCTTCATGTCATGCAATGTTGACCTAATCAATACAGTAATTAGACATTTGGCATTTTGGACTAAACTGCCATAATTTATTAAGTAAGGAGTGAAGCATAGCTGGTCATTTTTGCACATTAGTAAGAACTGCCTTCATGTCATGAGCTCTGAGGTGTTAAAATTATTAATTATCACAGCTCATACTTTACAGATACTCACAGCTGCTCCTCTGTAACTCTTCACACAGTGCCTCATATAATTTTAAACCAGGTCGTGGATTAAAGCTGCTGCTCCTCAAGAGGACAGAGTATAGAAAAGAGTTAGCTGCGAGTAATCAGGATGAAAGAAACGGATGATATTCTCCAATCCATTTATTTTTCATCTGATAATATAAATACAATGTGATTTGTTTTAGTCAGAAACATGTCAAAGAGAGATAACATGCTGCATGAAGCACTGTACAAGCAAATGTTTGAGCAGAGGAAATGGAACACTATCTTTGCTCAAATGCTGATAACTTAGAAAATGGACTCCTGGTCATTGTGAACTGCACCAAATGCAATCAAAGAACCGTTCTGTAGCAAAGAAACTGGGAGAAAGAAGGCCGGGAAGAATCACAAACCTGTTTTATAGAAGTGTGTCTGGCAGGTAGTTATTGTGTATGCAATCACTGAATCCTCCCCCATTACCTGATGATTTTAAAAGTCCTCTGCTTCCATTTTTCTATAATGATACCTTCTGTCCATTCTAAAATGCCACCTTTAGACCAAATCGGCAAATTCTGCAAACATTGTTTACAGTTTGAATGGGAAATCAGATTCAGCAGGAGTATTCTACTGTATCTCTGACATGATGAATTTTGCACATGATGGTGCAGATTATGGACTGAAATACCAATCTGCCGTCTTTAAATATTCAATACATGCAGGAGTGGGATTACCACTTTCAACTTTGAGGGAGTAATTTTACTGCCATTGTAAAAGTGTTTGACAGAGGCTTTGTTTTTATACAGGTAGCCTCTCTCGACATAATGCCCATATGGTATGGTAGCTACGCTAGCCAGTTTTCTTTTCAGCTTGCTGTGAGAAAATGGACGTCCTGCTGTTAGTCAGTGGCATCGATCCTGCCTTAATGCAGCAGCAGGAGGTTCTTACCATAACCAGGGGTGAACCATTTAGTCATTACTGTAAATTAAACAGCAATTCATCACATAGTGGCTCAGTAATTTCATAATCCAAAACAAAACAGAGAAATGTTTATATATGTTCTCCATTTGTTCACTTCGAAGTATCTTTAGTGATAGCTTACATGCTCAGAAACAAAAATGTCTTTTTGTTGCTTCATTTGTTGTGCAAATCAATGTCAGCTAAGTGTCTGAGACAGAGAGATTTGTTTGATTCAGCGTGGCATGAGTCAAACTGAGAATCAAATTGACACTTGTGAATTTGCAGGGAGGCACGTGAGCACGATTTGTGTGTGGATGTGTGATTCGAGGTAGGTCACTTGTTGGTCATAAGAACAGACTCATGGTCAGAGATTTACTGCATCTGACAGCCTGTGCCTAACATGATAATGTGTTCAATGCCCCCAGACCACGAAGCATATGATGTTTACATTTAAATTTAAAATCTGCAGCTTTTGCTCTGCTTTAAATCAGGTAAAATAAAACAAATGATTTACAAGCAATATTTCTTTATAAAGACATTGTTTTTAATGCATTAAAATAAATAAGAAATGGGAACCAAAACTTAACAGAAGCTTTAGGGTTTCTTTTTCTTGTGATATCTGTTTAATCAGTAATTAAAATCAAATGTGCTTATGTAATTTGTAGGCAGGCTCTGGCATGGCTCCTGGGCATGTTTACTGTGTCATCACAACAACTGCCATTGAAAAGCAAAAGACAAGAAAAAAAAAAGGCATTGCTCATGAATATTTCAGGAAGCCCTCCAGTCAGTCAGAAACAACTGGCACTCTTTCTCCCCAATTCATCAAAAATAATTTTCCGGGTTTGGCCTCTGCAAGTCATCAAACACATTCTTAACCTTCCAGTCTGTGGTGGTTTTAAGCATCGAAGCACAAAGAAATGTGTTATTTTAACAGCTTTGCTTTGACAGAGTCTTGTCCTTCAATGTGAAAGCCTCAAACCAATATCATTTGGCTCCCCATGTTTATCCTAAAAGTATCAATTGTTTCTCAATAGCCGAGAGTCAAGGCCTTTCGTACGAAGCAAAGTGTAGAACTAAGGGGCTGGTTTTACCAGGTTAATTCTGATTGTACCTTTGAACAAAAAATAATTTTTAATTGATATAAGTTCCTTATTTACAATATCACGCAATTATCTGTTCATCCAGGGTGTTTTAGTCACAAATACAGGAGGATGGTTAAGAATAAAAGTCTATGTTAGCCTTCTGGAATGTTTTCATGCTTCAGACTTTATAGACAGTGAAGCACTTTTATCAGAGTTGGTATGTTGGTTGAGGATTATTGTCATCACTGCTGTGTGGTGACAGGCCTCAGGAAACTTGACAACTTAAGCTACATATTAAACATTTCACCAAGCAGAATAATTGTCACTTCAGATGTAAAATTGCCAAAGACTTGCAAACAAAATCCATTTGAACTCCTCTAAGTGAGCAATGTTTATTGCATGAACACTCACTGTTGTTTACGTACTTGTGTGGCTGATGTTTTCTTTGCAGGGGTGTGGCAGAAGGTTTCATTTCACTACCACTATCACTGTGAAGGCTCCTTGAAGCACAACTAATAAATGAATTATTTTCCTAGATATGCAACTTTAAATACATACTCTACAAACTGGAGATATTCCCGAGATTCTTACCATGACCTTAATTAAAACCCAGTTCATCGTAAGCCTTTACTATTAGTACATTCATCATCAATAAACACCAAGAAATATTCATAGTAGACTCTTAAGTATTCTGACTATAGAAAAGTAAATATTTCTCTATTTTCTCAGAAAACACTAACGTAAACCCACAAAGAAGGATGTTGTTAATTAAACCTTCACATGAGTGGATGAAAACTTGAACAATTACAGCAAAATTCAGTCTCCATCAGTCTTTGAGATAAACATATTCTATTTCTTTCATTAAATGATTATCTGGAAGCCAAAGAGCTGTCCTTCTGACTTCAGTTAGTAATGAAATCATGAAACTCTTTCTTCCAAGTCAAGCAAATTTTTCAGTCAGTATTTCTGAAGAACACAACTTTCATAAAACAAAGATGAAATCTTATCACTACAGTGTTCACCCTCCTATTAGGGATCAGTATTTGCCGACTCACATATTCCCAGATTTTTCTGTGGAACATAACTCCAAATTATTTTTTGGATTTGCTTCATAGAGCATATCTAAATTATTTGAAAGAAAATGCAGATTGAAAAGCTTAAATAACTATGCACAATGTTACTTGACACGCTGTTGACTGGCATTCACTAAGCAGCCAATCCTGGAGTACCATTTCATTTTCTTTGACTGGCAGTATCCCCCAAGAGCAGAGGTAAGGAAGACTGGGGATGTCATTTTTCTGCCAATATGTCTAACTTTGTGTAAATTAATGCATCTCAAACTATACTTGATGTTTGAACCATTACAATAGGCAGTTAAAAGAGTTTTTGGAGGAAACCACAAGTATTTAGCTGATTTTAATTAGCTGTGGTCCCTAAGCCTCGTGAATTCTGGTTGACAAAAAAAATCAAAGGCCAAATAATATTGCAAGTTGGAAAATACTTTTTTATAGCACTGAATAAAGTTACCAATACGCTGGGTCTAACAGATCTAAGTGTTTACCCTCTGCCTCAATACAATTTGACCAGACCAAATATCGGGATGGAAAATAATTCATCGGGTTGAAAATAAATATGACATAGTTAACCAAAAAAATGTATCCACATTAACCAGTTCCAACAGTTATGTTCTGCAAATACTTCCTCAGTTATTTCAATGTTTTCTGTCTCAAGAGGAATCTGTAGTCAGTTGTTACATAACCTAAACAAGATTGGTAGAGCCTTGGTCAGCAACAGGTTCACAATGCAAGGCTGTTTTGTTTTAATGGATATCAGAAATGATAAAAGAGTTGTTTTAAAATCCACTGCTATACGATCAACAAGAGATGCTCCGACTCATGGATTTCTGACTTTATCATTAATACGTGAACAATCATTCCAAAAAGCATTTTTTGAAAAAAAAAAAAAAAAAAAAGTTTAACTCAAGGAGGGAAATTAACAAGAAAAGTAAAATAAATAAAAACCTGCACTTCCTTTTCTTCAAAGTTTCCCCTAATTTATTCCAAACACCAACTTGGCCAACATAGTACATGTTTTCATATGGATTCATTTCCTGCAGCATGTTGCAGAGTTTAAAAGAAAACAATTTCCTAATTGCACCCAATTATTTTCTGATTCCTCTGAGGGCACGTTAATCTCACGTCTACAAAGCAGAATGAATTAGATATCAAACACTAATATTTCAAATGCTGCTGCAGTAAACATAACTGGGTCGTACTAGTGCGTCAAAACGCTCCTGATTCTGCACACTGTGGTATAATTTCTCTGAGCTTTCTACACCCACTGCACACATTGAGCCACAGCACGCATCATATTAATATTTAAGAAGAATACTGTGTGAAATAGGTTGTTTCATAAATTCTTCAACATGACCTCAAATTATTCATTCGCAATTACAGAAAAGCGCTAAATGCTCCGCCAAATTGCGGTAAAAAGTTAAAACCTCTTACCTTTTAAAGAGTGAATCTCTTATTGGACACTCTTCCGCTCTGTTGTGACCAAGACGAGCGCAGTGAAGGGCTGTGCCTTTATTCTGCAGAAACTGAATAGTTTAGTTATTTCAGCCGTGTTTGTTTAAATAAATAAGCATTTAAAAAGCAGATAAGAGCAGCAGCAGAGAAACGAGGCGCAGTTAGTTTGCAGATGTCGTCTCCGATCCTCATCTGATGCCCAACTCTGTTTCCCTTTCTTTTAAAGCGCACATGCTGTCACTGTCATGTGACCGCCCCCCCACGCCGTCCAATGCGCTTCCTCCTACGCTACTCCATCCTCACTCTGCAACTGATGCTGCACCTTACTGTCAACAGCTCAACGTAGCTGGAGAAAAAAAAAAAACCCAGCATTTCTCATGCATACTTTCTAAATAAATAATTATTCACATCTGTGAATGCATTGCAAATGAATGCAGCTGGGTAAAATTTTTGAAGCAGTTAAAAGGCATATTTTCCATTTCGAATGCATGCACTCACATTTAGACGTGAAAAGTCTCTATTGGATGCAGTGTTTCTACTTTATTAATCCAAAACAGGAATGAAATATAATAATCACTTTTCTGGCAGCTGGGGGTTTTTAATGTTAGCTAATCAAAAACTGTGATCTGCCCTTTTACTTGAAATCTAAAATCTGTTGAAATCTGAGTTGGTCATAATAACGCTCTTAAGGCTGTACTTATTCTGTCTGAGAAACATCTGCTGTTGAGCTGAGAGAAACCTTCGTGACTCATTGTGTCATGAATGCAATAAACTATAAGAGATCTCTCTCCATAGACTCCATAGCTTCCATATCAAAAACGTGACTTTTAGGTTAATTGGTGTCTCTAAATTGCCTCCATTGTGTGCATGCATAGGTTGTTCATCAAATCTGTCACACTGTCTGTCACAACCTGGCATTTGTAGTGGAGGGATGAATTTTACTTGTTTTGGGTCTTTTGAAAATGAAATCTTCAGGGGGTTTTTCTTTATGTGCAATAATGATGACAAAAACGTCTCAGATGATAAAACTAGCTGGATTAAATCCTGACTTTTTGGGTGAAGCAACTCAGCTGCAGCAAGAGGAGGAAACCTTTTCTCTCCCACCAATCTCAGCTGAAATTCTCTGCCAATAGTTGAGTAAAAAAGTTCCAATAATCACAGAAACTGAGCGAAGGGAGTATAAAAACAAAATCACATGCAAACACAGTTAATAGTGCTTATATTGTAAGTAAAATATGTAATTCTCATAGCAGGGTTTGTAGTTGTGTTTGATGCTGGGCTTTTCAACAGATATCTGGGGCAGTTCTTTGTGACCAAAAAACTATGTCTGTGATTTAGGCATTAAAATTCAGATCAGCACGTCTGTTTGATGTAACCCACCTGCCTTCCAGCCACCATCTGCTTTCAAAGCCTCGTCCATCTTTCCTGTCATTCTTTTAGTCTTGTGTTGACAATGTTTTCAACTCAGATGCTGCCAGCGTCGGAGAATAGATGTCTCGGAGTGTGTGAAGCAGCAATAATCCAGCCAGAGAAATAACACTGTGCTTTGTCTAAACCACCAAATTATTTTGGTGCAGTTTATTTTTTAGCAGGCGTCACATTTTGAAAGTTGCTGAGCTGGTTCAAAAGTTCTTGGATTGCCTCACAAACTCCGTTTGACTTTAAGTGTTCTCCTAGAATGAAACTCTGAGGACACCCTGCATTCAAATCATTTCTAAGCTTTAACTTTGAAAACAACAGAAAAATCAGTCTGATAAACACTTAGTCTTTTCTGTACTTCAGTAATAACTGGATAATGATCTCACAGAAATTGACTTTAAACTATCTATAAGGTTCAGTTTTATCGTTTTCATTTTGCTTTAAGCCCTCCAGATTTCACCCGTGTTCAATTTTGAAAGCAATTCAGGCTCCCACACCCTTTGCAGACCTTCTGTGAGCAACAATGCATTCAGTCCACTACAAACCCACATTCTGCTGCCCAGCAGAATAATGATAATATTCCTGGTCATCTTGAGTATTTCATATATAAGACCTTCTTTAAGGCCATACATACAAGAGGTTGCAGACACATTTATTACTAAGGACATTACTGTAAATCCGACAGCCGCCCCACTGCATCTTTCTGGCTGAAGAATGATGTTCCTTGCATTAGAGCTAACATGATGAAATATTAAAATGAAACTGAAAATATTAACACTGAAATAAATGTAGTAAAAAAAATTTGCATTGAAAGCGAAACAAAATTTTTTTTTGTGAAAAAAGATTCATTGAAACGCTAAATATATAAGACTGAAGATTGAATCGTTCTATTTTTCCTTCTTGCATTCAGACATGGAACCAAACCAGCTTTGTTTGAAATTATGTCACACTTTATTGCATGTCCTGTTTGAATTGGTTCACAACAGTGTATGCATCAATCACATTGTCTAAATGATGTTACTTTTTTCTGTCTTATTTCATTAAATAAACTGGTGAACAGGAGTTCACCAGTTTGGATTGGATTAGGTCTAAATACAATGACCTAATCATTGTATTAGGTCAGTCACTCCTGGTGCATTCCACATTGTGAGGATAATTTCCATACTGAAGACATTTATTACACAAAAGCATGAACTGGGAAAATATGTCTACGGAAATAAAACGTAGCAGCTTGGTATGCTGCAGGGAGTGCCTCGCTGATGAGCTATTTATTATGCATGTTAAAACCATACCTCTTGCTCTTGCTCCATTTTTCTTTGATTTTGTTAGTGAGCTATCTACTGTTGTGCCAGCAGTGCAGGTCAGAGGGGATCTGAGTTCGTACAGTGAATTTAAAGCACTTATTCAAAGAGACAATGTCCTTTCACTAACCTCAGAAAAAATACTTTTGGTGTAAAATGTACCAAAAAAACATCCTCTGTTGAACTTAATTTAACTCAGATCACTTCATGGTAATTTTACTTGAGATGAAAGGATTAAAAAAAAAACATTTTTTGCGAAACTGAATTGAAACAGGCTTTTCTTCTGGGGAAAGTGAATATTCCTAGGAAATTTAGCTTGGTGAAATTCACCCAAAACAATCTTCTGTCATGTTTTCTTTTACTTAGGCTATCAATATTTCATTACATGCAATGAGATTTATAGATTTAAAATGTGTTTGTCAGATTCAAATAGATCTTAGCAGGAAAACAAGTTTGAAAAGGTCTTAAATAAATAAATAGAACTTCTCTAAATTTTTGCTGCATTTTGTTGCAGAAATGTCCAAATTCTGGAGTAAAACAGTCAAGGACACAACCAAAAACATCTGCTTTTATTTTCACCCAGTTGTTTGTTTTCACTTTTAACCATGAATTAAAATGCAGCTATGGAAATGTGAGTGTCTGTTATTATACAGTAAAAATGGGCAGGACAGTATGCTGTGTATGTTTTGCACAACTGTGTTATTCTAATGCGTTTTAATGAAGAACACTTTACCTCAGCCATCAAACCTAAATGTTGTCTCATATCTGTTGCCTCCAAGCCTGAAGACCTTCTCTACAAAATCCCAAAACAGTTTTATGGAAGTGATTGTTTTGCTGTTCGGTGTGAATATTAAAGGCTTTTGCATACTGCATACTGTTACCCCCAAACTTCCAAAAAGTGAAAGGAATTGGATTTGGTCCATGTTGTTAAAGTCTGCAGAAAATAACTTGATTAGCAGCCAAAATTTAATGATGGTGCAGAAACATGACCTTCTATACCCTCTCCTGTCCTTTTCCTCATTTGTTTCCTGTCCACATCATGTTCAACACCTTCATTTCATGCCCAAACTTCCTCATTTTCTTAACACTGTTAGAAATAAAATCCATTAACCTTCTGTCATGTAATTAATGATCCCCTTGACCTTTCTGAGTAATTATTATGCAAAAAACTGAGAAAAGTACACATAATTCTTCTTACTGCCACAGCTGATCTTTCTGTCCTCACCTCTTATAATTTCAAATAGTGTTTAAGTCTTTTCTTAAGCCTTCGGTAAATTATAATTATAAAAGCTACGTAAAAAAGCACGATAAAGTTAAATATCAGCGTATGAATCTCCGTTTTTATTCAAATAGCTTTTTGTGTTAAATGACAAAAAAATAACTATGCAGTCATTCTGTCACTTAATTGTTTTTGTCATTTTGAGCACAAGTTATTTGTTAGACGCAGCTTTTAAAATTTGATGACTGGAGCTGTCACAGATGGTTTGAGTGTATTATGTGAAAATAAATATAAATGACACAATTAATCAATCAACAGAAAGCCTGCTGCCATGTCTCAGATTTGACAAAGAGTGTTGCAGTTTCTTTGAAATTTGATGCTTCAGTAGTTTTGGTGTACATATCTAGTCTAGTATCAGCTACACTTTCATCATTTTCTTAATTTAAGTCAAAATTAATTATGCGTTTTCTTTATCATAAAATTTCACTAGGGACTTTTTATTTCTGCAAGTCTCCTCTAGCAAAGAAAAGGATTGAAGTATCAAATATGTGACCATATGAGGCAAAACGTATCCTGATTTCAACCAGACATGCCCACATTTTATTTAATAGTTGGACTTTGCTCGTCCACAGATCTTAGCTGCCAACACTCATAACCACTTCATTTTGCTGTTTTTAAAAATTTTCCAAGAAAGGCCATTTCAAATCAGGCTGACTTTCTATGAAGCCCAATTGGTCTGAGACCAAATTTTCAAATTGCTATTGATTTTTCTTGGAATGTACAGAGCTCATTGAAAGAAATCCAATCATCTCCACTAACTGTTCTGTCATTAACAAGGAGGGTATTAGATTTTCGAGGCCTGGAAAATTTCAATCTTGCAAAACAGAGAGTGACATTCAGAAACTGAGTAATGGATTAATGTCACTGAGCTGGCAGATGCACAAAAAGGGGGGACTGTCAGACTAATAATGTCATTCATATGCTGTCTATCTGAATATGCAACTTATAATACACACTACTACAGCCCCCCATATTGAAAATATTTTTTTTCACTACAGATGTGAATAGTGTTTATGATTTGACAGGTTTGCTTTTATAACTGAAGAACATATTTCCATAGATGTTTTGATGATGTTCTCAAGAACTCTGCCTGAAACCAGATTTGCTTAAAAGCTCAATGCAATCACATTATAGTGAAGCATAACTAATGATTTTTACATTTTCTTTTAAAAGAGCACTTATTTGTTGTTCAAAGTGCTGCTGTGTGACATTGTTCTGTTAAGAGCCACGGCCAAACACTTAAATCAGATGATAATTGACAGAGCAGACTGCTTTCAAATGGGCTGAGCAAGGACAGTATACCTGAAAGGTGAAGGGCACCGAGGCTGCTTAACAGATCAGTATTCATTACTCAGACCTCAGTTGCACTGAAAGTTTTCAGGGAAAATATAAACATGACGTGTGTGTAGCAAACTGCAATCTTAGTGTGACTGATGATGAATGATAATAAACTGATAATAAACGATTATGTTGATTTGTTAACAGGATGAGGGGATCAATTTTCTTTTCATATATTTTCAATTAAAGTTAGTAAGACTTATTCTGTATCATCAAACTTGCACATATACACAGTACTTTTGTATGTTTTCTGTAAAGATACCCTTGATGTTTCTGACAAAGTCTCGCCATAAGCAACAGAGGTGTAAACATTTGCATGCTCCTCCAGTCGTCACACCCAGTCAACCCAGCAGAACATAGAAACAGAAAGAAATAATGCAGGGTTCAAAATAATATCAGTATTACCTGACCGCTAATGTTGCAAGAGATTTTATTTCTACATGACAAATATATTTACTTGTGGTTGTAGTAGAGCAAAATACATGTTTCTAATTCTGCATAATTGAATTATTTCTGTAAACATGTGGTCATAATTGTAAGAGTGTGCATCAGTCAGTGAGGTCAACATGTCAAACAGCTGACGATTTATTAGATTCCTTGTTTCTGTAGAATATTACTCCAAAGTATTCGCAGAAAAAAACGGCCTTTCCTATATTTCAGTATTACTGTGGAACAATCTAACCAGGAACTTTAAATGGGAATGAATATAGAAACATCCAAAAATTAAGTGTGTTGGAATTTAAATTCCTTTCAGTTTGAGCCAGAAAATATCACCATACATGACTTTTTGACATTTAACATTAATGTTTTATGTCTCTTGAAATCATGAAAGTGTGAGAAGGAAACCAACAACATGCACGAATGCTACGAACAATATACACAATTTATTCTCTAGCTTCTCTAGTTATTTTCAAAAATTTCACTGAGCAGCAATTAAGCCATGGACAGCTGGTACAAATCCATCCATCAGGCGTTGCTCAAGCAGAAGTCATGTCATTATTCCTCCATGGTCTGCTGCCTCATAAATCCTTGGCTTTGCTGCTTATTTTGTCCCTTGTGGTCTGTTCACAAATGATAGAGGAAAGAAAGTATTACTTCTGAGTCCAACGTTTCAACATGTTTTATTTGAATGAAAACAAAACATTGCAAAAAAAAAAAAAAGACAGACATATTTTAGATCAAATCCAACACGGAATAAAGAGTTTTAGAGAAGGTAGCATAGCCGTGTGGTTTTGGTAAGGAAACGTGGAGAAATTATTCCCAGCTTTCAAGTTTTTTGTAGACAGCAGAACGACAATTTAAAAATTTAAGTATGTTTCTATGGCAATACATTAAGTAATTGTAAAAGTTTAACAGGAAATGAGAAAAAAAACATACTTTCTTAATGCTAAGCAGAAATTTTACAGCCCATTTTTAGGTTTTCTTCCCTTGGAGCCCCTTAATTAGTTTATTATTGACCTAATTCAGAGCCACAGAGTTTATCAGAACAACCTGATCTGAACAAATCCTCTAATTCAGAGAAAGAGGTGAACAGGTGTCACAATTCCCCTCAACTTGAGGTTCTCCTGTTAATCAAATAACATTACATCCTCTTCAATAGTAGCTTATGGTAGCAGCCAATATCACCTCGGATGACGCTGATTATCAGAACCCTGGAAGGGACTGTCATATCCTGGCTTTTCTGCAGTCACACAGAGCAGTGTTACTGCCTCTCTGTCCTCCTCCATCTGCTCTCATTGTTGTGTGCCACTTTTGATTAATTATGTTTCACTGCCACAGAATCAGCTCATGATTTCTAAAAAAAAACAACAAAAAAGAACCTTTTAGAAAACTCTATTAATTGCACTTATTAAAGATAATTTTTCATTCTCCCTTGAGTTCCCATTCAATGTGAGTCACTCTTTGTTCACGTAACACATAGACATATAGTGCCCACCATCAGAAACAGACTGATGAAAAAAAAAGAGATGATATGTGGTGGCTTTTGAAAAAGCAGTGTCTCACTCCATGTGTTTTTATTGCTCTGCCGTGGACAAGCTTAATATGGTACACCAACATAAAGTGGTATAAAAATTGTAAAATGGAAGTAAAATTTCATCAAATAGAAGGAAAAATAAAACGGCTTTCTGGAGAGCGTTTTTATTCAGCCCATTTGAGTTAGCACTTTGTAGAACAGCTTTCTGCTGCAGTTATAGGTGCAAAGTTTTTTGGAGTATATGTCTAACATTTCTAGTGAGTGTAATTTTCATTATTCCAAATTAGCTTAATATCATTCAGATCTGATCAATGATGGCAACATTTGAGCACCGCTTACGTTACAGAATTGGTGTTGAGCCAGTTTAACACATGATCTAAACCAATCTATTATAACTCCCAGTCTTAACTCCCAGTCTTAACTCGTTTGCTGCCTCTCGCAGATTTTTTTTTTTTTTCAGGATTGCACTGCATTAAGCTCCATCCATCTTTCAATCATTCACTAATCAATCAACTTGAACAAGCTGCCCTGTCCTGTTGGGGAAAAAAAGGCATGCCCAGACCATGATGCTGTCCCCACTAATGTCATCATGTAGGTTGAAACTTTGTCTGGCTTTCTACTTGGAGAGCACAGCTAATAGAAGAGCTGACCTCAACCTGAGCTGCGGATCTGTACAGCCTCTCCATAACTGGAGACTTTTGGCTCATTTCATGCTTAATAAAGCTCTGAGCCACTGTATTTGTCCTGAGAATTACACACAGATAAACATTTCAGTTTTTTTTACTAAAAAAAAAAAGTAAAACTTGTAACTATCTCCTTATAAATATGCAATACTTTATCAATCAAACGAGTTTATTTGTGTAACACATTTCAGCAACAAGGCATAGCAAAGTGCTTTACATCATAAACACTTTATGCTTGTTTAATACTGAAAATCCTGTTAAAATACATTAAAAATTGTGGTTGGAATTTGACAAAATGTCAAAATATTTAGAAAATGAAAATACTTTTGCAAGGCACAGTATTTGTTGTGTATTAAGAAAAGTATCTCTGTTATGCCAAATAAACAGAACTGAAAGGAATTGATGTAGAATCTCTTTAGTAAAAAAAATCCTCGATTTTAATTAATTCTTTAATATGATAAATATTTTTTTAAAAGAACAATCCAGATGATGTTATGTGGGTTGGAATACTGCTTTTCTTTTTGTCCTAGATGATACTGTGTTCTATCAGTGATGATGACTTCTTTGGCTGGTGAATGTGCACAAATTGATTTGTCTTGAAAGGTTTTTTTTTTCTTTAAGCCACACATGATCCTGACATGTGGGTGTTGTTTGATAGGCACACAACAAAAGAGGCCAAGAAATCATGTAGGAGGGTTGTCAGTTGTTTATTTGAAAAAAAAACAAAAAACAATTCTGCACGTCAATAACATGCTCAAACCAAAAACACAGCTCTTCTTTTCACATGATGCTGAAGGACTTTCACCCTCATATCTTTGGCTTGCAAGAGATCTAAATATTCAAGACCATTGCAGATGTTTACAGATCGCCCCACCCCACACACATACGCACACACACACACACACGCACACGCACACACACACACAAACACACACACATACACACACACGCACACACACACACACACACACACACATATGTTTGTGTTGCTATCTTTGGTTGCTATCTTTGTGGGGACTTTCCATTGACTTCCATTCATTTCTACAGCCTAAACCTTACCTTTACCCTTTTCCTAACCCTATCCATCACATACCTAACCCTAACCAAAACTCAATTCATACCTCAGCCCTAACTCTGACCCCTGACCCAAAAACAGGGTTTCCCCTTGTGGGGACCAGGCTCCGGTCCCCACAAGGAGCAATTGGTCCCCACAACGTAGTATATAGTATATGTCAGGAAAATCGTCCCCACAAGGTATTACAAACAAACACACACACACACACACGCGCGCGCGCGCACACACACACACACTTCACCTCTTAGAAGAGTCTCTATTTCCCTTCTGGTGACTGTTGACTTCATTGAGCCTTTGATCAATAAAACCCAGTTTAATCTTTGTACTGTTGTAATAAACCTCTGTATTACAGCTGGGCAGCCATGAAAAAGGAGCTCCCCCATAATGCCCACCTCAGTGATTGAAAACAGTAAAGCAAGGCAGCAGGTGGGAGGTAGGGATGTCTGTTGTGTATGTGGATGAAAAAGTGAGGTCTGCGAATTGTTTACTCAAAAACAAAGTCAATCAATCTGTAAAAATGGAAAACTACCAAATGCAACAGACTCCTTCTTAATTCTGTCTAATTAAAAAAAGTATCTGTACAAGGAAAAATTCAAATTCTGTTGGGATTTCAAACCACTAACCTCCTACGACTGAACAACAGATGAGTCAGACATATTTTGCCTGCAAGAACTCTCTCAAAGACTAAAAACCCAACATATTTATTTTAAGGTTTCTGTGGTTTCGGTGCATCTGTAAATCTACTGGAGCATCAGAACAAAATAGAAACGCTTTATTGTCATCAAATAGTGCGAAATAAAATGCAGCAATAGTCAGATGTCATTCAGGTTCATCTTTAAGTTTGCATTGTTTGTTAGTTTCAGCACACCAAAACCCTCATACATCTTAAACAACAGCAAACATTCAAGGTCAAAGTCAAGGTGTTAACAATTTGTGAAGCCATTAGAAAGCATAAAAAAACAAATAAATTTTTAAAATAATTTTGTTCTATTTTTATTCTTAAACAAAAAGTTATATTTTTTTTGTTAAAGAAACAATAACGACAAAACTGTTTTCTTCCTTTAACTGGACAAAAATTTGACACCAAGAGGAAAGTGACTTTTTCCAACAAATACCAAGTATTTTGACTTTTAATGCTGGAAAATATCAGCAAACAGGTTTATAATTTATTTCACTGAATATTCCGTGTGTATAAGTTTGTGTATGTTTATATTGTGTAATAGCTGTCATATATTCTGAATGATTGTTCTGCTTTTTTGTCATGGATAATAATTTTAAACTATTATGTCTTGAATTACCTAACACTGGCTCTCACATTGTTGTAGCTGTCTCAATACCTGTACAATTCATCTTGGACCTGACAAACGCGTACTGTGCTGGAGAACTGCAACAGACTTGTGGTTTCCCTGCTGGATCAATTACACTTAAATCTTATGATGCTCTGTGACCACCAGCACCAAGACCTTAAGTTCCTTTAAATCTCAGAGAGGATTTCATTGAAATTATCTTTAAGAGCCGATTATGTAGATCTCCCTGGTTGCAATTGGTAGTCTCAGCATGTCTAAATGATATACAGCTTCTGTCATAGAAGGTGACATGAGACTTCTATTCCACAATATAAATGACAAATGAATGTCAAAGCTGGTTCTGAAGGCCGTTTTTCTATTTGACATTTTATTTAACCACAAACTGACAACAAAAATATGGTAATAAATTAATCAGATTGGTATGCTATCGTTAGATCTGGTACTTTTGTGCTGTTGGCGTCTTCAGGTATCTTGAATCCTGACGTGAAGCTTCAACAATTGTATCTTGAACGTGCACCCAAAGTGAAACATGATTGTTCATATTCCAAAGGTTACCGTTAAATAAAGGAGGAAAGTGGGGCTGAGGAATCTAAATCTGAAGTAATCAGCAAAAGCCTGTGCTTCTATTTGGAATATCTTTACCTCATATAGTTATTTGGTCAGTTATACGTTCTTCTATGTTCCTTCATTGCATTTCCTTTGCTCACAATCACATGACATACCAGTCATTTCATCTCTGACAAACTTCTCTGCCTAAAACAGAAAACTTCCTTTTAACCAATTAGTTTAGATTTAAAAGCATAGAAAAATTCCACTACACTACTGCAGAGTTGATTAATATATTTACCTTCATATTGTAGCAGTTGTGAGGCAGCTTTATCACATAAGCCCCAAAATATTTCAGCCTACTTTTTCTGTTGATTTGTGGTGTTAAGGTTCTGAGTGGGTTCTATGTCGGCCAATCTTATTACTTTGTGAATACTGGTATGCCTGAGAACTTTTTACATTGGTTCATAGCTTCTCTCTCTGATCAGTGGAGTTGGTGAAGCAACTAAATATGCTACTATACATAATCAGACTTTCCCATTTGTTATTTAAAACAATCGAAGGTGCAGAAGCAGGTGTTTTCAGATTTTCTTTATGAAAAAACATTTTTTTAAAAAGACCATTTATTCATGTGGGTGGAGTTTTGGGTCCAGTCTCAATTTAATTTGAGAGAACTCACATTAAAAAACAAATAAAGCAGAAAATGTTCATATACAGAAGGGAGTTGTTGCACTGAAGTACAGCTAGCTGCCACAGGAAGCTAGAAAAGTGGCAACAAAAATCCCCAGTAAACTGCAAAATATTAAAAAGTTATCCAGTTGTTTATGATTTGCTGTTGTTTTTTTCCTCCTTTTGTGATAGCAGCCATTTAGGTTTTTAACAGTACATGTTCATAATATAGATGAATATTTTTTTTATTAAAATAGATGATTAACAGGCATTAAAACAAAAATTTTCCAGCAACAACGTATTTTCTTTCAAGATGTTAAGTGTGTGAAAAGAAAAAGCAATATGAATTTTCTACTAGCTTACACACATATATTTGTCACTGTTACGACCTTGTTGTGAATTTACTTAATGCTCCTTTGCTGCACATCTGTGTCTTCCTGATGTTCTTCATCAGAGGTGCAGTTGTTTAGAAAGTAGTCTTCAACACTCCCAAACCAGGAAGCATAGTTAGAAAAAATGAAATATGATTACTTTCTCTTTACACTAAAGAATGGAAACAGTGAAAATCAATCAAATGATTAATCCATATTTTCCCTTTCAATACTCTTTATCCCATTCTGAATTTGTAAATCTCCATCAATCAGAAACATTAATAACCAGCAATAATTTCCATGGTAGTACCTCAGCAACAGGTCTGTTTCTTTAGGGTAATTGGGTTCCTGGAAATGGCTCCAGCAGTGAAAACTCATCTTCAGAAGACAATAAATCTGTTCTGAAGAACAAATAAAAACAACTGAGGAATATATATAAACTGCTTTGAGGTGTATCCTAGCAGACCACTTGCTGTCCCACAAGAGCTGCAAAGAAATATTGAAGTCGGAAAAGTGAGTTTCAAGCTTGCATCCCTGTGCTGTGATTAAGCCTCAGTTTGTGTTTCATTCAGTTTACACATAAGAGTTTATAGGACAGTAGAGTTTAACTTTCATAGCCCTGTGAATAATAGAGAATGACATATTACCCTGTTCAAAAAAAAGTCTGTTCATTTTTAATTAACTTTGTATCTTAGCCTGGTTTGTTTTCTGTATGCACTGAAACGCAAAGAGCACCTTGAGAAACTCACTACAACTTCTAAACAACAATACAGAAACACCCAAACATTTAAAAACGTGTAATTAAAAACATTCCACAGACTCATTTCTTCAAATTGAATGGATGAAATAAATCAAATCTGGATGTGGTTTCTCATCAGAGTTAGGCAGCAACCAGTTTCACTCCCACAAGCTTTGAGGGTTCCCGGTCTGACCCTTCCAACTCCAATTCCAACCATCCAACATTTACACAAAGCTATGGTTTGTCTGATGATATAATTATTAAACATTAAATAATTGATTTTTTTATTTAAATTTTTTTACCATATACTTTTTTTTGTAACTTGGTTAATTTCTTGGACAGCTACTTTTTACTTGAGTAAAAATATGTTGAAGTACTGCTGCTCATACTTGAGAAAAGTGTTTTGGTAGTCTACCCACCACTGTTTCTCATTAAACCACATGCTAATCAGACTTCCAGATACTTTTCATTCACAGTATCCACAGTACCCTGATATGAAGATTCAGTACGACTGTTTGTCCGTCTGAATGGTAGTCTGTCAATCTTCACATTTAACCAAACACTCCGAAGCTCTGCTGCATCTCATTTTGAAACTTATTTTGCATTCAAAGCTTCTTCCAGTTCTCATCCAAATCTGCTTACTCTCAGAAAATTACCAGAATACATTTATGAAAAATTTCTCTGAGGGTAGTTGCTTCTTTAGCGCAGTGTATAATAACTGAGAATGATGGATGAAGTGCTGAATTCATCCATTTATTTATCTGTCCGTCCATCCGTCTATCTGTCGTTTTTCTTTAACTACCTATTCATATAGTAAAGGGAACAAATGTTGCGACTCACTCGAACAGGTCACCGGTTTATCGCAAAGTACACCGGCTAATCTGCATTCAGTTGGCAGTAGAATCATCATTATGATTTAAAACAAGGGTCTGCTTTATTAATGTACGTTTTTTCCTCAACATAATGAGGCTCTTTGGTTCCATTCACAGAGGTGTGGGCCAGAATGCACTCGCTATGCTGACTGTTCTGTGCTACAATCCCATTGCTGGTCTCGTGGGATCCCGTTTGGTGAAGTAGAAGATGTGGAGGATGGGAATCCAGGGCTCTGTGTGGCAGAGCTGCTGAATTATTCATGTCCCCAGCTCTGTTTGCCTCCGTTCCTCTCTGCAGTGTTGACTTCCATAGCACTGTGAATGAACGATCCCTGTCTTTCCTTTTCACTAAATCTCAAATGGGGTGTTCTTTGTCAGTTTTATATAACTCTTTTTCTAAAAGCTAGCAGCCGCCAGATTTGGCGATTGTGATTCTATTATTCTCGGCATGAAACGTAGAAATAATTTATTCCAAAGCTTCACTCAAAGAACAGCCAAAAAGTTCTTTTGGTTTTCATTTAAACTGCAACAGGTTCTTGATTGAAACATCGAGATCAATTGTTGGAACAAACTCCCTCACTCTGAAATATTCGCCATGAATCCATAACCCGCTTAATCACGAGTTGATGTTCAGACAAACGAGGGCCCTCACAAATACAAATGACAGCCTAACAGAGGCTGAGTGATCCTTAGCAAACACGGAGCGCTAAATTTGTCTGACCTCGGTTACCGTGGAGAAAATGGATCAGCTTGGGGGAACACTTGTACTTGTTTCTCCCAGTCTGCCTCCCTCAAAATGTCAAATTTGCGTTTCACCTCACAGACACGATGCTTCAGCTGCGCCCGTGCTCCAGCACAGCATCAGGCCAACTAATGAGAATTAGTTTTGCTCCTCATTAGTATTCAGTGGCGTCCCCAGAACTCCTGCCTTATTAGAGGCTCCCCACAGGCTACTGTCTCTGTGTCCATGCTGATTTATCCATCAAGATGAGTGGCTTGATTGATGGATGAACAGACTTATAACCAAAGGACTCAGTGATAGGTGTTCTCTCAACTCATATTTAGATTATTCCCCGTCCTCCTCATCATTTCCTCTCCAATATGCTGCTGATGTTTAGCTGTTTCATATTAATATCCAGGTTTTGCCCTTCCTCCGTATGCCAAGTTTGGCTTAATTTGTTACTGTCTCAAAGTGACAGTAACAAATGTGGATATTTGCCTCAGTTTGTCACAGTTATTTGCACAGAGGCCAGTCTGTGAGGGGGAAAATGATAAGCTGCTCGTTTTTGGGCAAACATCAAATATCATTCAATCTTTCTCATTTTACTGTGTTAGCTCACTGAGGAGAGGACAGAGATATTGAAACAATTTTTTACATACAGTTATGGCTTATGGCCAGGTCACTGAGCATAGCAACTAACAAATTCCCCTTGGTTTTCCAACTTCAGACTGGAACAAACTGAAGTTGGATGTGACCAAGGAAGGAGCAGGTGTAAATCTATGGGGTTACATTAGCACCAAAAATATGTTCACATATCTATGGAAGATGTGTATGTAACATGCTTATGTATTGTAACGTTCTATGTTGAGTCTATGTGGTCCACCTAATGTGGTGTACTGACCCACAGCAGCTCTAAATGAAGACTTATGCTCTAAACCTTTTAGCTTTTGTCAACACTTAAGGTGAAGTTCAAATGAATCCCTTCATCTCTGTACAGCTGGGGGCATTTTGTTTGGTATTTTGAGCTAAATCGAGTTGTTTTTCACCACCATTAATATTTATGAAGAACTCTCACCTAGAATAAATATTTACCCAGCACACAGTGAACACTGGGATTTAATAAAAACAGTGAAAGCATTACTCTTATTTTCTAAAATTACACCCTGGAATAGAGACAAAATCTAGAAGCTAAGCTTGTTTTAACCAAGGTTGTACCTGTGAGTGTAAGCCTGGCCTGTCCTCCCTAAACCCAGCTGTCTCAACAGGAATTTTCCTATTTTCTACCGATTAGCCACATCAGACCCAGTGACAAGTAAAATCAATCTGTCATTTGTTTAACTGACTTATGTGTTTCCAGCCAGCGCAGACTATTTGAATGTTAATGAAATCTGACGTTTTACTGCTTTATCTAAAACATTTTTTATTATTATTTTTTTTTTAATTAATTTAAAATTTTTTGGGCTAGTTTTCAAACTTATTCTTGGCTGTATTAAAATTAGTAATAATTTATTTGATGTTGTTTTCAATAATACACACAAAAGGTAATTTTCCTGTGAAACTCATCTGACTATTTGCAGTTGGATGAGGCTCAGCTTATGACTTCAACAATTGTGTATTGAGCATGCACCTTTGAGCCCAGGCATCTTTGACTTGTGGCGTTAGGATGAATGCCACAAGTCGTTGGGGCGAAATAGCCTTATTTCGTCCCATTTAAAGTTTAATTTATGTTTTGTCCCTCATTTAAAAAAAAAATCTGTCTCTCCACTATTTAAAAAGATAGTTTGTTTAACTGCAAGAATACTAGTCCAATTGTTGTGCACACATTTTACTCAAAGCATCATGGGTAATAAACCAAATAAAGACTTTACATTGTTTATACTTGTCAAGGTAGACTGGATATTAAATGTAAACTGAAGGTGTGTTTTGACTGGAAAACTGGAGTCTTTAGCTTGACGACCCTGAGGTATCTAAGCTTTCTATTGGATTTGCATAATAAAATCTTGATTACTCACAGCTGCTGTCAGGGGGGAGATTTTAATGTTGATTTCAGCCTCCTCCTCTGCATGCACACTGCTGAAACAAACAGCCTGTGAATGTACTATGATGGAAACTGATATGTGCACATTTCCAAACTCAGAAATCTACTTGCACTTTTTTTTTTTAAATACAGGATGTTAATTGTAGTGGAATATTTTACTCTGATTTGTCTGATTGCTTTAATTTTCTTACCTTTATTTAAACATCTTTTAAATAAAGTTCACAGATCAAATACGTTTCACAGAGATAATTTCGAATGTCATTTTTTTTAAAACATCATCAAAGCTGCAGATACAAGTATTAAAGGCTACGCCTTACAACAAAATCCAATTATGATAAGAAATTACAAGGAATTGAAGATAGTTTCAAGGCGACAGGGGAAGCATGTCTGAAAGGTTACAAGTTAATGGATGTAAAATTTTTGTGTGTAATTTTAGGCTGGATGCTATGCTCAAGGGCATTTTGCTAAAGATAAAAAGGGTTACTCTGCGATTAGTCGACACCTGCTGAGCAACACCAACCTCCTCGCCATATCCTACACATACAGTCAGTTTTGTAAACAGCTTAAAATGGCTTATCTGTGCCTGTGGATTCATTTTGTATTCTGTAAGGGTATTTTATTAAGTAGTTAATCTTTGCAGTGTATGCCAGGCTTGTACGAATAGCTTTTACTGATGTAATTAACAAAGGCCTAATTTTAAGTAAACTAACCACTGAATACTTCAGATTTTTTTTTTTTTGCGGATTTGGTAAACATTGCTGATTATGTTACCATTTCTTTAACACTTTTTATTGATTTATTTTATAAAAAGAATCAAAAATCACACACATCACTTATTACCTATGAATAATAAATGATGCCTTGGTTTGTAATGGCACTGACTGCTAGAGATGCAAGATGAATGTAATATATTCAATAATGAAAGATTATGCACCACTATTATTATTATAATATGTAGATTGCTGTCCTTATTTTTCTCTTCATCATTAGATGACATGTAGTTTACTTGAACACCTCCTGTTCAGTTTTACACCTTTGAGAACTGGCTTTCTCACTTCTAAAGGTCCTTATTGAACTGTATCTTTTGTAAAATAACCCTTATTTAACACAGGTTGGGATCTTCAAAATAACGGAAACTTTAAAATAATCCAAGGGAGTTAACGTAATACCTTGAATGTAAATCTTGGTGATTATCTACTTTTGAAAAATTGCAATGTGAAAACAGTGCTATCAAGAGGTATTTTTTTTAAACTGTTAGCTTACTGACATTTTTGGTGCTTTGTAAAGTCTCTCAGTCTAAGGAATATTGTTCAGGGGAAAAGCATGACACATCTCTTCCACCTCTGATTGGCTATTAGTTTCTCTTGCTAGGTCTCAGCTAGCAGCTTACATTTGCAGTGAGCTGATGACTCTGAAGGCTCAGTCAAAAGCAGATGAAACAGAAGAAGCCTTGCTAGACCAGGTCAGAAATGATTGATTACTCTTTCAAGATCCAGTTTGCAATAGTTGTTTTTTTTATTTATAACATCCACTGCATATTTCACTATCATATGTAAAATAATGCCACATTTCAATGTCTTTTGGTAACTTCCGTTAAGGGCATTGCACAGTTCTGAATACAAACTAGAGAACCTTTAGCCACTTCCAGCAAACAGAGGTGGAGGAGAAAGAAACTACCTATACAGACACAGTTGGTTCGATAAAAGTGAACAGCCATGTCTGACCACACTAAAATATCTTTGTTTCCTTTTTTATTGTGGTGGTTCTGATGCTGAGAAGTGACAAAACCAAGTCAGGTTTCTAATCTTGGTTTTATCTCTTTTTCTCATACAAAGAATAAGCAGGTGCACATTGACTTGTATTTAAAATTAGCTATAATGCTTGTGGATTATTAAAAAAAAAGTAAACTTTTAATTGATTAAATCTTATCATTAACTTAAGAGAAACGTTGACCTTTACAAGCACTCAGACAAACCTATTTGTCTGAGACTTAAAGCCAACACTATATCACATTCTACTTGGACACAACAAAACTTTACCAGAACATCTGAAACATCCAGCAAAGTTATGTTAAAGGGAGATGGAGGAAAACAGTAAAAGTAGAAAAAGGTCAAAGCTGATGTGCTTGTGTTTACTACACCGTCAGAGAACGACAGGCTTCAAGTCATTTCTCCAGAGATCCAGTTTGAAATCGGTCCTATGCCAAGTTGTATTATACGTGCACATCACACTAATTTAGTGTTGCTCATTTTTCTTTGATTTTCAGTCCAGTACCAGAAATACTCCAGAGAAAAAATTTAAACAATCAGAAATCCTGAAGACAACTTTATAGTCTTCAAAACAAAGTCTGACTCAGTTGAAGCAAATTAAGTACAAAGAAATGAGGGAGTGACTTAAATCTTTCATAGTTGCATAGCAATCTTTTTAAAACATATTTTAAGTGTTATATATCCTTTTTAGGTTTTTGTGGCACTAGTGGCTTTCACCAGTAGATGAACAGAGAGAAGGGTAGACATGCAGCAAACCTGGAGCAACTGCATTGAGTACTGTGGCCTCTGCATATGGTGTGCCTGCTCAACCGCTGAGCTGTGTGCCCCAAAGTGCTATTTTCTGTTAAAATATGCACACAGTCAGTATTTATTATCAACTTGGGGCACAGCTTATATTTGCAGATAGGGAAATTGGCCAAAGGCCATCATAACCAGTTCTAATATTTAGCCCATAGATCTTTCGAAAATTACTTGCTGTCTTTAAAAAAAAAAAAAGATATAAACAATGTGACACAGCATTAAACTGGAGAAATCTGAAAACTTTTTTCTTGTACAAAATGGCTGGCAAGTCAGAATTTAATAAATTACAATTACCCCAGAATGGCTATACCGAATATCAGTAAAAAAAAAAAAAAAACTGAAAAGATTTTCATAACCTGGGTATTTCAATTTGCATTGTATTAGATTTTCTTCACAAGCCCAGGAGCTTTTCGTCCAATCCCCGCAGTAAAAATTCAGCTCTTCAAAATGAGAGAACAAAAAGAAATTAGGTTGTTTCTGATTATCTTTTAACATGATAGTTTGCTCCTATAAATGGCCCAGACAGAGATATTAAAAACATGTTTTTTCCCCAAGTTTCTTCTGATGTTTAAAATCCAGTTATGACAAAACTGTTGCAACTCGATGAAGGACAATAATATGAGAGCGGTGCCAGGCGGTCTATGTTGTGATTGTGCCACAGTTGGCACATTCTTGAAAGTCTGATGGCAGACCTTTAGTTGATCCAGCCTGGTCCTGGCAAAGACTTGCAGGTCTGTAAAAATTGAGACAGAAGCTACTTCCTGTCCAATAGTAGCTTTCAACCTAAAGAATGTATTATTAGAAGCTGCCATTCGGTCTTTTAAGGATCGGCTGCAGCTTGAGCCGTTTCAACCTTAACTCTTTCACAGTCCCTGCTCTTTACACTCTGACATTTAGTTCTCTAGAGAATGGTTTCACATTGACTTGTCAGGATCAACTTGTCTGATGATCATTCCCCTATAAAAAGCTCCATTTTCCAAGTATTGGCTGCTGAAAGCTATGCCCCACAGGAAATAGGGGTCAAACCTCCATGTTAAAAGGCAATTTACAGGCTTGTGGTTCTTTCTTAAGCCATAAGATTTTCGGATGGTCGAGTTATTATTACAGCCAAGTTGTTTTGGTACACCAGCCACCCACAAAGGTCACAGTCTGTTCTCATGGCAGTGAGATCAGTGGGACTGGACAGAGATCCCGCTCGAGGATAATGACATCTGTCTTCAATGTTCAGTGCCAGTTCCATCAGATCAAACAACCTTTTTGAACTAATTTCACAGCTCCATCAGGAACTAGTTCTCATTGTTTTATCATATTGCATCTGTATGGAATTAAAAAATACATCTTCTAACACTTTTAAACAAACTGTTGAATTGTTTTCTCTTCTCTTTGCTCATGTACGTAGTTTTCTATTGGCTGGATTTCCAATGTGGGCAATGTGTGAAGTTCAGTTCATTCAGATATTTTAACACTTTTAACACTTTCATTTTCAGGAAGTAGAGGAATGAAAATGACAGAAAAGCAACCATCAAGGCAACATCTGATATTTAAATAATTTTTAATCATCTTTTTACCATCAAGTTAGCACAAAGGTTTTTTTTAAATGTTATTTTGCTCTTTAACCTGTTATTGGACAGTGAAAAACACATAATAATAGATAGTTGCAACACACTGAAAACTTAAGTTGTCTTAGAAAAGGGGAAAGCTTAGCCTATAGCCTAGCTTAGCTTAGTTTAACCCGGTTTAGCTTAGTTCATTTAACAGGGACAATGTGCAAAAAAGGGGTATAAAAGATGCTTTGCACCAGATTTAGCTTAAGCTAGTTTCTATTTGTAGCCCCAGTGGCTTCTTTTGGTGGATTCATGGATAGCTAAATGTAGTAAACAGTACCTGGATGCTGATCAGTCATTGTTGGTTGTTTTAAAGCAATAAGATCATATTCTAGCCTCATAATACTTCCTAACTAAATTTAGTCCAACAGTTGCACTTGAAGAAATGAAGAAATACAAATTTAGGTAAAAGACCGTTTCTTCTTTTCCACTCCAGCCTACTGTGGGATTAAATAGCAGAGAACACCATCAGACACTTTGGCTGCAGCTGTCATAACAACTGCACAAGCATGAATCTAAGGTAATACATGCAAATTAGTTTTTTAACCGACTTCAGCACAATGTTTCTCCTATACTCCTGAAGAATTTACTTTGCTTTTTTCTGTCAAATCAATAATCAGACTCCAGTTCATGTTCACAGAGGTATTCAGCAAAAAAAAAAAAAAAAAAAAAAGAATCAACCCTAAACACAGCTTGTCAAAGAGGTTCATATGTGCAGCGTAATAAAGGTAGAAAATGTGGAAGGTAAGCCAAGGACCCTGTGTGCTACTTTGTTCCACCTTGAAGTCTTCCTGTCTCGTCTGTAGTCACTCCTTTGGCAGGACATGATCAAACATATTCAAATGCTTACATTTGCCGGAGCCTCTCCTGCATCTCATTACGCATGCAGGTCTCTATGCAACCTTGAACGATGGTTAAAATTCACAGGGAGGGTCCTGGATTTCCAAATGCAATTTGCACCTTTTCTCTCGGCTGCACAAGTACTTTTTTGCAAATTGCTTCAAACCTTAAATGTGACAGTTGTACATCTGTCCCTTTATAGATGGCACACTTGAAAGTTTTCGAGCAGGCTTTTGAGAAGTCCAGAGACAAGAGATAAAAGTGAAATAGCCTCTGGTTTTAAGTTGTAACAGATGTCAGCGAAAAGCCTCAAAGTGGGGGTGAAACGCTTGTACATTATTAAAGGCAGCAGACAGACATGAAGGAAGTTAAGTATGTCTCAAATACAGATTGACCTACTCGTTTTGATGCTGCAAGTCTTGAAATCATCTCCTTTCCTCCTCTTTTCTTTTCATCAAGAAAAGTCAACACATCCATTTGTATTCTCTACAAAAAAAAATATGTTTAAGAACAGAAATACTTTACCCCTTCAGAGTTATAACTGTTTTCATAGATTACATAAAAATATTGAGCCACAGTTGACGTTGCAAAATGTGGAAAAAGAGAAAGTCTGGACAATAACCTTGGTGTAAAATTTAATTGCCTTGAAATGTATTGTTTCATAATCAAACTGTACTTTTTAATTAAAAAAATGTGAATAAATAAATAAAGTTAAAGGTTCAAGTCAAGGCCCAAGCTGTCAGTACATCCTGCCTCCTTTCACTTTAATTTAATGCGTTTTATTTAAATATACATGCTCACAGGCACTATAGGGAAGATTATATTTTTGTTTTAGTACAATACTATTTTTTTTTTCAAACTAAACCTTTGATTTGTGTTTATATAATTTTTGATGTTTTGTTGGTTTCAATTCACACTGAGCTTCTCTACCTGCCTGCGGTTTAAACTCTCTTATCAGGTTTCAACCAGGGATCTTTATGCATTTACCAGACTTTCTTTATTGTGGTATTTTTTTTTTAACTCTGATCACCTAACAAATCCTCTTTATTAAATGTAACTAAAATATGTTTATTTTTTTAGATTGATCAGAGTACTGCGGAACCTTTTTGCTGGAAACCTCTGACATCTTTTGGCCATGGTATGTAAATGTGACGATGTATTTACTCTTCAAAATCAAAATACAAGAGAACATAAACTAACTTGAACAGAGTGCTTTCAAAAAATTTGTCCCCTCAAATATTTAATAGCTTTTTGCTTTTTTGTCACACTTTAATGTTTTAAATAAAATGCAATACTATTGGTAGCCTGACTAACTAAAATAAAAAAACAATTTTCAGAAAATTAACTCATTTATTGAGGAAGAAAATTTCCAAACCAAACAGATAAACAGACATGTTTTACTACTTAGATCAATTGTTGATCTAAATCAAATGTGGCAAAACAAAAGCAAAGAACAGAAACTGAAAGGATCAAATAAAACTTCACAAATCTGTTTGTATGATTTTGTTTATTCAACTGACAAACACAAGTTTTAAACCATTTTTACATACAGCATCAGCTCTCACAGTTCATATTACCCAACAAGACTTCTTCCACAATCCTCTAAGCACTACAAAAATTTGTACATGAAAATCTAAAAGTTACAGTATTGAAAAGTGGAAACAATGTAGTCAGACAGAAAAATAAGGCAAAATGTGCTGCTCTACATCATTAATAATTTAAGTGTAAAAAAAAACATTAAAAAGTAAAAGATTTACGTTATCTGACGGGTATGTATCTATGTGTTGTCTTCATCCCAGGTCTTTAATCTGCGTACTCAATATCACAGCCTATACATACGACAATTCAATGCCCAAACATATTTAATAAAGTATATACAAGAGTGAAATTATAACAGTTTTAGTATCGGCAATAGACCTCAGTTGGTGCTGCTACTATAAAACGTTTCTGTTGATATTAAGTGAAAGGCACACAAAGGCAAAGAGTGGAGATGTTACAGTGTTACGGAAAGAACTGCTACACAAATAGCAGACTGCTGGTCCTCGAATGGTTAAAAACTTCTTTTTGTTGCTAATGTTAAACGTCTTCATTGCTGTGATATGATTGGTTCAAATCTGTGGAGAAAAAGGGCTACGGACGATACAAACACAAGCACAACGTTCCAAGGTTCCATCTTACAAAAAACATTTTTGAAAAATCTGTCAGCAGTTCTTCCATCTCACTGTAGTGACAAAGTACACACACACGGTGCATCAAAAGGTAACAGACTCGACCTCATCGTTTGTCTCATTGTGAATAATAAAGTGCTGCTAAAACGATAACCTTTCTCAAACTCAGAGAGAAGACACGGTTTCTCACAAGGGATACAGCAGAGATAGACAGCGATTTGTGCAGCAAGGCAAACTGGGTTTGTTTCAGTTTTTGTTGTTGTTGTTTTGTTTCACAAACATCCGTGCAGAGTAAAAGACATGACTACAGAATAGCAAGAAAGCAGAAACATTCTGCTCAATTCAGTACTGGTGGCAAAACAGTAACAAACACTAACATTAGCAGAACTTGTAACAAAACATAATCAGGGTAACAGAAATCCTTTCATTCAGTTTGGTCTACTTTACTTCCGTCTCTGAACGGCAAGCAGCTCCAGACAGAGAAAAACACGTTTTTTTGTTTGTTTTTTTTTCAGCTATTGCACCAAACTCTCAACTCTTGGACATTAGAGAATTTAAACTGAAGCTTTTCGGTCTGGATGAGGTCACTCTGACCTGAAGTATGTCTGGTGACGGCTGGGGAAACACCATTGATTCAGGTGGACACTTAAACCTAAGTGAGGCATTTTTTCTGGTTTTATGGCAGCTGGTTGTGAGTGATTTAATTAAATTGTTGCAGCTTACTCCAGAGATGGAGTATTTCCAGTTCCTTTTCTTAAAACTAATGTCATTAGTTGTGAAAGCAACTAAAGAAAGAACACAAATAGATTTTTAAAAATGACATTTTAGGTATGAAAGGTCTTTTTAAGCAGAATAAATTTTGACATAGTAACTAAACAAGGAGTTAATTTAAGAAACATTCAACTGCTTTCCATCACGGTTTGCATACTAAGTAACTTCATTCTGTTTCGTCGGAGTGGAACATTGGGCACCTTTTGTAAAGTAATAGCCCCATCTGGTGGAAGAACACAGTAGCACAACGGCACCGGAGTCTTAAAAAGATACAGCAATACAGTCTGGTCGATAAAAACAGGAATCTATC
The DNA here is from genome assembly GCF_000485575.1 of Poecilia formosa. NCBI lineage: Eukaryota > Metazoa > Chordata > Actinopteri > Cyprinodontiformes > Poeciliidae > Poecilia > Poecilia formosa. The sequence continues at coordinate 1,841,755 of NW_006799957.1, read as the reverse complement.
CACAGTGAACTTGTTTTTACAGTTATAGCACTCTTTAGCCAGATAAAAAACTCAATATGCTGAGTTTGTTATCACATTGATCAGTAAAGAAAATATCAGTAAAATACTAAAAAAAAATAGGTGGTAGAAGCTGGTGGAGTGATGCAAATACATCTTTTCCTTTAAAAAATATTTCCTCCAGATCTCTCGTCAGCTCCTCTCTTCCCTACAGTCAGGAGA
>NW_006799957.1:1746847-1841411 GCF_000485575.1 Poecilia formosa | reverse complement strand
TATATATATATATATACATATATCTACTGTCGCTTTGGAGACGATGTCCGAAATGTGGTGACAGAGTGAAAATTAGTCCGACCAGAAGATCTGTCTACTTCTAACCAGCGGACCCTTCCAGCTCGCACTCGGCCTGCGAAAAAGAGTTTGTCTGAAACATTTGCATTCGTCCGCTCAGAGCTGAGAGTCCGCTCCCAGGCTGTTCAGCTCCTCCGGCGAGTGCTTCTCTGCTCCTCCGCCGGCCGTCTGGCGGAAGCCGGCGGCGATGTCGTCAAACGTCCGGCCCCGGGTCTCTGGCACTTTGAAGTATGTGAAGATGAAGAAGAAGAGCAGCAGGATAGTAAAGATGACAAACACGTAGGGGCCGCAGACTCGCTGTGAAGACATAAAAAGAGAACAACAGTTATCACTTCGAAATGTGTTCCTTCTTCTTTTTCTTCCAGTTTTAAACACTACAACTCCATACTTTCTGACTTGTTTGTGTACTTACAGTAATCTTTGCTACAGTGCGAAAGCACAAAATCTTACCAAGTATTTTTGGTTTAGTTTTTGGTGCAAACATCTTAGCACACTTGAGATAAAACAAAATTAGTTTACAAGTAACCTTCCAGCATGATTTAGGAGCTTGTTTAAGTGAATAATTTCTTAAAATTGGTTTAAAAAAAAAATACTAATTTGCCTGGCAGATTATTTCACTCATGAACATAAATTATAAGTGAAATAATCTGCCAGTGGAATAAGTACTTTTTTATAATTAGTCATGAATTCTGTCATGACAACAAACTCCCATATTTTGCTAAAAGTTATTTTTCTTTTTGTTTTTTGTTTTTTTATTTCTAGAAATTTGCACTAGAAACCAGACCAGAAATACTTAGTAAGATTTTGTTTTTGCAGTGCAATACCATATTTGTGAATTGTTTTATACATGGAAATGCTAAAGGTGGAAGATTAGCAACCATGTCCACAGAAACAGAACATTTCATGTTGTAATGTGTGGCGAGCGGCACCTTTAAATTAAAAGTTCTAAACTACACATTCATACCTTTAACAATGCGTCATTTTTTTCTGTAAATTCCAAATGAAACTCTCTTTAATTATAAATAATACATTAATATTCAGGGGATGTAAGGTGTAAGCATGATGTTAGTGTCATAATCCTTAAAATTATCATTTGGGTTTGTTAAAATTTGTATTTAATTGGTAATGTGCACAGAGAGAGCTCTCTGTGCTGAAAGCCTCTGCCTAAAAGCAAGAAGTTGCATTTTATCTTCTGGCCACACGAGGCCGTGCTTGACTAAGTTTATCACCAGGCCACTCTGTTTTTTTCCACTCACCTCTATATACTGGAAGCTCAGTGCCACTATAAAGTTGGCTGTCCAGTTGGAGAAACCAGCTACAGCGATGGCCGACGGCCTGGGTCCCTGAGAGAACAACTCCGCCACGATGAACCAGGGGATGGGACCCGGGCCCATCTCAAAGAATGCCACAAAGGCGAAAATGGCCACAATGCTCAAATAGGACATCCACTCGAGTTTCTCCTGCAGAAATAAAAGACGAGAAGGAAGATGAAAAATATGCGTGATGCGGAAAGTACATGTTTAGTGTTTCTTGAAAGGCGAGCCTACCAGCAGAGCCAAGGCTATGGTCATCAGGACGGCAGACACGGCCATGCCCATCAGTCCCAGGAGGTGCAAAGTCCTGCGTCCTGCACGCTCCACAACGAACAGCTGAAAAACAGATGAGGAAATACAGTTACACCAAGCAGAGCTCGGACAGCTGGGTTCACCGTTATTTCTGGCTGAACAAATTGTATCTGGGCAGATTTAATCGGATCCAATTTAAGCAAATTTAAAACTTATGAATGAATAAAGCAAAAATCAACCCAATCAAAAATAAGATAAAACTAAAATGGTTGAATTTTGAGTGAAGGCAGTGCAGCTGTATGGAAATTACAAACAACTGCAATCCTTTTGCTGACATTTGTGTCTGCAGTCAATGGATGATCATGCAGAGTGGAGTCACTAATCAAACAGAAATTAGTCACAGGACTTTACATTTACAGTTTGGCTTCAAGCATAAAAATATCCAGATATTTTTTATATTGCTTGTTTTAATACATTTAACATTACTTTTGTCATAAGAGCCGATCTTCATGCAGTACTTACAGAAACTACAGTGAAAGCAGTGTTAACAACACCAGCTCCGATGGTGGCGTACACTGGCTGTGGAACTCTGGCTTTCTCAAAGATGCGTGTGGAGTAATAGAAGACCTAAAGCAGAAAAACACACAATCCTCATGTCAGTGTCTTCAGCACCTTCCGACATTTACAACACACACAATACATGCGTAAATATCTAATAACTCACAGCATTGATTCCAGAGAGCTGCTGGGAGAGCTGCAGGATGATGGCGATGATGATGGGCTGGCGATAGAGCGGAGAGCGGAAAAGCTCCAGGATGGTGACTTTTTTCTCCCTCATCATCTGCCGGCTTTCCTCCTTCATCTCCTGCATGTCAGAACTCACGTCTGTCGCCCCTCTGAGCTTCTTCAGGACTAAAATGGGTCAAAAAAAGGTATTAGTTGTAAATTAAGCCAGATTATTCTTTCTCTTCTTGCATCTTGGAGTAATTTTAAACCATGCAGGCATATTCCAACAAAACTATAGCAACAAGGCATGGGCTGGTTACTAATATCACTAACTTCTAATCTGTAGTTAGGAAGAGATTAATTGGATGAATCGTGATGAATCGATTATTGAACTAATTGTCATCTAATTTAGTGACTGTTGAGTACCGACTCAAAAAAGGCTATTTTCTTAAAAAACAACTAAAGTAAAACTGTACAAAAAAATATACATTTTGCATTTAACATATAAAACACTTGTCTGTAAATATCTTCTACTCAGAACTCCTCAAGAGGCAGTTTTAGCTTTACATGGTTTAAATTTAGTAAAAAACAAAAATCTCCAAATAATCACGTTTACTGTGCAATAATTAATCGGCTGATCAAAAAAATAGACGATAGATCAACCCTACACTGTATCAATGTTGAGTCAAGCAGAAATGCTGAGTTTTTTTATATGCTGATGTTCTAAGTATTTTTTAGCTGCAAATGCATCCTTTGCTACAAATGATCAAGACATAAACTAACAAAATGCTGTTATGGCATTTTAGGCAATACAATTTTTAATTTCTTATTTAAAAAGTAATTAATAATTTGTTTATTTGTATTTTTTTTTATCTATTTATAGAAATGTTTAAGAAGGCTCCGGTGGTTTAATGACAAATCTGCAGAATGTGCCATTTGGTTTTATCTGATTAACTGATTAATCATTAGAATAACTGATAGAGTAATCAATTACTAAAATAATCATGAGTTTGTTTAAGTCACCTGTTTTGGCTTTGTTCTCTTCATTCTTGTTGATGAGCAGAAAACGGGGGCTCTCTGGGCACAGCGGCAGCAGGATGGACTGTATCACAGACGGGATGAAGAGGAAGCCCAGCAGCAGCGGCCAAAACTCAGCGTTACCCATGATCATCTCCAACCCGAATATCTGGAGAAAAGAAAACAACCAGAACATTATAGACCATCCATCCATTTTCTGTACACCCTTGTCCCTAGTGGGGTTGGGAGGGTTGCTGGTGCCTATCTCCAGCTAACGTTCCGGGCGAGGGGCGGGGTACACCCTGGCCAGGTTGCCAGTCTGTCGCAGGGCAACACAGAGGCACACAGGACAAACAACCACACACACTCACACCTAAGGAGAATTTAGAGAGACTCCAATTAACCTGACAGTCATGTTTTTGGAGGAAGCTGGAGAACCCAGAGAGAACCAGAGAGCACAGGGAGAACATGCAAACTCCATGCAGAAAGACTCAAGGCTGGGAATTGAACTCAGAACCTTCTTGCTGCAACTGTACCAACTGCACCACTGTGCAGCCCCATTATAAACCAGCTGCAAAGAACATGACAGGACAGCACAGGAACAGGAACATTACATGAGGTTAAAATAGGAGCATCCTCTGATCACCAACCTGTGCAATGAGGATGCCTATGACGATTCCCAGCTGGTGCAGCGTGCCCAATGCGCCTCTCAGGGCTGTCGGAGAGACTTCGCCGACATACATGGGCACAAAACCAGTGGAGAGGCCGGAGTAGAGACCCACTACAAAACGACCAATGATGAGCATTTCCCAAGAGCTGGCCATCTTTGAAAAACCCATCAGAGCAGCTGCGATGAAGGCTAAAATGTTGGCTATGAGCATGGAGTTCCTCCTGTAGAAGTCACAGAACCATTTAAAAGTCATGTCTGTAAATTAAAGAATGGTAAATGAGATGCTTTGCTTCAGTGCTTATGGCTCAGGTGTAATTTATTTACCTTCCCAAACGGTTGACAAAGAATCCAACAGAGAAGGAACCAAAAATGCCTCCGACAGAGAAGATGGACACAGAAATGGACCAGATTGCTGTGAGGAAGCTCTCGGAGATGGGCTCCTGGTAACGGTCTCTGTACGTTTCATTGATGAAATTCTCAATGATCTGTTTAAGAAAAGAACACATTCTTTTAGTGCACAAATATAAATATCACAGATTTATGCTGCGCTTACACGAGGCCGGTGCCTGGAAACTCCTGGTATTTTCAGATGTTGATTGGGAAAAAGTTCCACATTTAAACTGTAGAGGTCGGTGAATCGATCCAAAATATTGATAGCATCGATACCAAGTCGAAATCAGATCAATAATAGCATGGTGTGATATTTACTTTCAGATTCCCTCTTGAAATTTCAACTCAACTCTACCTGAAAAAAGATTTTGTTTTGATGTTCCGTCAAATGGCGATTTTTTTGTACTTTGTATTTTGTAAACTACATAAATTCTGCCCTGAGTTTTAATAAATTATTCAAAGAAAGAACTACAAAAACATCTAAATGTCAGAAGTTTGATGGTGATCGGTATTGGTATTGGCGATACTGGCAACGTATTTAATTGGTAGTAGACTGGAGCCAAAATATGAAGTATTAGGCAGCATTGCTAAGACACCTTAAGAATTGATTGCACATGAGTTTTGCACCCTTAGCTTCCAAACTTACTAGCTTCCATCTCTTTCTGAACAGTAACCCATCTCCCCTCTCCCATGAATGAAAGTGGTCATGTAATACATATATTCCTTATCAGAAATTGTGTCAAAGTTAGAGGCTTTCAGGCAGGTTCTCACTGCAAATAGGATCATAGATTTTAATGTTACATAATTAAACACAGCTCCAATTCACGGCAGTGCACATTTCTAATGCGATCATCACAGTTACATAAGTGCCTGAGTCTGATCATGCGCGCAATGTTGTCCTCCTTCTTAAATCACAGATGTTGGCAGAGCAGCAACCAGCTGAGGGCGGTACTAACTACTCTATGTAATCACCATAACTTCCTGTATAAACCAGGAAGTTTGTCAGTGACACAAAGGAGTGTCAGATTTCTCCTCCCCTCCCCCGTTGCCACAGTTCCCGTCACTAATCACCATGTCAACAAAACACTCCCACAAGTGGCGACACCAGCGTCTGTTTAGGAGTCATCTCTCATAAGACTCATAAAGGTCACCGCCTAGTCTGAACTTCAGTCAGTCCTGCTTGCCCCGGTTGTGTCATCCGTCTCCTGACCAGAGATCTTAATGCACTGGAAGCTGAGGAGAGGCAAGGGGAATTAGAAAGTCAGCAGTGTCCTGGCAACGTGGTTAAAGAGCGTGGCTATCACTTATCAAGGGCTTTCCTTTGGTGGCAGCACACATGTACACTGACACTGTGACCACAGAGCCTGGGTCATTTCCACTATCAACTTACACTCACAAGACCCCGCTTGGTGATATCACAAATATGCTATCATGCATTGCACTGTACCCATGGCCTTCACATACACACGTCTGCCACTTTATTTAGAGGCACAACTTCATGTGCAAAAGTTGCACGTAAAATCTTCAATATTGCTTTTTATGCAACCTTTTCAAACCCAAAGAGCCATTTTTGCCTGGAGTTCAGCTGAATAAAACTCAATAAGAGCCACAAAAGTTACCAGAGCTACTGAAGAAAGAACATTTAATACTTATCTACTTTAGGACATGCAGCATTTTTAAACCACAGCCTTTTTTTATTTTAAGTTGTAAAACACAAAAAACATCTTTTGCAAGTTTGTAGAACAAATATAGTGAGGAATGGGGAGGAAGCCTGGATTTCAACCTAATGACCAGAAAAAAAATATTCAAACTATTAGTAATTGCATTTTTAGTCTCATTCAGTAGAAATGCAAAACAACTTTTCTACGAGAAGAACTAAAACAAATGCATATATCTATATTTAAAACATTATTTAGTTCCTAATTACTTTTAGATCAAATTATAAAGAGCCATTGTGGAAGGTTCAAAGAGCCACATAAGGCTCTTGAGCTAATCTTAGAAATATTTTAGTATCTGTATTAGCATTTTCCTTTCATATTTTTTAAGATTCATATGACTTTTATTGTTTTACATAAACTAGAAAAATCTGTTTTGAGGCACTTGGATTCCACTTTTCATTGGCATAAAAAATTAAAAAGAGACTGTTTGACCGTTGAATTATTATTTGGTGTCTATTTTTTTCTTTTTTTGTTCAGACAGAAAGCAATTAATTTATTCCAGTTAACCTAGCAGCTGTAGCTAGGTCAAGTAGGCCTCCTAGCTGCTGGCTGATTCAGTTCCTATTTTGGGTTTTTATATTAAATACAAAGTAGTTAACACTTCAAAAATAGTTTTAAAGCTACCGTAGTTTAAAATACCAACAAACAACATTAGTCAGACATATTTTGCTCAGAGTAGTGATGTGTCATTTGAAAAAAGCCTCTTTGTAGCAAACAAGAAGAGTGAACTCCTGCTGCTGAGAGCTGAGTCCTCAGATGCCCCTGATCAGCTCTGCTGAGAATCCACGCACATGAGGGCGGGACTTCACTATGATTGGCTCACACAATAGCCAATCAAACACAAAGACAGTCTAGCGTCATACAATGAGAGAAGGAAGTGGAAGAGAAACTCTAAGGACACATGTAGTGACAGACGGAGGAAATTAAATGTGAAAACTTAACAATAAATAGCATCTGAAATGTTTAAAGTTTCTATATTCCCAAACGCAGATATTATAAGGATCATAGGAGCAATATGCCCCTTCAGAAACTTGTGGCCTTTGAAGAGTAGCACATGTCTGCCAACGTCACATTTCACAGTGCCTACTGACTGACTGTCAGATTCTAAGCATGTAATTAAAACAAAAAATGCTGTTGATGGTAAGCAGTATATTAAGCACGCAAATTGTGGAATCTCAGATATTTAACAGCACAAACAATGCTAAACAACTACGGATGTTTCTGTCGTTTCTAGGGTGAGCTTGTTCTGGCTGGAGCTCGTTCTGAACCCAACCAGTTTGGTTGGGTTCAGAACGGCACATGTAAAGTAAGGAGGATACTACAGAACAGTAGGAAACAAGGTCCTTGAGTGCATCTAATCAGAGACGAGGCTCAAGGTCTGCTCTAACAGCAGCATCACTGCAGCTTTTATCAAAAAACTGGGGCTGGGGAGAAAAAAGTGGCGGCGATAATCTAAACGGCGGATGCCGCATTCTGGTTGGGTAAGAATTAAGCATAAAAGAGCATCATTTTTCATCTTTCAAGAATCTGAGGTTGCTCAAACCTGAGTGTGTGTGAAAGGGAGAGGAGAGTTTTACACTGGGTCAGGTTGTCCCAGGAGAAAGGCATCCGACTCAGCTGACAGCAACATGCAAGGCATTTCATATCTGAGCCATGGGGCAGACAGCCACCATTTATTGTGCTTAGAAAAAAAAATAAATAAGTGGCTGTGCTCACAGCTTCAATGTTCTCGAGGCAAAAGAAGAGAATATCTTTAAAGAATGTCCTTTCTGCAAGGAACAACTTCTAGCTCTGTGATACTTAACATATTGTCAACAATAAACAATTTTCTTGGTTTTATGGTTGTAACTAATTATGTTAATGATTGTCCTCTGAAAAAGCCCCCACATTTGAATATTTACTAAGAAATATAACCTCTTTCCACCTGTTCCCGATTTAGTGGTTCATGTTATATCGTCAGGAAGTGATTTTATCTCTGTCAGATCTGAAAACATTTCTTTTGTTTCAATCAACTTTTAATTTCACAAGAGGCTGAGAAAAGGATGATTCAGCTGACAGGTAATATATCAGGTTTCTGTAAAAAAAAACCTCAGGTCTTAAAAAGGGAAGGTAAAGAAATTCAGGGTGTTTTTTTTACATTTCATGTCATTGTAGGAGTTCTTCTCCAGATTTCTCCACATTTTTGAAGTCTGTTTAAATCACAGCCTAGAACATTTTTGACAGCATGATAATTAAGGTGTTTTTTTCTTGTACTGTAAGCAGAAATTGTTAGGTGTGAGCATGGTCAAGGTGATAAAAAAATATATCTGACCTGTTTGGCAACCTGTGAGTCATATGAAAAGGCAGCTGTGTGGCTGCAGGGTGTGTCCGGACCAATGCAAAGCCATCTCACAAAAGTTATTTACTTGTGATGAAATGTTTGACATTCCAGGAGAAATTAGTCTCTCTGGTTTCCCAGTCTGTCAAAACCCACATTACAAATGCTCCTCTGGGGGCATGAAGATTTATTTTTCATTATTTTATTTAGCTACAAGGATAGGTAAGTGTTTGCATATTATTTTTTCTAAGAAAAAAATGCTGCCCTTTTCCAGCAGACTGCTGAACAGACGACGTCCTTTTTAGGGCACAGAAACTCTGGTACTAATGTCCTTGGACTTATTAGGACAGAAGAGAGCTACTTTTATCTCTTCTCTTAACCCAAACTTTTCCTATTCTGTCCTGGCATCCAGTCATGCAAGCAAACAAATTCAGAGTTAACTAATTTTTTTTTTTTTTTTTAACAGATATTTAATGCTTTGTTAATTTGTACTATTGGTCTAAAATGGACTCATGTCCTGATAATCTAAGGTTGAGTGTCCAACTCACCTTCTGTGGAGCATTGATGACACCTGTGTTGTAGCCGAACTGCAGGGAGCCAATCACCGCAGTGCCAACGCTCATCAACAAGGGAAACGTTATTTGCTGCAATCAAAAACACAAAGCACAGGTTTTGTATTCAGTGAAAAGACCATCTCAACCAGTTACTCACCATCTTAACCAACAAACATTCATTATTTCAAAAGCACAAATGACTTCAGATTATAAGGCTAAAACAGCATCACTTTACTGAGTCTATTTTATTTGGCTAAAAACTCTGATGCAGCTCTGCTTTCCACTTTCCGGGAAAAGTTTTGTCTGATATTGTTTTAGTTATGTTTTTTTTTTTTTGTTTTTTTTTTGAGAAAGATATTATTCTATGGCTTTTTCTGCATGTTTAAAAGTAGTAGTTATTTGTAATAACGTAGTTCACGGTTAATTTCCAAATGCTACAGAAGGATTGATTTGACATCCAGATCTGCAGAATATTATATAATGTAAGGCTCATAGATAATAAGTAAAAGAATATTGCAACATGTAGCATAAATTATATTTATATATTTACAATGAAAAAACAAAACAGATTAAGATAAATGTTATGACTGAATAGTAAGGAATGTTTCTTGGTAGCGGTCGGTATGGGATTCTACTGCTTGATAACCTTGATTTTAACCTTGATTTGGTTTTGTAATAATGACATGTTAATGTCCATATTAAGTCAAAACTTGACTTGGTTATCAATTGCTTGCACAAAAACATTTAACCTTCATAAGGGTGGCTCAAAATATTATTTGTCTTTTTTTTAAGGGAGATAAAATTGCATTAGTCTTCTTTCAGTCAGCTGATAGGCAGTGTGCAGTAACAGGTAGAGAAGGCTTTTGTCAACATTTCATCTGGGTTCTCGCGAAAATATATTAACCATATTAATCTTACCATATTAACCGTTGCATGTTTGGAAATTTTTACTTTTTGCACTTTGATATCTTTACCAGACCTTCCACTGCTCTTATTACTTTCAATATTATCCCTCTGTATTGCTTTTTATGTTTAAGGTATTTGACCATGAGGCATATTCAACCCCATGTAGTCATCCTTATTGTCCCTGAACTTTTGACCGGGGTTTTCTATGTAAGCCTCTCTGATGAAAACGGTCCTGGTTAACCCCAGGTGGAGTGATGCTTTGTCTGTGTTCGTGTTCCTGTGATTACAGAGCTCATTTTGAGCTGAAGCTCAGTAGAGCCCCATAGATTAGAAAGGATTTTCCTCATACCAAGAAGTAAATAAAGCATGGTGGGGTATGCTGCTTTCATCTTTCCTCCTGCAGGCCAAGGAAATAGCAACCTTATTAAAACACTATCTTTTTGTCTTTTAGCCACAACGACTTTCTGCAGAACTACGAGTTGCTGTGGTTATATACATAAATTGCAGAAATTAACATTTTCACAAAAAAAAAAAAAAAAAAAAATTTAATTGAGTATATTGCCTCAATTCATGGTAAATGAAGGCTTTAATTATTTTAAAGTTTTAAAAAATTCTCAATCATATGTTCTCTGGGTATATGGTGTAACAAAACCCTGTCACTCCCGCACTTGTTGCAAAGCACTGTCATTCAGCTTGGCTGAAAAAAGACCACTTAACTTTTGTGTCACTCAAATCCAGAAAAAATAGACAAAACATTCATGTAAGGAAAAAATCTAAAGGAATAACAACCAACTGTCTTAACATGACACTATTTTTAGTGGCCTGTCGATTCAGGAGTTATCTGATCAGCTCGCTCAATCACCAATAAAACATTTTAACCGGTTTGCTATACTTGTGTTTCTTTGTTCTAGGTTATGTCAGTCAACATAATCTCTAATATAAGTGTAATATCCTATATGATTTAGTTTGTCTGTTTTGTAGAATTTTATGGTAGTTCTACTTTAGGTTTTCATACTGTGAGAACCTCCCATGACTAGTTTTTAACTGTTTTGTCTTTTATAACTCACTGAGATCATCCAGGCTGGAAAGTTCATGTTGTTTATACGTCCAGTGCTGTTTCAGTGATTTACTCTGGATAGCTGCCTCGTATTTTGGAAACATAAGACAATCACATGCCTGGATGTCACCTCAAAGGCTTTTTCTAACCTGAGGAGAAGTAACCAAGCAGAGGCCTTACCGAGTTTAGCCACATAATGATATTAAAGTCAAAAAAGGACAAGCACTCCCTGAGGCTGTAAATAATGACATGCTAAAGTCCAAGAGACAGTTTATTCATTATCACGTGTAGGGTAAGTAATATAAAACACCTTTTGTGACATGTGACTGGAAGTAGCAATAAGAAGTTTGGAAACTATGACTATAAACCTTCAGTGATGACTAAGTGGGTTTATGGGACCCAAACTGCCAAGAACATTTCTATCATGCAATTAGAGCAGCACTGTTTGAGGCTTCATGCTGGTGATGCTAAATTCCTCAGGAGGAAGCTAAATTCATTTTTTGTTTCGGTAACCAGCCCTTCTGGTGAGTCCATGTTCAACGCAGAGCATGAAGGTCCGTTCTTTATCACCAGAAGAACTGAAAGTTATTCTCTATACTAGGAATGGAGGGAGTGGTGAAAAGTATATTCAATACATTATAACTATTTTGTTTGTTTGCTTTAAACTAGGGATACTGATTGGGAAATGTTTAACAATATGGGTATTCATTATTAATGCTTATGTTGTGGAAGAAAAGCAATGGTGGGCACACCAACGCACTAGTAGCAGAGCTACGTTTCCGTTAATTCAAATTCAGTTCAAATTACATTAAAAATTAATTTTTTAAGAGGTATAACACTTGTTTTGTTACAAAATGACTGACATTAGCCGGTACCAGGGGTGCACAGATTTATCTGCGCTGATTTTCTTAATTTTGGGAGATTGGTGAAAAGTCTGAAAACTATTAAGGTAACAAACCCAAAAAGTTCTCAATAAAAAGGTACATATGTTTTTTTTTTTTTTAAGTATTTTGAAAAAGAAGCACAGCAGGTGAAACCGAATGCCAAATGTGAATCAGTTCCAGCTGATCTCATTAACAACCAGCTTTTTCTGCCGCAAAGCTAATATGGTCCACTGAGCGACAAACAAACCAAATTCTTTCTTGCTTTTTCAGAAGGTTGCTCTTTACACAGTGATGACTGCTGTTGTTTCTCCAGAAATCTCCAATTTTGCTGAAATCTTCATAGCAGCCTGGCATTTACATTAAACTTTTCACGTAATAAAAACAAGATTATTTTGAAGAAAACCTCTCAGCGTTTCATTAAAAAAAAAAAAAAAAACAGCCCTGAGAAACTATTTCAGATGATTATGTAAACTGTTCTCCTCTGAGATATTATGAAAGCGCACACCGCTACTTTTAAATGTGACAGAAGACCTGGCAAGCCTGAAACTGCCCAGTTTTCTCCCCCTAGATCTGATAGTGAAGAAGAAAACCTGTGTGTGGGTTTTTTGGAGGCTGTCGCTGCACGCCTGTTTTCTATAAAGGACACGTACAAACTGACGTACAAACTTTTTCAACCAATAGCGGCTCCCGTTTTTCAGGTCATCGAGTTCGTAACGCAGTTTGTCAGCTGTATATTAAAACACACACTGACTTCGTTTAGCATTCTGGGTGTGAGGTTTAAAGCAGGCCTTGGGGTAAATGAGGAAATCCACATTCTGATTCTGAAGGTATATTCTGAAGAGCTCTCAGAGAACTACCAGCTGCTTTTTACTATCAACAATGAAATCCTGTTGGTGCCTCTGGGACAAATCTATCTATTTAAATCCCTCCTCTCTTCAGGGAATAGATGTATTTGTCCACAAAAAAAAAAAAAAATCTCCTCAAATGTGGATGTTTGACTTCAGCCTCAAACGGCTCTTAGCACTTAGATACTCTAGCTTTCAACCCTTCAAAACACACAAACTGGACAGGGAATCAAATTTATGAGAAGCACAGAGTAAAACTTTAAGAGAGCATTCTAAAGAAATCCTAACAGTTTAACCAGAACTGACTCTCCCAGATGATAACAAACCCTTCCTTGTTTACTGTGAAAATCCAGAATAAGAAAGTAGGTGAGATATTTTATGTTTCCTGGAACTCATAAACAAGAAGGCCAGCATTATACTTTGCTTCCTCACAAGAGAAACAGTGAGGTTACACCCATTAGAACTATCCTACTATCGAAACGTTGGAGCCAATCCTTCTCTCCTCATGCTTCGTGTTACATCCCTGGCATGTTTAATGCAGCAGGAGCTTTCAGATGTGTTTACATTTCCAAAACAAGTGGTTTGACCTGAGCAAGCAGTCACAAGGTTTTTGAATAAACTTTATCAAAGCCCTTCCTGGATCCCTTCATGCAAATGTTTTGTGTTTGCATGTGAAGGTTTAAGCAAGACATAAGTCTGCAAGCAGGACTTTTCTGTCCAGTCATGGCAGCAGTGCACAAAACACAGCCAACAATGAGCACATGTAAACTGGTACAGTCAGATGAGCAGAACAGGAAGAGTTGAAAAACCACCGTCAAATCGGTAGACGCTCAGCCATTCTGATCCTTTTTTCAGTCACGTAGAACTGGCTCTTGTTCAGTTGACGCAACAATAAAACGTAGGAGGAAATGAAGCAGGGCAGAAGCCCCGACCCAAATTTGGGCATGTGTAACCACAACCACTGACATGAACCAGCATTTCACTCTCCATCCTCCCGCTCAGCCAGGGGACCTGAAGGGATCAGTGTGCTGAAGTACAGAATCTCCTGTTGATAAAGGAGAATCTCCCTCCTAACATCCTTATACTCTTTGTGCAGTTGAATATTTCTCCTTATCCTGACGACCGTGAAGGTCAAAAAAGGAAATACAGCCCAGGCTGTGAGAATCCAAGCCAGCTGACAGAGAGGTGACGTCAATTCATGATAATTTAATCAAGAAAATGAGGGTTTAGCTACAAAAAGGGATGTCAACAGGAAATCCACAAGTGATTCAACACCTGTTGCCAGATAAGGTCCTTAAAAGCATCCTTTTAGCATCCTCAAAACCTTAAAAAACCTTAAAAATAAGAGTATCTGCGGGCTGTGGCAAGTTAAGTTGAAGACTTTTTTTATTACCACCCTGAATTAAAATTAAGACCAAATAAAGTATAAATATAGTTGATGGTTGGGGGATCATAGTATTACAAGCAAATCAGTGAAACTTCTGGGGTCTATTTGTGGCTCTTGGCAGCAGCTTTGTGTTTTTCAAACAGCATATGACTCTCTACAGCCTTGACATCCACAGTGCCTAGCTTAAAAGTTGGTGTGCACAGAATATACCTAACCTTTTATGGGTTGGCAACAGAAGTGAGCCAATGGCAAAAACAATCGTCATCCATCCAACTGGTAACAAATTTGAATTTACCCACAATGGACACAGAAAAGCTATACTAGCAGCTAGTTTATACTAGTGGTAGTCTCCACTGCCTCAAGTCACAGAACGCAACAAAAATGTTTGTGTGCGACTCAAACTTTTGCCTGACGAAAACGTCCCATGAGAAAAAGAAAAACTACATAGAATATAGAAAATTAAGTAGTCATGCAATGACAGAATTTAAGACCTGTGATTAACTTATTTAGATTATAAAAGATTTTAAGTCATTTTAATGCCTTAAATTTAGATACAAAAACATGAGAAGCCCTTTAAGTCATAAAAAATTAATTTTATCCAACAAACATGGCACAAAGTATAGCATCTCCATTCATGAAGTGTAAAATAGAAAAAACAGATTCTTTACGAAGGGAGCAATGAGTTCAATCTGATGTAATAGAAGAAAAAACGGATGTATAACCAATTGCTTACCACAGTTTTTTCACACATGAGCAGCAGTGTCTGTGATCTTTAGTTTCTTTTAATTTGCATTCCACGTGTCATATGAGAAAAAAAAATTACATTTCATCACAAGGCACATTAAAAGGAAAACCACTTTGGTTCGACTCCAAATAAGGAACTTCAAAACTGCTGCAATCAAAAAGTAGGTCACTTCAACAGAGAGTTTTGAGCAGCCTTGTGTTTTTAAAATGCAAAATAAGTCATAAATGTTTAAAACTATCTCACTTGCACTCACAAACATAGAGCTACAAATGGTTTTTGGTGTCTGGTCTATAAAATTACAAACACTTTTCAAACGTCCTTGAGGGTGTTCTAAAACTTACTGTTTTACCAGCCACAATAAATATTCACTTAAAAACACTACAAATTTAATATTATGGAATAGGACATTTTTGCATAAACTAAGCAAAAAATATTTGTAATAAGTGAAGCTCTGCAAAAGGTAGTTTTTCTGTTTCTCGGTGACTCATCTTAGCCATTCATAAGTACTTCCCCGGTGAATGAGTAAAGGATTAAAAGCAGGCAGAAGTGCGACTCATTTCATTTCCTTTTTGCCAGTCTGCGCCGGATCAACCGCTCTGGCCTACACTACACCCATCACGTCTCTCAGCATGTCATCTCTTTGGTCTCAGCTTACACAGCTGTGCGGAGCCCGACATGCGCCCGCCTCCTAGAGCGCCCTCACACTGATAGCAAACCCTGCTCCCCCACGGTGGTCACTTAACAGTTAAACAGTGGTCAGCAGAGAATACATCCATCTTTGTGATTAATAAAGCTATAGCTTAGATTCTGAAAGAAATGTCCTTTATCTTGTGATACTGTAGTGAATTAAAAAAAGTCAGATGATTAAAAAAAAAAAATGCAAATCATGACAAGCATTGTCTACATGAGGGGTGTCCAAAGTGTGGTTCAGAGGCCATTTGTGGACACTGGAGTGATTTTGTTTGGCCCCTACACGCAATTCAATAATGTTTGGACTGCCAGGATTTAAATTTGACAAATTTAAATACTCTTAACATGAAAAATGTTGGGAACAATGCAAAGTATATAACATTTTCATTTTTTGCTTACATTTGAAATTCTTAGTTAACAGGAACAAAAACATCCAGCTACAAAAAAATTTATTAATTTGAAAAAGTTTTGAAAATTGGGCACAACTCTAAATTTGTCTTTCCAGAAATGATCTGTAATATTTTGCTGTTGTTGTGAAGGTAAAACTGTTACATACCAACAAAATATAAATAATTCAAATCCCAACAAGGAAAAAAATAAACAACTGTCTGCCTCTTCTGTTTTGATATGCCAAATATGTTAACCCATTGTTGTTGTTTCAGATCTGGACTTGTTTAGGTTATTACTGAAAAGTTGAAGGTTAAATAAAATCCCAACAAAATAAGGAATAGACTTCCATTTTTAATAAGAAAAGAAGGAATTGGGCCCAGACGTACTTTCAATTTGCCAAGTATTTCTTGTGAAATTTCTTGCAACACGAGATATCTCCTTCTTTCGGAAGGGCTGTATCATGAAATATCTGCAGGAAATCATCTTTTGTATGCAACCCCAGCTTCATTATCCACATTTGTGTCCACAGTTAAGAATATGAAGCAGCTAACGTTGCATGTTTGCCGTGTGAAGCATTTCCAATTGGTCTCATGCAGAACATCGGGTCACCTGTACACTATGTACGGGGTACTCAGCCAATGCCACTGCAAAAGTCTTCCGGGCCTTATCTATCAGTTCCAGTGACACTTCAACCAGACACAGATAAAGACGTATTTATAGTCTGCTCCGCCCCCAGGAATGTGTTGACTGAATTTAATTGTGACACTAGTGACAGCTCACTTGTAATATTAAAGTCAACAGTGTGTATATTTCTGGACATAAGGCATGGGTGAGCAACTTAACCATGACAGCATCAAAACAAAAATAAAATCCAAAACAACATGTGTAATATGATCTAGCCACTTTCATTTCGTTGTAGTTTATAAAATGTTACATACTGATCGTCTGCACACTATGTTTATTGTTGTTTTGTACAAGTGAAACCTCAGGTACAAAATTAGAATAAACAACTGTTAAATATGTAGTTTTCAAGAAAACATTCTTCTTACTTAGAATTTTATATCTTCCGGCATTCTGCTCTTTATAAAGACAAACTAAGTTCCTGCGCACTATTCACGTCAATTCCACATGTTTAAACACTCCAATTTATTCCAGCTCCCATCAGTATTTAAAACAATCTGGACCTCTGAACACATAAGATTTACGATGCATGGTGGGTTTAATCATGGTCTTTATGATCCATTGACCACAAAAGAATTCAATATTGAAGTAGCTAAAGGGTTACGAGTAAGTAAGATGGTGCTCTGCTAGTTTAAAGGGAATTGTCTAAAGATATTTCAAACTGAGATTAGCGGTATTGCACGGAAGATAAAAATATATCAGCCTTCTTTCAGGCAGTGCACAGTAACAGGAGTGGGGGAGAGGGACAGCATTGTGCCACTGTGTTTTCCATGTCAAATACCCACAAGAGACTAAAATCTTTTCCTCAGTATTTACCTCATTAAAGGCACTCTGAAGTGTAGGAATGCTATGGTAACTAATTGAAGTGCTTTTGAAACTATTACTGCTTAAAACATTTATAAAATTTTAGACTGGCAATGTCTAGTGCAGATTCGAAGGAGCTGAGAATCGGTCTTGTTTTTCAGAACAAATTTCACTTGTTATATAAAAAAAAAAGGATTCAACCACTTCCTGGGGCTTTAATGCTTTTGAAGTCAATATGAAGCATGTTTACTGTTGACCCAAGTGGCATTCATGTGTTAAAGAAACTGTGGTCACAGATGGTTGGACATTATGTGAAGACAAACATGGTGGAGGATCCACCAGGAGCTGCTTTCTTTTCTCTATTTACTGACAGTCACTTTTACTAAAAATATGTGGGCTTTACTGTCCCCAAAATACTGTCCCTTATCCTTTCAATGAGGGTGTACAGCTGATTCTCAGCTAATGGAGCTGTTCTGTCTTTGGGTCAAGCAGGTTTTGCCCTTCTATCCTCCAAAAAGTCTCTACACTACCAACAATGGTAGGGTACACCTTAATACACGTTAAACACAGTATGTCTGACTTCATACCAGTCAGAGGACTAATAAAATACCTTAAACATGGAATCTTGCTTCACTCTGCATCATAGTCAAGTTGTAGTGAAATCTTCTTTTGCAGAAAATCCTCATTGTGCCTCATTACAACAAAGATGACAGTTACATTAGGAGACATGCCGAGGGGAGGCAGTCTTGCAGATGAAAGGAAAAACTACTGGAGCATTTTAAGAGCGGTCAGAGTTGGCAGAGGTCTGACAAGCAGGGAATGGAAAAGACTTCAGCTGCTGTCATTGCTGATGTACTATGAGCCAACGGTACTGACTCTGGACCCCCCAATCAAAATACCTGCTGCCATACGAGTTGGCAAGAACTTAACAGCTCTCCAGTTCCAAACAGAGCAGATCAGCCATGTGCTTGGCCCCAGGTAACAATCCTCATTTGGGTTGGAAGACGGGGGGGAAATTTTCCAGTTGACAAAAATCACTGAAAATCCAATGCTAAAAGGATAAGTTCAAGATATTAGAAATAATTACCAAAGCACTTTCCATAAGCAATGTCCTTCCTCTACAGCATTAACAAGCCGCACCTTGTTGGGACAATAGTTGCCAATAGAGACGCTGCAGATTAAACAAATGAATCACTTCAATGGAGGCCAAACTATGACTGGTGACGTGTTAATCTGCTCTTAACTACCCAACTCTAATTGAACGCCACATATTAAAATCCCGATCACAAGACGGCGATTAGCCTATGCACGGAAACATAAATACACACAACAGCTCAGAAGCACCAATGAAAGCAACATCTGACACAGAGGGAGCTCTAGGCTTGAAGACTCACTATTTTCTCTAAGAGCTCTTATTCAGGAGCAACTCTGTGTCACCATCACACCGTGAAGTGGAAACACTGAGAACCATCCCATAATGTCCCTGAGCCCCCTCCCCCTGCAGATGGAGGGACATAAAGGACAGCCAGGGAAACATCAAGGGAAGAGCAGGAGGAGGATGGGGGGGCTGAAGTCCTGTGGTGTTTATGCTTCACTGGTCTCCGTGCAACTTGTGACCAAAAACATAGCAGGATGGAGCTAACATTATCACGCAGCAGATAAGTCATATTTTCAGGACATGGAGCATTATAATACATAACTCTGAACTTAATGAGACAAATACACCATCATATTGTTCCGATATGATTAGTTTAAATATGTTTGTTCTGAAACAAACCAGAACCTTTAGTT
Organism: Poecilia formosa; assembly: GCF_000485575.1. NCBI lineage: Eukaryota > Metazoa > Chordata > Actinopteri > Cyprinodontiformes > Poeciliidae > Poecilia > Poecilia formosa. Next base: position 1,822,196 of record NW_006799957.1, on the reverse strand, counting down.
GATAGCTTGATACTGTATCAGCAGGACTGACAGAGTGTCACCAGTTTTTATAAATTGTTCCTGATACAAAATGTTAGAATGTTCTGAAACCAGATTGCCAAAAACATCGACTGTTAAGGAAAACTGTTTTGAAAGTAAATCACATTAAAAAATGTCGATACTAGACTAAAGCTAAACATTAGTATCTTTGAATATAATAGGCAGCAAAATTATTAAAGACACATGTCATTATTTTCAAACCAAGCTAATCATTTTTCAGCAACTAAAAATTTGTTAACTTTTTATTAGTTTTATAAGAAAAACATGCCACTTTTTAGTATTTTAATAAGATTTTCACACTGAGAAGATTTTGTTGGCCTATACTTAAACTTTCATAAACTTCAAGTTTAATAAACACATCCTAGTATGAAACGCCTTCTAAATTCCTGTGGTATTACAATATTTAGCAAAAATAATACATATGAACCCTATGAGATTCTCTTTCATGTATTTTACTCCAGAAATTACTTTGAAACAGTAATCAGATAGGCAGAAGTTATAAACCAGATCTTTTTTTTTACCCCTTCCTTTTGTTTTGAAAAATAAAATCTAAAATGTAATCCTGATTATCTTACTTATTTTTGTTTTAAATGTTACTTTTATTGTTTTATTTTAATAACTAAAACAATTAACGTTGAATACATTCGGAATATTAGTACCACACACATAAGTATTAATCATGACGTATCCGGGGGTCTTTTGTAACTTTAGTCACGTAGCCCCTTACAGGAACGGACCACCTCAGTCTGCATCGAGCCCCCTTCCGTGACGTCATGACGCATAGTAAAAAAAATGAAACATGTGGACTTAAGATTCCCGCAACTTTAAATAATTTGAATGTGATCGGACCTATTAAATAAAGACACACATATTGACTTGAGATGAAATCAAGACTATAATAGCTATAATTTTGGGATTAAAACACTATCAGACGCAACAACTATGTAATAAGCAGACAAAAGGATGTTTAAGTATTAGCTGTGTCATGGCGCCCAACGGGTTAAAAAATAAGAACTGGGTGAAGTGAAATCTCACGCAATGCCTTTAAAACCACCGGCAACTAAACGAGTTTGACAGGATAGAGAGCTTGTTGTTGCGAAGTTTTATTACCTTTCCTGAGTCCATGGCAGCGAAGGGAGAAAGGCGTTTTTCTCTTTGTCTGTCAGTTTATCGTTAGAGTTGATGGACAGCCTTCCTACGGATCTCCGTTCAGAAATTGTTCATCTTTACTAAACTTCTGTTCCTCTGAAAAGCCTTTGAGTCTTGGGAGTTTTCTACTTTTCAAGAAGTCTCTCTCTGTTTCAGCGTGGTATCTCTCTCTCTTTAACCTTGTATCAGGTCTGGTCCTTCACCCTTCCGTCGGTTGAAATGAGATCTCCTTTCTTCTGTTTCGTCTCACGCAGTTTTCGTGGATGTGTAAAAACTTCCAGCTGCAGCAGCCTTCTGCCTCTTCAACCTTATGGAAACAGACATGCAGACATGAGCTGAGCCACGCGTTGATATAGCAAAGATGACGAGTTTCTAAATGGGTTGTCCGAAGCAAATGAAGGTCCTCCCACTTAGCGGAAGCCCGTAGAGGAGCGAGTCCTGACCCTTTGTGTATTATCAAACACTTTAAAATGTAGGAGGTCCACAAAAAATCAAGCTCCTCCCTCTCGCCTTGTACTTACATGTGACTTTTAATCAGCCGGAATATCGTCGAAAGTTAATTTTATTCATGCAGACAAACACATTGCATATTACACAGGGTGATGTACGCAAATTTAAGGTTGAATATTTACAGCGGCTTTAAAAAATCGGTTTATCAGAAAATTTTAATGTTACACAACACCAATAAAAATTATTTGAATGCAAAAATTGTTACAGTTGACCTACACAGTCCTTGGGAAAACTGACTTGACAGTTGTACAGCAGTCATTGACATACCCCAAAAGATGGGTATACTACAGGAGGTCATTGCTGTATACCCTGGATTATGTAAAGTTGAGTGGAAGGAAAAAGTGTACCAAACAAAGATTTACAAAAAGCATGTAGCCTTAAAATAATTATGAAACAAAGCCTATTCAAGAGTTTGGGGATTAATGAAAAAGGTTGAAAAAGTGTGTCAACATTTGCCATACTACTTATTGAAGGTTAAAACTGTCACATCCCAGTTAAGCCACACCAGAACCACAGAGAAGGATCTTAAGTCAGTGGTGTCCAACAGCACTGGCTGTATAATTCTTTTCAATAAACCTTTCTCTGATTTGCTTGGAGAGTTAGTTTCAGGAGTAGTGATTAGTAATGCATAAAAAATGCAAGAACTGATCAAACTATATTCTAAAAAGCGGTCCTTGCATTCCAAGTGGACTTTATGCGATCTCAAACATCACATTTTTCCGGTTTCTAGCTGAATAAAGAGGGCCTGGAAAAACCCCGCCAGTGGAGACTTTGTATCACATAAAGCCGTTGATTAAAGTCCAGTACTTACTCTGTCTTTTCCTTATTTGCTTGTTCTTAATCATGTTTTCTGCTCTATCTGCGTACTTAGGCTTAATTTACTCTATATCTAACTGGTCCCATGTTAATTTCCTCCTTGAAAATTGAGTCTTCACTTGACTCCCTTCCCTTGATCGCAAGTAATCCTCTCTTATATTAAGTTTAGTTTGGCGGTCCCTAATTTTGTTCTGTTTATGAATCATCTGCTTTTGAAATGTTTGTTGTTAAAAGATTTTATAAATTCCACACCCGCTTGCCTGCACAGTTTTGTTTATATATACATTTTTTTATGATGTTTCCTTTAACCTTTGCGAGACATAAAGCATAAGGAATTATATTCCATCTTTATTTGCAAAAATATTGAACATGGTCCAAAATCTACTGGGGTTCTTTGTGTAACTTTAAAGTTGGAAACTACTTTTTGACATGGTTTCTAAATATCCCCCAAAAAATATACTAAAATTGATGTTTTGAGAAAAATGAAATTGATTAGTTTTATTAGTACTAAATTTGGTGATTTATTTTGGTTTTCAGCAAGTTAAAATATATTGTCTTTCTGACAATATTTGGCTTCACTTGAAATTAAAGCAAAATTCACTCTGGCAAAAAGTTAACGTTTCAGGGTTAATTTTATTCAATTTATTATTAGACTCATGAGTAAGCATGTCACTACTGTAGCTGAAATTATTCCTGCATTTCTGTAGGATTTTTCATCGACTTTTAAATGAGGACTTCAGTTCTTTAGATGTTGTTGTTTATTGTCACGTGGCCTCTTGGGTGATTAACTGCTTCTGTGGCTTAAGTCATTTTTCAATAATTTATCTCTAGCTCCGTGACAGCAAAATCTGTTTTATCTTCAGGTCTCATTCCATAAACAACAAGCTATGGATTTTCCCATGAGTTTGCCTTTCATTCAGCCTCTCTGCTGTGAAATTGTAGTGTTTGCTTCCAAGCGCTTCAAAAAACAAATATTAAAAATGAAAACTAAGAACTTTTGTGTAGGATTTTGAAAGGTGTCCAGAGGTTGTTACAAAAACTGAAAAGAAAATAATTTCAAGGATTGTAAAGGAAACACATGTGTTTGCAGAGCACCTGAAAGCACCACGGGGAGGAAGGATACGTTTGTCAAAATTTGGCCTGTATTTTTCTTCATTGCCTTTGAAATCTTAAGACAACAGTCCACTGAAAACATGGAGGAAGAAAATCTGAAGCTGAATCTAGTTTCACTTTTATTATTCAAACGTATTTACTCAACTTTTTGGGGGAAATCTTTTGTCCATTTCTTAAACAAACAAAATAACATAATGTGCGCAGTCTAGATGCCAGGATAAAACTTCCATGATGCACATTGCCAAAGCTTGTATCCTGTGAGATCTCACAGAAATCAAAAGAAAAATAATCATGATAGCAGAGGAGGAAGAACGTCTGCATCCATGCAGTAGCAGAGACGAAGAGGAAAAATGGCAAACTCTGAAACTGTTTGTTATTGCTTGATTTCAACCAGCAAATCCTTTGAAACGCCAACAAAAACAATAACAGCCATATTCCTGGAACAAAGGAGCAAATGCTCTGAAGGGTGGTATTGTGTCGTAAATCAAACGGTCAGGATGGCTGTCACATGGAGTTCAAGTCTGGTCCTTTGTGAACAAAGCCTTTACGTATAAAGCTGCAATACGGAGTACGCACTGCAGGATGTTTCACCCAAAGTTTTCTGTATGTTGTACTTTCCAAGAATCCTCTGACATGATTTCTATTGTGTCTGCAAATGATGAAAAGCTGCGTACTGCCTGAAGATAAATGTTACATAAGTTATTGGATACACAGAAGTTAGATTTTATACAAAATTCAGCAACTGCGAGCCAATGGGTATAACCAGACAAAATTATCTTCAGTTACAACAGGTATTTCCAAACAAGCATAACTGCCTCAGAAAAAAAAACAAGTAAAATGACAATTTTACATTTTACTTCTTCAAGTAAAATGACAGGCTAGAAAAACTGACAGCATACAATGCAACCATGTCTGCTGAGAGGATTATTGGGGCTTTCCCTCCATCCAGACTTTGCTAGGGTAAGAAAAAGGATAGCTAACATCTCTGCAGACCCCACACATCCTGGAGACTATTTAGACTTTTGCCATCAGGTTGACACTACAGAACACTTCTTGCTAAAACCAATCACCATGGAGACAGTTTATCTCCCCAAGGCTGTGTTTTTGTAAATGCAGAATGCCCAGATTGATGCTATGCATAATTGCACTAATTCAACCTCGTCTTCCTCTTTTGTAAAATACACATACATGATATTTTTATTTTGCCTTTTTAAGTACTTACATTTTAACTGAGAGCAAAGCAGTATGTGCACAAACTTGGTGAATAAGGCAGATTTTGATTCTGATGCTTTTATATGCAAAGTAATAAAGCGGTGCAAGTACTGCTTCCATCTTCAATCAGACGATGGAATGAACAGAGCTCCGTGAGATGTTCAAAATTTGGGATATTGTTTTTCAATCCAGCCCTTCTTTAATCTTTTCAACAATATTTTCTCAGAGATGTCTGCCATGTTCTTTGGTCTTCATGATGCTGTTTGTTCACTAATTTTCTCTGACAAACCTCTGAGACCTTTCCAGCTCTATTTATACTGAGATTAAATTACACACAGGTGGATTGTTATTGCTAACAATGTGACTTCAGAAGACTACAGTGGATTTTCTCTAGGGGTATCCATGAAAATAAGCTTGAAAGAAAAGGCACATAATCATGCATGACTTTTACTTTTTGCATGATTCATTTATCAGATTAAGTCTCTACAAAAAGCAGAGGGTTTTTTTGGTTGTCTCGTGAAGAAATGTGCAAAATTATTGATGGCATGAACGTTTTTTGTCAGGCACTTTAACATAATTTCTGTTTGAACTGATTTGTGCCATGGATGTGAGACCTTCAGATTCTCTCTTTGCAGGCAGGTAAACATGGTGAGATCAAATGCACCGGACAGTGCCCAGGATAATTTTCTCATGACTCAACAAGCGGCTCGAATTCACCTGTTCACAAAGAGAGTCCGCACCTGATCTGTGTCCTCACGCACGTAGCCTCCCTTGCTTCGCAGTGAGTCAGTCTTTCTTTGTGCCCCAAATGCTCTTCTCAGGACACTTTTCTCTAACTTTTCAGAGTATATTCAGTTAATGTGTAGAGTGATTACACAGAGAAGCAGCAATTTTCTATGAAAAAATTGTTTTAATTATAATTCATTAAGTGTTTCATGTTTCTGTGCACACATGATACTTATCAGCTAGCAGTGATGCGGCAACTATGAGCAAAAGAAGAACTGTACTCACACGGGGAACTTCCCCTTAAACAATATGCTAAAAGCAAAAAGCAGTCAACTGTAGAGTTCCTTGGAAAATATAAGGCTGATTTCACCCACCTTACTTGTAGGGATAGGTAGAGTGGTGTTTTGAACACTTGTATAGTAGGTTTTTTTTACCAAATTTAGCCAGAATTGACATCAAAACTACTTCTACATTTATACAGTTTTGTTTTCCACCAGAAATGTTACAGGAACACATCAGAACGTCTACTTGTACAATCTGCGCTCAAGTCTTCAAATATGATATATACTGTACTTGTAAAACCAAGGTTCTTGACTTTATGTTCCTAATACTTGGTATTTCTATTCCTTTTTAGTGACGTTTCGTATGTATTAAAAAGATCCTGTTAATCAAAAGCTTGTGTTGTCATCATTATGTCATCCTGAAACTGCTTAACGGTTGATTCCTGGCTATGTGTTTCAGGTTGCATTCATATATCAAGTTGAAATACGACTAGGAGACAAGAGAGGGTGTTTTATTCACAAAGGTGAACAGATTAAGGATTACTTTGTTGCCTGACTCACCCACTTGAAATTAAACATAGGCATATGCTTTGAATAACAACAAATGTTTTGCTTCAAACCCAAATTTTCCAATTTGTGAATTTGACAATTTGAGAACATGAATCCACATTCACACATGCTCATAAGGTCAAAAACAACAAATCAGAGCCAGAAGGAGGGCCTTAGATGTTCTTCAGTTACACTCTATGGGGTGTGGTTGCCACTAAATATACTATCTTGTTTTAAATTGTAACATGTACTTTTCAGTGATGTTATAATAATTAGTATTATATATGCATGTTTTGTTTGTAGCTGTCTTTTCTTGTTTTTTTCTTTTTTTTATCTTTCTGCAGGTCTAGAGGTCGTCTTACAGTGTGACTTGTGTTCTGTCTGTGCTGCGTTCTTTCCTCCACTCCTAACTCTTGTCCCTTTAAACATTTCCCCTACCTTTCTTCCTTTAATTTCTGTACATCTGAAATAAACCCAAAGCTATTTTTGGTAACGTTTCATATCAACTCGAACACCATGGCGAAAGCCAAAATGCTCCGCTTGTGAAAGTAAATCTGTTGGGCCTCACCTTGACACTCAGAAAAATACTCTGAGTGCCACACTGCAGGACAGGACATGTTAAAAAGACATATGTCATGCTCTTGGGCACACCCACACCCTTACTCTGTTCAGCAGGTATTGTCGTTCAGTGTGCTGTAGCTGTGCTAATGGCGCAGAAACAACAGAAAAATTGCAGATTTCTCCAGTTGTCAGCAGGCTATGCAGTGAAGGAAGAACAATGGACGGTGAGCTGTAGCACAGCAGAGAGCAAAAAGGTGATGAAGCTGTAGGTGTGCTTGTTCAAGTTTTCTCAGAACTCCCTACTGCAACTACAACAAGATTGAATTTGTGGTTTGTAGCTCTTTCCACTTGAGGTAAAGTTTATTTAATTTTAGATCGAAGGATAGACCAGGTTAAAATTGTAGATTTGGTGTAGAATGTACTCTCTTGATTGTTGTATGTTAAGGGCGATGAGAGAGATGTTTACTTTCTTGGATCAAACTCCATTCATCAATCCATCTATTGTCCAAACTTCTTATCTCTGCAGGATCACAGGAGGCTGGTGATTAACTCTGGAGGACATTGGGCGTGAGGCAGAGTACGACTTGATTTGTTCATTTGGATTTAGTGAAAGAATGGCACTAATGGATCCATTATTGCAGCACTCAGACAGTAAATGGGCATAAAGAGTGGGGGAGAAAGGTCCCAAAGTGCAAAGTTGGAAACTGAGATCTTGGAACCAGAACTTTTAAATTCTCATTCAGTTCATGACCCATTGTAATAAAATAATTATATAGCAGTAACTTGCATATAATTTAATTCATCACTGCTATTGATGCTAGTTTCCACATGTATCATAACTGCATTAGCAACAAGCTAATAAAAATCAGTACAGATCAGTGTTAACAAAGATGCCACCTTAAGGCCAAGCAGCTGTCATGTCTGGTTAATTTAGTGTTAAAAAAAACTAACAAAGAAGCAAAATAACCTTATCGTTTTTGTCTTTACCGCGCCTCATCAAATGCTTAAGTCTAGCATTAATAGTTGCTGTTTCTCTGGTGCTTTATTTTTTATGGAATCAAGGTGAGATTTTGGAACTTCCTTATTTTTGATCACCACTCAAAGTGAATGATAACATTAAGATAAGAAATTCAGATCTATAAGCGGAAGTGCGACAGCAGGATGTGTACAATGACATGTGCATGTCCGGCACGCTTTGTATCTTTGTTGGAGGCCTTCTGTTAACCAAACATGCAGACGCAATACTGTGTCCCTAGAGCCTGGGCTTGGGTCTGTCAAAAATCAGATTTATTTCCTGATAAGCAAGATCTGGGTTGTCCTCCATCTAAACAAATGTATCAAAGGCTTTCTTTCATCACGAGGAGAAAGCGGTACACAACTGGCTCCTGTTGTTTCCGTACGGTTGGTTATTAAAACCTGTGACTTACAGCATCACAAGTTAGCCTTCAGCAGCATTAACATTTGTATGAAGTCTTGTGTTATTACAATTCTTATTTTCATTCCTGTTAATCATAAAGTTGTTCCTTTTCTTCTTTTTTTGTTGCTATGTCACCAAAACTTTAAATTTTTTAATTCAATAACTGTTTTGTTTACAGAACTTAATTGTCAACATGACCACAACTTCTCAGTTTAATCCTTGGGTAGATTCCTTTAATTTATCAGGATCAAAAAACATAAATATCTTTCACCCGTCGGCAGCATTCAGGCCTTGTTTTCTTTTTTGATTGCTTTTTATTGTTAGAAACCCAAACACAAACATGTCATCCTCCTTTTTAAGGGCTTTGAGCATAATTGGCTGATTGGATCTAATAATGTGCTGTGCCAAAAAGGGTTGGCTGTTGAAGTGCAGGGATCTGTCCACTTCATGAATAGGACTGTGACCATCTAAGAGGTTCTCAAAGGCATCACTGGCAAAACCATGGATACCAAACTGACTCTGGACGACAGCTCTAACCCAGAGAGGGTCACAGTTATGTAGGTCTGTGTTTCTTAACAATTCTCACAGACTGTCTCTACGGACAACAGTTTCTCAGCTGTTTGTGATTATTGCTCCATTACTTTGTTCCAGACTGCGATATCTTTTTGTCGGTCCAGCAGACGTCTGACTGATGAAATTGTTTTGGGGAGAGAAGTTGTGCTGAGTTCAACTCAACTATGATTGATCAACATTAAAAATAAAAGTTTTTATTGTACTATGACTGAAATCATGCTCTTTTTTTCCTCCTTTGTGCCTGAATGTGGAATTCTCACTTCCATGTGTATTTGTTAGAAAAACTGTTTTTATATGTTTGTCACTGTGTTTCCACAGCTGAGCAAATCAATTTACCAGTAACTTATTTCACAGAAAGAACAATGGATTTCTACAGTTTATCTTGATGCTTCCTTTGTGTCCATTAATTAGACCTGAAACCTCAGCAATCAACACGTCTCAAACTGGGATATCTATCTGAACAGAGCCTATCAGGAAGACCGATAACCTAGTGTTTGTATGCAACAGACTCTCTTATTGCCATTCAAAAATTTAAAGATAATAATTTCCAATGTGTCGTCACACAAGCCTAGAGCAATACAATAGGCTCTATCAAGAGTCAACACAAATGCATGCGTGTGTGTACCGCTTCACTGTTCATAGTACCTCAGTGCAATACGTGAGCTTTTATTTAACCCCTTAAAGGAACAGTCAGGACCTCATGGAGTGGGGCTCCATGAAAGGGTTAGCAACAGTTGGTACATACTGGATTTATTGCTATGAAAAGAAAATCACAATGGGCTTGGAGAAGCAGGAGATAATTCTCTCACACAGGAGTGAGGCTAATGGTTAGCATAACGGGGACAATACAAGGGGATCAGACAGATAACTTCTTTACCAACACCCTGTGAAAAACAAGACCTTTATAGATTTCTGCTGTTTTTGTATTTTTAATCACACTGAAATATTTAACATTATTGTACACATTTTAATATCAGACAAATATAACCCCATTTATTACAAAAATGCCGTTTTAAAATGATGATTTCACTTGTTGTGAGTGAAAATCTGTTGAAACAGGCTGGCTCTTTGTAGAAATAATTGCCTCCTAATAACTGGTTGTACCACCCTTGGGAGGAACACCTACCACCAAGTATTTTGCAATAACTGACAATAAGTCTTTTACTTCGCTGCTGAGTACTTTTGGTGCACAATTTATTTCAGAATCATTTTCATTCAGCCATTTTGGTGGGGCTACGACTCAAAACAGTCTGTTTGAGGTTACGTCACATCATCTCACTTAGATTTAAGGCAAAATATTGAGTAGGCCTGTCACAACTCATTTTGTTTTAGTTCATTCAGATGTTTTTTTTTCTGTTTGAGTCACTGAGAGATCAAGTTACTGGTGTGGTTCAGATCATACTCCTTTAACATAACCCAGTTGTGTAATGTTTTGTAGGCTTTTTTATAAGACCAAAATGCAGACAGGAACTAGGGATAAAATTTGTGATGGCTTAAAAACTCAAACTGAGCATGGAGAGGACATGGAGCACAGATAAAGTAACAGGCACTTTGGTGGAAAAATCAATGCAGGTGAGTTAAACAGGGGATTAGAAAAGAGCAAACATGCAGCTTCCTTTGAGTAATTAACACAAAGAAAGCTGAATTTAGACATATAGAAACTACAAACCAAACTAAAAAAAAAAACTAACATTGTTCTTTTAGAAACAAAATGATATTTTACAATAAGCAGGTTGTTTTGTCCCTAATGTTCACCACTATTCCGTGTTTTCTCTGTAAATTGCTGGAATCCAAAGTAGAAAATGTCATGATCCGTGTTTCTGTGTATTTACTTTTAGGGTTTTCTGTGTTCAGTTTCCTTCCTGTGAGTCTCTGTTCCTGCGTCTTCCCCATTGATTGCTTCCCAGATGTATCTCATTCCTTGATTACCCTCCCTGTGTATTTAAGTCCACCTGTTGTCTTTATCTCTTGTCTGATCGTTGTCGTATGTCAGTTGTTGTGTGTCGGCTCTCCAGTTGAACTGAGAAGTCCTGGTCTGCTTAGCTCTCGTTTTCTGTCTTAAATGTATCAGTTGCTACCGGTAACTAGCTCTGTGCTATACTCTCTGCCGTGCCACCTGTATCGGACTGTGTGAGCTTCAACATTAATTCATAATTTTCTTCACAACCTGGGTCCTGCGTTCATCCTCACCACGTCTGACCACGTAATTTATGACAGAAAAGGGTTTGAGACGTTTTTTATAAACTGATGTTGATGACTTTGTTTCTTATGTATTCTTGAATTTCTTTAGATCAAGATCTCATTATATCTGTTTTTTTTTTCAAAGGTTGTACCCCAGTTGCATCTAGAGAAAATGAAAACAATTTTGATGATTATAAATTGGTAACTCCTTCAACAAAGAGTTGTGTGTGCTTCTGGGAGAAAGGTAACCAAAAGAAATGATAATTTCATGTTGCTGTTATTCAACATATGAAAAAAATCACATGCTGATGTAAAATACAACTTGTATAGCAAGGGAAATCTTTTTACTCTAATATGAAGAAACTTTCTGATTCACTATTCTGTAGATTGATTTTGATGATATTTTTATATTTTTAAACACCAGTGCTATCTTTATTCATGCTCTCTTTGTTAACGGGGACAGCTAAGCAAATTAGCCAAGCACCCGGAACACCAATGAAGACTTACGTAAAGGTGAAAAGTTGTAACAAAGCCATGATTATAATGCGCTGAAACTGTTTCTTGGCAGAGCTGCTGCTCTCTAATTTGTTGAAAACAATTGCCAAGAATTTGCTCAGTGGTTTCCAACAAACTGGTCAGGTGATTGATCAGCTGGCTTTCATGGAAGGAGTTTCCTGTTTCCCTTGATCTTTTAAAGGATTTTCATTTTTCAAGCCCTTGTGGTGTAGCAAAACGTGATTAAAGACGCTGCAAAGCTGCCCACCTCTCATTATTTTCTTCCTTTGGAAATGACATCAACAGTTCTTAAAGGATTTATTGATCAATTGTCACAAATATTTGGAGCTTTAATAGTGGTTTTTACAAAAAAATACAAACTATACATTAAAAAATAAAGTCAGAACATATGACAGTTTTGTTTTGCATGTTGCTTACTTGTTTCCTTATATAGCAGTAAGTACTACAGCCAATAATATATATGCCAGTGCCAATGTACAAATATTGATATATTCAAACTCTTGACCATTGACCTGAATTATGAGTTTATTAAAATACTCTGCTTTGCTTGCAGGCGTAGGAAGCAAACTCCAAACTGACCAGATGTTATTGCTCAATGAGCAACTCAATAATTGAGTACTCTGGAGCAAATTCACGTGGAAACACATGGGCATTGTCTCTACTTTTGTTTACTCAAACTCTTACTTCACCAACACAAAGAATGTTATTGTTTCTAAGAATTTAGAGTTTTTGCATAACATTCCTACACACGTGTTAACGCCACTTTATGCTCAAAGTACAGAAACAGTGAAATTTAGCTTAGTGCAGATGATCTCTCAGAAGGTTTCAATGATTTTTAAATAAAATCAAATTCTTTATAGTCATTGTGAAAGCATAAAGCAAAATTCAGCACACTGAAGAGCCGGGTTTTATTTTAAATTAAAATGGATAAAATACATAATGCATAGCAACCATAGAGATAATCCTCTGAAAATTGCTTTAAGTTAATGTGGTATTATGTTTAATGTGGTGCTTAAAATTCAAAGTTTATTGTGGTAGCAACTTTGGGAATAGCAAGGTTTTGATGGACCTGTAGCGTTCTTCAGAAGGCTTCATTCAGTTCAGACAAATGATGGGCAACAACATATGAAAGGTCAAGATTATTTAAAAAAAATCCAAAACTTCTACTAATGATGAACAAATGGAGTAAGAGATCCAAAAACAAACCATGAAGACGCGAACCATCATTTTCCCTGATTTAATGTTAAACACTCAGAAAAAAGTCTTTTTTACTATTATTATTAAATGTATGTAAACATCTGGTTTTAACTGTGTAACCAAGACAGAGACAAAAATATTTAAAATAACCCTAAATCCACCATGAGCTGATACAGATCTCTGGCCTACATCTTTTAGTTTAGGTAGGTTGTGACTCCAAGCAGTGCTCTAAAAACGTAGACATCTCTTAAGAAAAAGAAATCCAGAGCAGTTGCTTGACAAACAAACTGAAACATTTACACAAACTGGTTAGACAAGCATTTAATTTGAGTGATTCACAAGATAAAATGAAGATTCAGGTTCAGAAGAAATAGTTGCAGCAGACATTTTCAACAACCTATAACAAGTGTGACAGGATTTAAAGAAAACAGGAACGTGATCCAAGGGCTCTGATTGTTTTTCAGTTCCTCTCTGGTTGTGAAACTTGGAGATAGAGCACAGAAGTTAACATATGGTCAGGTGTGGTAACAACTCAAGTTCTCAAAAGACTGTGTGGTATTTCTCTACAAAACTTTTTCATATCTTGTTTGCATTCCATGTTTAGAAAAAATCTTTTTCTGATAATTTATTATGTAATCTGTGTTTCCTCAGGAAGGTTAAGGTAGCTGTGTTTCCAATGACAACATAATTACAGAATTTGACCTTTAGAAAATATATGTGCTCCATGGGAAAACTCTCTATTTTTAAATAAAAATGTTGGCACTAGATTGGGATGGTTTAGATAGACTAAAGAATTTCACAATGGAAGCAATTTTTTGCATCATACATGTCACATGATTAACAACCAGATGTTGCCTCTGGGAAACCACGAAGAAGAAGACAACAGGAAGTAGTTTGAGGATCTTGGCACCGCATGTTTTTCATGTGGACTAACTAATTAATGTGTGATTCTAATAGCTTTTCTTATTTACTGGAAACACTACAATTGCAAAGTTGTGTTTTTTTCAACATTAGCGGAATATGGACAATGTTTTCTGCACATTTGTAATGGAAATGCAACTAGAGTGGATGAAATGCTCAAATAGTCATTTTGCAGACACACAGACATTTTCAGTGTTCATTACATTTTAGATTTAAGATAATGCATTGTGAGTTTACAATCTGTTTCTTTTCCTGTGAGAAAAATGTATTTGTGCACTTGTTGGCACCCAGGTGCTGGTGCAGCATTACTCATAACTTTTTGCACTGTGGAGGCCTGGCACAACCCAAAAGCTAACCAGAATGAACCGACTGCTCCCAAACAAGCCAGATTCCACAGAAGGACTGAATGCACTTTCTTTTTTTTCCCCATTATGCCTCACACATCTTTGTGAGGTTACCCATTCCCAACAAGGCCCTGATTCACAGTGACCAATTCTGTAGCTCTGCTCACTGCCTGCTACAGAAGCGCAGTAGACTGGGCAGCTGGAAAAAAAAAACATGGCTCTAGATCTCTGCTGAACTGCTGACACACTCCTTTCAGTGCAGGACCCACAAAGGCTGCGTTACTGCTGCTGCTGGCCCCGAAGGCTACCAGGAATTAAGATGCCACTGAGGTGTGTGATTGTGTTTGGAACTAAATGTGTTTAATTCCTCACTAATTAAACATCCGGGAACAAAGGAGGCCAGTATATAATATCAAACTTGTAAATGTCATTGTGAATGTTTAGTGGTAAGCTTTCCCATGACCTTGTTGCCATTGTGATGTTTGGTGAGGAATTTACATTACCCAAACTTATTGGTTGGTGTATTGAGCTTCTAATTAATCCGTTTAAGTAGTTGTTAAAATCTCTTCAATGGATCTGATTTACAGTTTTTGCTGAAAGAGAGACTTCGTATTGAGTGCCCATTGATGTCACTTTGACATATGTGGTAATGTCACTACATTCAATTTGAATTCTCAGGACCAATAAACAAATAAACACCAGAACTATCTCCTGGGTTTTGACCAACTGGTAGCCCACATTCACAAAAGAATCAAAAAGTCACGCTGAACAGGGAACACACCTACTTCTCTCCTCGCCATTTTCTGCAATTAGAAAAACATCACTCCGTTGGCTCCCTTCAGTACCGTGCAGAAAGAAAAAACAGATTGTCGCATTGCATTAGTGTGAGTGTGCGGTGTTTGCTGAAGCTCATTGGAGCATCTCTGAGGTCTGGATCCCCAGAGCCAAATGAGGTAAGAGGTGAACCAAGCCAAAACAGAGAACATGGAGGACCATGGTCCTCTTCTGTGAGGTAATTAATAAGAGTGTGTGTCCATCCTGTCACTGCACACCAGTGTCACACAGTAACTGAGAAGGTAGGAAAATTTGCAAGTGGCAACAACTCTGTTGTTTGTCTCCACTAAATGAATATGGCACCCATAGTAGGCCATTACAATCTGGTAAAGCATTTTGAGGAAGAAACACTGTAACTCAGCATAACTACTGTCATCATAAACTCAAATAATAACTAGAACTGCACTGTAATTATATGCAGTTGAATTTAATATTTGTCTTGTAAAAACCCTTTGGAAAGACATTTGTTATGCCTTGGACCCACGTTAATAAAATTATTCAAACAGAATGATAAGTCACACCCTCAAACGACATATTCCATCTGACCGTCCCTTATTAGATTGATGTTAAGACTTAAGCTAAAAACATGACAAGAGTTGCACTAAAAAGTGGCAAGAGAAGGCCATAATAGCTGCTATTTGCATCGTGCCAAAAGTCATGTTTAGATTGACAACTTTCTGCCGACTGGTCTGAATCTAATTTTTCAGAATTGTGTTTTAATTGCATCAAATTGGATTTACTGGATTGAATGTAGACACAATTTTTGCTGATATGAACTCAGTTGAGTCTGTTTTGTTTTTTTGTTGTTTTTTTTTTTTCCATAAAATGAACTGAAATAAATTTTGTCTTTGCGTGAGTGTGTGCATGCATGATTGTTGGTCCTGTGTGCCTTGGGAATTGAACTGAGTGTCTCATTTGAGAGAACATTATATCAATATATTAAAAGCAAAATAGCTAAGAAATTAGAAAATTGTCCAAGCACAGCTGGAAGTTAATTAATAAATTGTGTTTTAATGGTAACAGAGGAAATTCGTAATGTGGAACAATTTTTTTAATGGAACTGGGAGGATAGTTTCAGTGCTTCTTGTGATCAGGCAAAGTGGTGAGAGCTTCGTAAATGTGGAGGCAGGAAACCTGAAGCGATCTGTTGTTTGCACGATGGCAATGCATTATTAACCTTGCAACCTGTGACAGAGGGAATGCCATATCATCCAGGTCATTCAGGACTACACTGGCTCTGCATGGATTGTGGCATAACCAGTAACACACTCACCCTGTGTCTGATGCTGCATAATTCACTAGTTGCTCTTTAATTTTTTTCCCTCTCTCATTTTTACTTGTGGTTGTTGATTTTGAAGCTTCTTGCTCTCTTTGCTCCTCCCTCTTTGTGATTTGACAAAGGTTGAGTACAGAGAACAAATCAGTCAGTAAGTTCTAAAACTAAATTATAAAAAGGTCAACCAAAAGTGATATTTGTTAAGAAATTGATACATGAAACTTTCAGTATTTTCACAGGATAAAAACAGACTGGTTTTCTCCTTTAGTTTAACTGAACACTATGCTGATGACTATTTCATGGGGCTGATTAGCAAATGAATTTATGGTGAAAATAGGATCATATGAATGGATTATTAAATTATTCCTCTAAAATCCATTTTTACTAGCATATACAGGGATATAAATAAAATAATTGAAATCAATTTTGTAATAGAAACCAAATAATCAAAGCTTGGCATTCATGGTGCGTTCCAAAATCAAAATCACTGCTGACCAAAATTAATATGATAGGTCCCCAAAACTTTTGAAAAAACATTGGAGACAGATGAGGCAAAAATTAAACTTTTTGAAAAGTGTGAATCTGATTATATTTGACATAGAGTAAAGCATTTCAGAAATAAAGCATCTTACTGCCAATAAAATATGCGAGTGGCAGTATGATGGTGCTGGAATCGCTTTTGTGCTGAAGAGCCATGATTCTGTTTTCTAGCAGAAAATCCTGAAGGTGAAGATTTCTCCATCAGTTGGTGACTTTAAACTTGACCACACTTGAGTTTACATAGCTGGTCTGAAACACACCAACAAGTTAAACTTGAAACTGCAAAAAAAAGAAAATGTTAAGCCAAAGTCCAAATTTAAATAAAACAGAGATTCTGTTGCAGGATCTTAAACAGACCGCTGATGGCTGTTGTTGATGTCAAGGACCGCTGATGGCTGTTGTTGATGTCCCAAACTTTGTATAATGTAGTCATTATACAAAGTTTGGGATTTTTCCCATAAAGTCAGTATACCTGGGATAACATTTTTCACTTGATAACTGAAAGGGAAAACTAAAATCTGTATTTTGTATTTATCCTTGTCTGGCTGGTGATCTGACTCACTTAAATGTGACTTGAGCATTAAACAGAATCTGGATGTAATGGGACTAATACATTTTCACATTCTGTAAAAATATTGCATTTAACTGTCTCTTCTTTGGGTGTCAATGTCAACATTTATGGGGCAGGAGTTCATAAGTTTCTTATTTCTTCCAAACCCTTTTCGAACATTTTAAGTTTATTGTAGTATAAAAATGTGTGTCTTTTGCATTCCTTGTTCATTTGTGTGATTTTATACTCCTATCATGTTCGAAATAAATAAATAAAACAACACTGTACAACAATGGATTAATTCACCAGTTTATATCTCAATCACTTCCTCATACTTCTTCTGTTTCTTCCTGATTCTCTTTGGGTAAAAGCGAACCTTGAGTGGCAATTGGCACGAAGGAGAAGCCAAACATGTGACACTACTCTGTAATTTTAACCTTGAACACAAGAATAGAATAGCGTGGGGTGACGGGTGCTGCTATTTGCCATCTCAAATACCATTTTCTCAAAGATTAAATTTTTCTACAATGTGTTAGTTTTCTTCTTTCATGTCCTCTTCCAGTAAGTACGTTTCTTTATGTTGCAATCAGTTCATCAGTTATATGACCTGTCTCCTTAGAAAAGTAGTTCTTGTATCTGGCCATATATGTTATTCATTCTCCTTTTTAATATGAACTAGTAAAATCCAAACCTTTTCATTCTCTCCTTCTTCACTGCGGACGTGCAAGTCTCCTCCTCGCCTATTCAGTCTTTCTGTCTGACTCACTGATGATTTCCAGGCTACCAAACTCTCTAAGCCTCTTTTCACACTCTGCCTTTTGATACATCACAAGCTCCTGTGGTCTAAAACCTCGCCACACTCTTATGCTGACAAACGGGGAAGAAGAAACTGTGTGCGTGCAGGGCGGCATGCTGCACTGTGCTGCAGCAGCCAGCCTTACCAACCACAACATGAATGAATGTTATGCAGTAGTTTTAAATTTGCCACTACTTCTCTGCTAATGCTAAACCAAACCAGTGGGTACAAACCACTAAGCTAAGCAAACAGGAAAAGCAGAGCTCCTCTTATATCCTGACTTTAAGATCCTCATTCATTTACATTCATTGACCTGAAATGCTTTTTCTACGTCACTCATCCACCCACAGACACACGCACACATGTTTTGTTTTTTTATCTTTACCAGGACTTTGCATTGACTTCCATTAATTTAAGCAGCTTAACCCGAACCTTTACCCTAACCTAATCATCATATGTACCTAAACCTAAACCTAACCTAAATTTACTTCACACTTTAGTCTTAAACTTAACCCCTAACCCAAAAACAACAAACAACATTTCTCTTTGTGGGGACCATAAAGAATAGACCACACACACTCTCAGGGGAGATACATTTAGTTTGCTCATACTGAGTTAATTTACTGTTTTTTCTGAGGGATGGGAGCTTTATTGGCCCCTTGAAAGACAGTTGGCACATTTTCTTCTCTCATTTTACAGCTCATGGAAAGTTTTTTTTCTTTTTTTCTCTATGATGCTTTGGTGCGATAAATGCTTTAGGATTTCATCATTTCCGTCACGTCTGCCAATTGGGTTCCTAGAAAAGCTGAGTATCACTAACCTATCAAGTAAAAGAGAAGGACAGATACTCAGAACTAGATTTCAGTGCCACAACTGCCATCAACTACTATGTAGTTGACGTTCCAAAACTGATCCATGAACAAGGTAAGTTCATAGAGTAACCAGTTGATCAGCATTAACTACAGCTGGTGGTAAAGGTATTTCCTGTAACTCATCTGACTTCTGAAACACCTGCATGCAGGAAGATGTTATTTTCATATGTGGTCACTGCCTCATGCCTGTTAGCAGTAAAAACATGGCAGTGATTCCAATTAACATATCAGAACATATAGTTAGACATTTACAATTTAATGCCAAAACTTTCCAAATAATGAAACAAAACATATTCAAACATTTTTACATGTGCACTTTGAATATCTTACCATCGTTTTGATATACAACAAGGGAGTAGTTGTAATCTTACAGAGACAAACCTATCTTTATGTGCAGAAGAAAAAACTTAACGTATAATTGAAGTAGTTTAATCATAGAAACATGTGTATCTGTTCTGTGACGTAAACTTTGGAGAGTTATTTTCAGCTCTCTTTCAAACGTACTAACTTGGTGTGGTGCCAAAATATTTGTGCAGTGGGTTTTTTCCAAACATTTCCATTACAGCTTTAATTGTTGAATGTAGAAATGGACAATGTTAGGCAAGCAGGAAGGCCAATGGAAATCTGACCTACTTGAAAGGCATGTGCTCTTGTCTTACCAATTTTGACCAAAGGTAAATAAAGAGAGATGAGTCTTAGTCCTATCTCAATAGGAAATCAAAACAACAGAAATTGTTTCACAAAAACCATGATCAAGTTATGAAAATAAATTATTACTTAGAACAAGTGTGAGTTGCATTTAATTTGAGTGAATTCTAATTCTGACCTATAAAACATAGTTCATTAACAAGTAATGTGTTGTTTTCTTTGTGGTTGGCACAAAATGTTGATCACATAAAATATCTTGAGTCTTGAAGTGAGTCACAACAAATAAAAAATAGATATTAGAAGTCTGTATTAAACATGTGGGGTACAGTTGCTGTTTTAATTAGAGGAAAATATAAATGTTCCCTTAACTTTTTGTCCTATCCTCTTTCTGTCAACAAACAAAGACCTCTAGTATTTTTATCACATCACTGGCTGCATCCAGGGAGCTTATATGACTTTAAATTAGTTTAAAACTATCATGGTGGTATCTGAGAAAGAATATAGGGAACAAAACTAAACCAAATGGCAGCACAAAGGCTCTGCCAATGGATCTTTCATTAGCAAAGACAGCTCTGTAAAACACTGGAGCCTTGTTCTTCCGCACACATCACGACACGCTACCCAGCATGTCGTCATGTCAATGGAAAAAAAAGCCTATTATTTTGATCTGGTGTGTGGGAATTGAAGTAATGAGTGTGCTTGATCTATTCAGCCGTCCTGTTTCTACCGATAAGGTGGAAACACTTTAAGCTCTTGTAAATCTTATGCCAGTGTTGCCACTAATGCCACTTAAAGGAACTTCAAGAGATTGTGAGAAAACAAAAAGGACCTATTCAAGTACGGCAGTGGAGCTGAGTCACAGCAGCTGTAAAACTTTATAACCATCACCTCACCCAACAGACTAAATATGTCTTTATAACTCTGCTGTTATTTGCACATCCATGTTTTGCATAGATTTTTTCACTTATTCAAGCACATTTTGTACATTTGTCTTCTTGCTGAAATTAACCTACCAAGCTGCACATTACTTTTACATGTGGGTAAACTATTTTTTAAACAAATGCACAGTATTACCTTTCTTATGCTGTAAATTTGACAGTACTGAACAGTTCCTTATTTTTAATTTTTTTATATGTTTTGAATATGTATGTTCCTGCTTACCTAAACTTATTAAGACACCAGAATTTCCCCCCTGTGGAACAATAAAGGATGATTCTATTCTATTCTATTCTATTCTATTCTATTCTATTCTATTCTATTCTGAAACATTCCTGTTTAAATGTAAAAGTCAACCACTGGACAGCCAGTGTTCCTCAAGTTCTTGCTCATACAGGCTTGGTCAGTATTGTGCAATACTCCTTGTGTATAGGTGTTCATATTGATGCAGTGTTCAGCCAACATGTTAAACAACAGGATGCCCGTAATCTCCTAACCTTGTCTGTGAAGTTTGTCTGCAGCAGGGAGGGGATGTCTGCTGGGGCTGAATCAGACTAAATATCCTTTTTCACAATAGTCATCCTTGCTGTGCAAACAGTAGAGGGACAAATCGGAGAGTTATAAAACAATGACAAGAAAACTGAGTAATTCTTAAACTAACAAGCAATCTTTGATGCCAGAGGCCTCTCGACCGTCCTTCCCAAACTCTTTCATACAGTAAAAACAGTTCAAAAAGGCATCAATGTGAAGGTTGGGGTTCTCTTTGAAGAAATTAATCAAAACAAACGCAAACGGACCTAGCAAAGAGGAAGTTACTTCACGACAGCCTTTGACTCCAGGAATTTTCATTGTTTCAGAGGAACAATTAATCTAGCTCCCGGAGTTATTTTAAATACCTTCCCAAGCCTAAATGAAGACAACAGCAAAGTGATTGCTTTCTTAACAGGCTCAAACTCAACAGGAACTATTTAAACTTTTATCTTTCTATTGATACTAGACTAGAGAGCCAAGTAAATACGCTTGGCAAAAACAACTAAATAACATTGACTAACTTCACAAATTACTCTGCATAATTGGTTTTGTGACAGTTTTTTTTTTTTTTTTTTCAAAATAATGAGCCTGAGAGCCTAAAAGGCCTTTGAACAGACTCTAACACAATGGCACACCCAAGTGGATGAAAGCTCAAATAACAATTACTAAAATCTCAAATCAGTCGGTTGCCTAAGATGCAGTCTGATGACTAAGACACAGAGGTTCTGGAAGTGAACAATTGGGCAAAGCTTTATTTGTTGCAGCTGTATTCTCTGAAGTGTATACATGTGGGTATACACTTCATGTATACCCACATGTATATACACTTTAAAACTAAATATATATTAAGATATATCTTAAATTTGTTTTTGTGAAAGTCTTTGTATTTCATTTTGTAATATTAATCTTGAAGGTTCTAAATTAATACATGTTTATTTACTTACTTACTCACAGCACAGAGTGTGCACTGCTTAGGATTTTTAATGACATCGTTCCAACCACAGGCTCCAGAAATTGTGTGATGTTGGTTTTATTGGGTTTAACAGCTGCATTTGATACTGTGGACACAGGCGTTTTAATTTCTTGCTTAGAACACCATATAGGTTTTCAAAGGACTTTCTTTTGTTGGAATGTTGGTTGTATCTGAGAGAGAGCACATTCTGTGCATTTTCAAATTGTCCTCTGTGTGCCTTTCTTGTGGGGTACCACAAGGCTTATTTCTTGGGTCTGTTCATTTTTAATTGCTTCTGTTTCCCTTGCGCTCCACTTTTGAAAAAGTACAAATGTTCCTTTCATCTTTGTGCTGATGACAACCAGGTATGTGTTCACATGAAACAAGACATGTAACTCTATTACATGGAGTCAATGATTAAGTATCTTGATGAAATGAGTAACCTAGATTTTTTTTGTTTTGTTTTGTTTTAAGAATCTTTTATTTGTTTTAAGTCTTTACATGGTCTGGTTCCATCCTACCTCTCTGAACATGTGCAATTATATCACCCTTCCTTCCCTCCCTTTTTATTCAGATAAATGTCTGATGAAATTGCTAACAAATAACACTAATATAGTCTATATTAGTGTATATGTGTGAAGAAGGATTATATGTCTGAAACTAATAGTCAAAAAGGCAACTCCTGTAGTTCTCAATGTGAGAAGAACACACACTTGCATAATTCCTTTTAATGTTCTTTGCGTCTGGTTACATTTAAATTTCCATGTTAAATCCTCAACCAAAATTCAACCGCCAAACAAAACAACTGTTTATAATCATATAGGTTTTGATTGTTAAAATCATGCTCATTTTAGGATGTCCTGTATCTAAGCAATTATTAGTGACACATTGTGGTCATCCCTGGTATTACATGAGCATCTCGGTTGGGCGCCACATAACAAGGCCAGCAGGTGCCAGCTGAGAAAATAAAAAGAAGCAAACGGTTTACCATCTCAAAAATGTTTTTGCACTCCAAAGGTTTTATTTTCTCAGCTGGCAAAAGCCAGTGAAGGAATGGTTTGTTTTACTTAAACATTAGAAAATTGTGACGTGTAACTAGACAAATCAAGAAACAGAAAGCAGAATGGTGTAATTTGATAACTTCGGATATTTTTGTTTCTTTGAAATATTTTTGTAGAATTACCTTACACTACTGTTGAAAAAAAGAAACATAAATGCATAACAGCATAATTCTTTAGGGTAAATATGTTCTTCAAAGTTCTTTTTTACTTACAGAAATCCTTTAAAAGACTGTCTTTCGAAGGTTAGATTGCTAAAGCACATTAAAGTGACTATGTAAGATGTTTCTCACCAATATAGAGCCGCTGTAGAGAACTAAATTTGACTAGGAGAGCGAAAAGTCTGATGTTAATTAAGGTCGCACTGCAAAATTCTTGAAACTAATCTACCAACTTGAGATAATTGGAAATGTTTCCCAAAGAGACTCCTCTTCTATGTAAGGACTCTCCAACATACTTTAAAGAAATACCTTTAATGTTAACCCTTTGCCTTTTGAGGCAAAAGCTTTCTGATGTTTAAAGAAATTTTATGTTAGCTTCCAGCTGAAGAGACTTGATTTAGTACATGTATTTCAGAATACACCATCACCAACAAATTCGTATAAAAAAAAATAAAAAAGTTTGAACTGTGTTTCATACTTGATATTGTAAACTAACTATAAATCTTTGACTTTATTTGATTAGAAGAAAAAAATATCATACATGTTAAGCTTTGGAACCATGTTCCAGTAGATCACAGAGTTCAATTTTACGTCTGTCTGCCACAACATCAATATTATAATCCTGTGTCTGTGGCTCTAAGAATCGCCTTTGGGATTAACTGTGTTACTGGAATGATACTGTGTTCATAGTGATGCTGCAAGTGAGGTACCAAGGGAGGTATGAAAGAGCAGATAATTAACTCAGGGGCCAACCAGATAAGTCATATTCTAATAAATTATTCAGTATTTGCAAGGAAATGAATACTGTCCCTTCTCATATTGCAGGCAACACAATAGCACCTCCCTGAAACATTAGAAATTTATTGTTGTCCGATTCACAGCCAAGCTAGATCATTTCCATATATACATATTGAAGAGTTTGTTTGTACTTTATGTGTATAAACAATGCTGAAAACTAAAGTGCATGAAGCTGCAGCTGTTCTGAAGCAAAATTACATGCTTAAAAATTGTGGAAATTCAAGAAATGTTTTCTCTTTCAATAAAAAGGAGACATAGGGGGAGATGTATATTGACATAACATGAGCAGTTCTGACTGAATTCAACAACTTCTTTTGCTTATGCTTAGGGGCCACATGGGCTGAGGCAGATAAGTATTTTATTTGCGAAAAGATGAATCCTGCTAAGAGGATTTTTATTATTTTGTTTCCAGGAGTCATATTTTAAAATTATTTTTAATTTACCTAAATTTAATTTTAGTGGTTCCTTTATTCTAGTGGAACAAAAAGTTCTTTTTTGTTTACTTGTATATCAGCAGCAAATTAGGTCAAAAATTCATTAGATTATATAACTACATATAATCAAACATTACCGTATCTAAAATTCAAATACAACCCATTGACATTATTTCAAGTGTTACTAATGACATTACTTTTGCTTGGATTCCAAAAACCAAATCTTAATAATGTGTGCAAATGTGGGAATATTTAATAAATAAAATGTGGCAAAAGGAATCTTTACGGGAGACTTAACAAAGCTTTAGTGACAATTTTGCATTGATTAAGTTACTAGGTTTAAAAACTACAGTGACTACACATCCAGGTTAATAACATGAGTGCTTTTGAATTTTGCTGATCAATGACAGTGATGACAAGTGAGAAAAAGATGCAACTCTGTAAAGATGTAAAACTAGTTTTGCACACCAAAAGAATCACTTGGGGCTTACTTGGAGATAAGCACAGGAGAAAAGACCAAAAGATGTAAAAGATTGTTACCAAAGAGGTAACAGTGGCATTTTCCCCTGTCCCTCTTGGGAAGCGTTTTATTATCTTGCATTTTTCAGACAGAGTGCAGCAGAAGGACAGACCTTTATGTTGCCATGGAAACAGTAAAGTGGCGTCCATTTGACAACGGAGAGGAAGGGGCGTGGTTGCAATAAAAAGGGGTGGGATTAAACCATACTCTAATCCTATTGGTCATATTAGTCTGACGTCGCCAGAATGGAATGCAAATACAAGAGTTTCTTGCTTCTGCTGCTGTGCTGCTGCTGGTCTGATCGAAGCCTATTGGGCGCACCGAGCTACCGTCCAAAATTTCAGGTAGAAGAATATTTGGAGGGACAACTAGGAACCGAAAGCTAAAACGAGGCGGGAGGCTTCAGTTTTCTTGAAAACGGTAAGGTGACAAACGTTTAACCCCGTGGAACAGAATGACGCGGATGGCACGGCTCTGTCAGTTGTGCCTGTTTGTGTCGGAACGCGTGAGGTTAAACGGCTGTGCAAGCTAATGCCTGTCCAGGGGGCCCAAAACAGAGGCATGCAGGCATGCAATGGATTCTAGCACCGAGGCTAACGCTGATAATCGGTTACACGGCGGAGTCTGGTGCACGTTTCCTCATTCACACAAAGTGTACTATTGTTGTAAACAAACGAGACTTCATCTCTAGCTAACATTAGCTAGTTTTGTGGTGGAATTTGTGTTGGAGTTCAGGGGGAAATGAGCTACGAATAACAAGCAAGTAACCGAAACGTTTATGTATTAAGGCGAACTACAGTTTCTTTCTGTATTTCAGTTGTTTCTGTGCTATGTTTCATTACTTAAAAGAATATTAGCTAATGTTAGCCATAAGCTGCCTGGTTCAGAAACTTCCCTCATCTCCGCGGCCTTAGGTTCAGTCGAGAAGCTGCTTTTTTGACAGATGGAGCTCACCAATGATAGGCAGGCATTCTGCCACTAATCAGGAGTCATTACAAATGTCCAAAAATCAGTTGTACACTTAGCAGGTCAGAATTATCTTAAATTTTTATGAGGAAGAATATAAATTACTTGTTTCAGTTCTAGTTTATTATACCAATAGCAGAGAGTAGATCCCATTTTATCTGTGCTGTCAGTCACAACAGTTGTGTTGAGATAGCCTAAGACCTTCTGCAGATCAGTTTATCTGCGTTTAGCCGTTGTTTGTGGGCTAGTTTTTACATTGGCAGTTCTTCAGTTGACATACATGCATAAGGAACCAACACAGCTGTGTACAAAAAACAGATCAGAGTCACTTTGCTCCTTCCACAATTTGTATCCCTAATTCATACCTATGCCTTACCATTCCTAAACAGTAACTTAAATTTTAAATTGTTGTAGCTCATGTATTGTTTTAAGTTTTAAAACAATTTCCAAGGTTACTTAATTAACTCAATGTGGAACATTTAATCAAGACACCTTAGACTGTGGGACTCTCAGAAGAGATGAGGTGCAAATAATTCACTGTGGTAGGCACTTTTCAGTCTAAACAGAGTAGCATTCAAAACTTTTTAAAACTGCAAACATTGGTTACTTGTTATCTTGATCACCTTATTCCTTTTCAAAAGAATATGTAACTTTTTTACATTTTTTATGCAAAATTTGCAACAATATTTTTTATATTTTATGTTGTCAGAAGAGATGAAAAGTGCATTTGGTGTAAACACAAGGACTGTGTCGGCTTTGTTGTATTTGCTGGTCTTTTTCTGCCAGCTAATATCCCTTGCTTCACTTGCTTCTGCCACTTTTGTTTTTATTGTCACAAATCTATCTCTCCTCCATCAACTTTGCTGGTGTGTCTGTGTAAGCTACGTCTTCCTCAGGGTTTGAACAGGGAGCCGGTTTATTAGTTTGAGAACTTCTGCCACCTAGTGACTGGAGGCTTATTTATTGACCAAGCATGCATTATGACACTAATACTAAAAAGTATCCTGTCTCTCACGCCTTTTACTCCTCACTTATTTACACAAACCATTTCATACAATGTATCTAAATCTTTGCACATCAATTTGTTTTTCCTTGTTTTTTTTTGCACCTGTGTTTATTTTCATACCGATCCTCATTAGAGTCATCTGATGTCACACATTTGCGACTGTTTTACTTGTCGCAAACAGTGGCATTTTTCTGCCCCCCAGTCAATGGACTTCATTGTGTGACGCCAGTAGCTCCACCGAATCCGTAGTGGAGCTACGGCTGTGCAAGTCGTATGTTACAGTATGGGTCGGTTGTATGGGCCGCTTTAACAGTGAAAACAGATAAAATAGCATACCGAACTGTACTGACTCATGCCATACCACTCAGTGGAAATGAGGCATAAGAATAAAGCTAGACACATGGCTACAGAAAATACTTATAGACTTTTCTGTCAGGCTTACAAGTTGGAATATTGTCCAGTTTAAAGCATTGCAAGCTGTTCTTAAGGAATAGCTGCCTTTTAAACCTGTGATCCTGGTCAAAGATAATTCTTTTCACTTCTGTTCTCATAACAGATAACTAAAGCTGTTACTAGTGTATTAGTGTACTTATTTTTTATATTATGAACAAGGTTTGTTAATCTCACAAGAGAAGAAAAAACAGACACTTTCCCCAAGTTTAAATGAGAAATATGTTTTCCCTCACCTTTATGTCACTTATTTAGCCATTCATTGGATGCATATTAAATGAACAGTCTGACTTCCCAGTGTGTTTCAGTAGCCCAAATATTGCTACTTCTATTTTTGTACGCAAAAGCAGAACAGTTGGAATGCTTTGGTTGGCATAATAGTCAACAGATGTTTCCAAGATGCCAATTGTGCTTTCTTGTGAAGGTAATTACTTTATTTTGTTCTACAAAACAGCTAGAATCCTCATGAATGTTTTTGGATTTAACTTTGGATTTCAAGTGTTGAAACTTTACTCTGAATTTTATAAATGAGTGGAAATGTGGATGTGTGAACTAAAAGCAGTGGTTGTTAGAGTAATTTTCTTTGCTTTGCAGACCTAAACCGTGATCTGCTGCTGCTGCGGGTATCCTTGAAAAGGTAAGCCAAGTGTACTTGTAGAAGAAATACCAACACAATGCTTGCACTTAGGTCTTGGTTCAGTGGTTCACCACTTTCCCCACTGTGGATTTTTCTCTGTGTCTGTGACCTTGAGGGGCCGCTCTTGGGCTTTATGGGGGTCTCTTGCTGTTTAAAGAATTAGTTATTGCAGGAGAAATGCAAAACTTCTTCCACTTTTTTTTGAGCAAATCTACCACTCATACAAAAAGACAGCCAAACACACCATGCTGTTTTATTGAGGTCCCAGGACTTGGCACAATATGGAACATAAAAACTATGTACTACATACCCATGTTGTGAAAAAGGCTTAAAGACTAATGATTGGATTTGGCATTTGAACATAAAAAACATGTTGTTTTACACTGTTAATTTTGAACAGAGTAATTTTTTACAAAAGTCTTTTATTTTGTAAACTTATACATCAGTCAACTTAAATATTATTCTGAAAGGTCTTTGTTTTTATATTTACGACTACATTATACAGTATATTGTTCATATATGATCATTCTAATGCCTGGTGTACGTGATGTATATATATTTGAAAGATCAGTTTGAAATTCAGTAGTTGGGTATTGCTATCAAAGAGTGAGAAATTGAGAAATTCCCATATTGCCTGGCAATAATACATGGAGTCTCACTGCATTAGCTGCCCATCACACAGATGATAGGACTCAGTATGCTTAAGGTCACAGAGAATCATAATGAAAGATGAGAGATGGGACTGAGGGAGATGTCAGTTTACTGCCACTCGCATTGTAATTGCAATCTTGGAAAATAGTACTGAGATTACAAGACTAATATTGTGGAGCCCTATTTTGCTTGAATTGTACTTTGAAACCCACATTGGTTTTATTTTATTATTCATCTTGGCTCACGCTTGACCCATTTCTTTTTCTTTGCGAGTTAAAGTTTCCCTAGATGATGCCTGGAACACGGATTAGAAATACGTCTTGAGCGAAGCATGCTGGTAATTGGCAAGCTTTGACTGAACTACTTAACTGTGACACTTCAAGTTTAGAATGAAAATCTGTGTGTATCCCTTTCAACCTATGTCTCCACCTCTTGGTCTGCTTCTCCCATATTTTAACAATCCAAACGATCTTTAGCATTTATTGAATCTTTAGTTCTCTTTTTAATGAGTCCAAATTGACAGAGCCCATGGGCATCTTTAAAGGGTGAAGTGCAAATGTTTTGTTACCTTCACAGCATGGGGCTGCTGGAATTTTGAAGGCACTCAACAAACTTAACCTGAAAAGATGTCAGACTCATTTTGTGCTGGTTTATTCATTTGTGAAGTTAAGGTCAAATTCAGTTGGATGGCTCAATTATGGGTAACCAAGCAACTTTGCCTCGAGATCTTGGGTATTTTTGTGTCTTACACAAGACACTCACATAGGCACTGCTCTGGTTACTGTTGAGATAAGGACTGCAATCTATTCAGCCTCAGGACATGCATAACCGAATGATCTACTTTTATGTATATATATATTTTTTTCAGCATTCTTTAAAGGACTTCTTTTGACTTGATCCAGTATTTTCATGAAATGAAGATGTGAGGACATTGACACGTGCTTGTTTTTTTTTTGTTTTTTAACCGTCCATTTTTTAAAAATTTGGTGTTTAGTAAATCTAACAGAAAAGTATTGGCATTATTATTTAATTATACAATAAAATTATAGTTTCTGACATTGCAATCATTATGTTCTCATGGAAATTATAATTATGAGGAATTCCAAGCCTTTAATTATTATGAAAGTTATAATTATATAATATATTATGACAACTTAGAGATTACAATGCATGTCAAGTAAAGAATCCTAATTAAAACTGAAATAATAAAAAAAAAAGCCTTGAGCGATTATGTATTTATTAGACTTGAGTTATATTCAAATATTTCTGTTAATCCTTCTAATTTAGAATGATGATGTTCCTAATGATAGGACTATTTTCTTACACCATGTAAATCAGTTTGAACTCTGACTATAAAAATTAATAAGTTGGGCTGGTGGGTCCTACACACATTCTGGGTGAATACAGGTTGGAACTCACTGCCAAGACATAATTGAAGACACACATGGGTGAATCCAGCTATAGAATTTATTAAAAATTCCCTATAATGGTTTGCTGTAAAATAAATTTTCAACACTTACCCTAATTTAACAAAATAACAGTATTTTCTAGGCACATAATGCCATTTTATAGCACAGTTTGTAACTGTTACCTTTAGCTATAAAAATTGTGTTTTTATCAGACTAATCTGACTCCTTAAAATTGGCTGTTGTCTCTTTAAGAACCTATTAACTTTTCTGTCACTCCCCCTTCTGCACATCATCACAATAATGCTTCTCCATGCAATTCATTGATGTTGTGTACAACCGTTCTTAGGAGTGTTGGAGTTTGCATAATAATTCCAGCAGATATGCAGTTCCACCTGGTGTTTGGCAATGATAATCTCTGCTGCTGCTAGTCTAGAGGATCAGAGTGGAGGAGGGATGTTCGACTGGGGAGTCAAGCTCAAAGGTGGAGCCTTGGGTACATAGGCGGAGCATTGTTTGAACAGACGTTAAAGCAGCCTTGGAGGATTCAAGGATTTCTCAAACTTGCATGAATGAGTCAAAGCAACACTCCACTTCCATTTGATGAGGGAATTGATTTGTACCATGATATAAAGCTCAAATAAGGCATTTTTTTCTTGCACCCCTTTAAATTTCCCTCATTAAACTTTTTTTTTTGCTAGTTCAACCTTTTTTATTTGTTTTATAGGGGATTAAAAATAATGCCTTCAATCACTTGATTTATAACTGTTTCATAACATTGCTACCTTAGCACAAGATCCCTTTAAAACTTTTTTTTTTTTTTTTAAGAAAGGTAACCTCTGTTTTATTAAAGCACCTCCTTGTGCTGTTTTTTCTTATAGCTTCCTGGTCCCCAGATCCGTCATCTAAAAACCTCACGTTCAATTGAGCCACCCCATCTGTGGTCTTTGCTATTCGTTTGACCCCCTTCTGGTGCATAGCTCTGTTAGCCAAGTGTGAGACTCCAGGCTTGTGTTTCTGGCTGCACCATTAGCTAATCTATATGCTAATGAGGAGATGATAATCAATGAGGTTTGCGCATGGTTGGCCCCAATCAATTCTACATTGCACTGGCAAATGACTCAAATAGCTACATTTCATACAGGGCCGCAGTTGGGATGACGTGCTAATGTTCTGGGGGCAGACCATAAGTATGCCATTATCCCCGCGTTTCCTCTTCTCTATCCCACCGGAATGAATTCTAATGTCATTTAAGATGAGTTTAAATTCAGCTTGAAAGCTATCTCATTTTACCTTTTTAATATGTGGCTTTCAGGGACTGCTGTTTTGCATTTTATTTCTGTACCTCCTATGAATAGATGCTAGTTCTTTGCTGTGATCTGACTCACATGTACTTCGTAAGTTCTGATTCATACTCGTATTGTGTTTTGGAATAAATGGTGATAATTCACTGGGAAGTGGCTAAATTATGATAAACATTTGGTCTACCTTTTTTTTTTTTACCTTGAAATAATCAGATTTTCTGTATTATTTTGGCAAATCTGTTCCTCTGTATTTAATTTGTCCGTTTTAGGTATGTAATCTATCTCCTTTACTGTTGTAGTTCTGATTCAAATATTTATATTAGCCAATGTAGGTTATTCATTTTTTTTCCAGCATCAACCAAAATTAAAAGGTAGAAGAGTTTTCTGATTTCTACTAAGAAATGTAGTATTACGGCAATTGCTTTATTTAAAATTGCAGGTTCATAAAAATAAATTAAAATAATGCTGGTCTGTTTTAATCAGTCAGTATATTCAATGCATTAAAATTAATTCAGTATTCAGGCAACATTTGAGGGGGAGGAGAGAGGATGATGGTAAGACATTACCATCATCCTCATTAGAGAGGCGCCCGTTGTCCAATCCGCATGCTACTCTGCACGAGGATTCCACAAGCATCCCATTGGCCGTCGCTAGGCAACCACATAATCAGGGGGTCGGATGCTGGAATGACGAGCTGGCTGCGTGTTGGGGGTTGATGAGAGGGGCTCGGGGTTCTTGGATGTAGCACAGAAACAACCCTCACACGCGCTCATTCGTTCCCTCAGTCAGCCGACCAGCCTGTCACGCAGTCAGACAGACAAAGAGGAGCAGCATCCTGCAGGAGGACAGCGCGCTCCCGGGGGATGGGGCATCATACCCCTGCATCACGTTGGGGGTGTCGGAGGAGGTAGGGAGCTTGAGGGCTGGGGGGCTTTTGTCTCGGCACCTCTGCACATACGCATCCATCCTCATAGGCATTTTTTCTCTGTGGGCATCCTGGCTTTTAAAGGGAGACTCCACATCAATTAGTGCAGAGAAGTGCTTTCTCATTGTGTTTTTTTTTTTCTTCTTTTAATTAATTATTTTTTTTTTTTTAATGTGGGTCATCCGAGTTGTCCTATATGGAGGTGGAGGAGGGAGCCTGCCTGATGGAGGCTCAGCACTTCCTTATTGTGATATGAGCTTTTAGAGGCAGCCAGTCTGTCTGACAGTCTTTCGTTATTCTGCTGGATCCTCCAGACACAAAACTGACAGTCCCACGAGTAGATCAATATGTCCACATAAAAGTGCTCATAATGTAATATTATTGTTTTGACTCGTAGTGCTGAGACTTTTCTATCAAGCATTTCAGTTTCTCCCCTTTTTTAAATGGCATGTTTGTTTGTTTTTCCATGCAAATCCATTTTAAAGCCACATTTCATATGTGAAAGCAGAATTTGATCAGAGTGGGGGGTGTTCTTCCATTGGATCCAGACATCCACTGATGGATGGGTGACTCTGCTCAGAGAGACAGCGGTATAAGCCATCATTACCAGAGGGGATTCTCTGTCCTCTCCAGTCATATGGTGGCAGAGTCTGGGATGCACTCTAATGATGCTAAAATACAGCCTGGCAGGTTTTTTTTTTCTGCAGCAGTGGTGCTTTGTTTACCATCGACCACTGATTATCTGAATAGACTTTGACCTTTATACGACCACAATGTAGACGCTAGGATGCAATTTAGCTTATAGAGTTCAAATACTTTTATTGTTTACTGGAGGCCCATTGGAGCCATTTGGTTCTATTTAGTGTTGAGGGGAATCAGTGTTTTCCTTTGCAGCATAAGTGGAATATGGAGCTGTGCTTTGGTCGCTGCTCCTCCTGAAAGAATAGTGAGGAGTGAGAGGAAATGGCTCAGGATTTGCAGCATGACGGCAGCATTCCTCCTTTATTTAATTACTTCCATCACACCCTCTTTTCACTCCAGCCCATTTAAATCCTTAGCCTGCACACTCAGCCTTTTCTCCTCACTTTCTCTTAGCTCCTTGACGTATACGTTAATGTGATCACCTCTGACCTTTAAGTCTAGCAGATCCAATCTATCGGTTAAGTTTCTGACTTGAACGATCAAGGTTGACAGACAACATTTTTCTTCTTATCCCTAGAAATGTAAACAGCACCTAAAGAGGTTCAAAACAGGAGCTGAAGCTACATGCCTGGTGTGCTGTTTGTTATGTGTATAAGCAGTGTTGCAGGATGCTGGAGGTCTACTAATGTGCTCTTGTTGACATTTTCATTCTGACATTCATATTATGCTAAATCAAGGATTGATTTCTAAACATTCTTGTACTTAAAGAAAAAATGTTTAATGAAAGCTTTTTTGTCTATTCTGACTTTTATTAGATGTAAAAAAAAAGCTTTACAAAAACACTTATTTTTCAGAGCCTTATGTATAGGCTTGATAAAACTAAATATCACGCCAAAGAAAGCTGCTTTCTGTGCTTCCATCTTCACATGTCGTGCTGAGGCTCGGCTCATATCATCTGTGGAGAGCTCACAACCCATTTTCTCCGGCATTAATAAATAAAACAGAACCAAGCCTTAAAAGGATTTTATAAAAGAAGCAGTAATTATTCCTTCTAATGTGGTGAAAGAAAATTAACAAGAAATGTAAAGTTTTAAAAATCTCTTAAAAATGGGAAATTATAAATGTATTTTTCCATGATCAGATTTTGAACATGATCCCTTATTTGAAAAGTCATCTCATCCCTATGGGCAATTTTTAATTGCTGTGAAAAATTACTGAGTATCTAACTTGGACAGGTCTTTCAGCAAACTAAGTCATCAACCAGACTGTCTTGAAGTGAACATATCTAAACGATGAACAAGTACCAGTATGGCAGGAATAAGGATTAGAGGCACACCTCAAAAAACAACCCACACAAGTAAAACATGTAAAGCAGCTTCTTCTGCTGAACCTGACCTATTTAACAAAAGTTAGAAAAGTAGCATAGCTGAAATAATTAGTTATTGAGCCAACAGTGTTTTCTTCATTCCAGAAAAATCAGGAGAATATATAAATGACCATGTTCCCCAACAGGGGTTTTAACAGGAAGGGCTTCTGAAACTTTGCGTTGTCACAGTAACTGACAGCAAGATCCAGTATTAATTTTAAAATGTTCCATAACTTGATTCAAAAGTCACATAGTGTAATTTTCTTAATTTTTTGTTAAAAATGAATAATGTTTTTTTTTTTTTTTTACTTTAAAATGCAATGGATGCTTCAAGTAGCTCATTTATTCTGCATGCCAATAATTTGATGGATCAGCAGAATAGATTGCGACGCTCACACCTGATATAGAAGTTGGTGGCTGAGATGCCATCAGCTGATGGAGCATATGGCTGAGTCATTTGAGATGATGAAGATGGGAGTACTGGGGGAAAAAAAAGTGGGTTAATTGCAACTGATTTCATCATTACCATATTTAACAATATTACATAAGCATTTTAGCTAATAACCTGCAGCAATAATTCATATAAAGCCATCATGTAGAAGAGACATTAGCATTTCTGGCTCAGATCTGGCTCTTCTTTGTGTTCCAATACAACATCCAAATTTAAACATGCAAGACTTTAAATGTTCCAATCACAACTGAATCTGCTGGCTTTAGTTAAAAAAAACCAAACTTTTATTTTGAAGATAAGCACTGACCTTTCTTGCTGGACAGCTACATTGGCTTCCTAGTCAGTTTTTGCTAAAAATATATAAAAATATCTTCCCTGAATAAGAAGATACATTGTTGTCCTATTTTCTACATTGTTGATCTGTTTCCAATATATGTTCTGATGGTTTTTATATCGGGCGTTTTGTGTATTTCTTTGAATTTATTCACAATTTTTCAATGTTTCTGTTCAAAGGAAGACTTGTAAGAGCTGTTTTTTTCCCCCTCATGGACTTCCCTTTTTTCTGTCTTCCAGGCACAGGAGAGCCATTCAGAGGAGCCGGGGGTCAAAGGTGAGAAGAGCAGAGGGCACCATGGAGAGTGAACCTGGGGCCCCTGCCTCCACCACTGGCAGCACTGGGACAGTTTCCACAACCAGCAGCTCCTCCACCTCCACTCCCGCCACAACCAGCAGCTCCTCCAGTGCCGTAGCTGTTAGCACTAGTGCTTCTACCTCTACTATCACTGCTTCTACCACCTCAGGCAGCAGCAACAGTGTTAGCAGTAGTAGTAACAATAGTGGTAGTATTACAAGCAGTAGTTCCAGTAACAGCACTTCAGCAGGAAGACAGGCGGTGCGACAGATATCAATTTATAGTGAGATGCCCGACCGACAAACGGTTCAGGTGAGCGGTTTGGAGTTGAAGCACTATCACTTATTTGTGTGGGCATATTTCTTCACTCTACTGCCATCTGTTGGTGCTTTTTTATATCTGAACATACGCTTTAATCCTGCTTCAAATTGGAAATAAATGACATGGGGAAGAAGGAAACAGAGTGGCGCCTAACTGGTTGAAGGAATGCTAATGGGCCTTAGGCGCTTTAGTGCTCTTGACCTTTTTACTGAAGGGCAAACCTCTACAAAGGCTTTGCCTCTGCTTGAATGAGGGTTGCTCAACTTTCAGTGCTAATTCTTTGACAGCAGGTTTATTGTTTCACAGATCCCTCCTTTTTTTTCTTTCCTTTTTTTTGCTCTGACAGCTAAAAGTAAAACATCAATCACCAGTTTTTTGGTGACTGAGCTGAGCTCTTAGTGAGCTCAGCTCAGTCACCAAAAAACTGTTGATTGATGCTCTAACTGAGCTGAGCTCTAACTGAGCTGGAGGTGATGGTCCGAATGGTTGTGTGACACCATGAGCCTCAGGTCAGCATGTTGTCTTGTTGTCAATTTACATAGTAGAGGATACTTGCACTTTACAACATTTAGTTCTGGTGTTTAAATGTGGTGTTTAGTTTGCAAATATTTAAGAACTTGATTTCCTAATTAGTGTTCTTTTTAAAAGTGACAGTCTGAATACTCTTCTGTATTTTTCTTAGAGAGAAGTCTTATCAGTTGCCAAAACTACTGAAATCCTAAATTATAAATGAGTTCAATTTCCAATTGGTGTTAGATAATTGAATTAGTGAAATGAAAAAAAGTAATGTCATTATTATTGTTTTTTGTCATTTTGTGTTTAGAACTTCAGCAAAAATAAAAAAATAAATCACATACTATTTTTATTACTGGGGATGTCTTCAAATTTGTTTTTCCTAATCATGGAAGACCAGAAAAACTTTCATATAAAAATATTTTTAAAAACGGCTCATTAAAATGTTGGCAGTGGCATTTTCTGTTGAATTTCCACATTTTGTGCGATGGAAGCTTTACTGTAACCCCTTTCAGCTCATAGTTTCAATCTGTGGTCAACATTTGCTCTTTATGCTTCAGCGATCACTTGAAAGCATTGACACGGAAAGTGAGATCATACTCTCTTATCTTGCTCTGATCCACTTTGGGAGGCAGTCCTAGAGTTATCTCGACCATTAAATGACAGGGTGGGAGACGATTGCATGACAAGTGATGATGCAAAGCAAATCATACAAACCAAAGAGGACAGCAGCACACAGAACGTCATCATAAACACCATAGAGAGGCGTTTGTGGTATATGTTTATCACTGTACTATGATACTGTACTTAATGTGCTTCTCTTTTCTATTAGGTTTACTTTGACATCCTGACTTAACTTTTTTTAAAAGAGTCATCTCCTTTTTCACTGTTAATGCATATGAAGGCAAGAAAAGTAAAGATCAATAACTTCTACTTCCAGACAAAGATAAAAACCCACTGAATTTGATCTTTTTTTTTTCTCCATTTCCAAAAGTTGACTATGGCTATTCAATGAGTCTTGCTGGGCTGGGAAATGTTAGGCCTCTACCCAGATTTCTCAGATTTCTCTTATTCTCTGGCTTCGTTTTGCAGGTTTTTCAGCAGGCGCTACACAGACAGCCAAACACAGCAGCACAGTACCTGCAGCAGATGTATGCTGCCCAGCAGCAGCATTTGATGTTGCAAACAGCAGCCCTGCAGCAGCACAGCCTCAGCACCGCCCAGCTGCAGAGCTTAGCAGCTGTTCAGCAGGTCAGCAAACCAACCTCACCAGCATATGCATGCACATTTTCATAATTTGTTTAGTAACAAAATACAAACTTAATTATACTTTATTGGAATATTTTTTTCTTTTTTGTTGAAGATGCATGTAAATGATGTCTAAATGACTTATAGATATTAGGGATGCATAAAATATTCACTGTGTTACATAAATGGATTCCATAAGCAAAGCTGGGACAATATTAACATTTATTTCAGTTTTGTTCCTGTTAGTATGTGTTTCTTGAGGGGAGGTTCTTTCTTGTATAGTGTCAAAAGGGACATGTTATTGACCGTACCAGTAATATTAATCTTAAGTACCTGTATTAGACCAAATTGTCATTTTGGTGCATCCATAATAGTAATCCAGACTTTATTTTGGTAGTTTTTGTTTCAAAGTGAAAGACAACTAATTTCCAATTTTAAAATATTTATTTGAAGTCTAAATGTAAGCTTGTTTTGACTAGTGGGTTAAAAAAGACCAGCAGCAGTAAACCTTGAATCTGCAACCTTTTATTACTGGTCCTGTTCTTGTTCAAGTGTAATGCAAATATATCACCAGTAATATGTCAGTCAGGTACCTTTTATTGTGTATTTTCAGGTTTGTACCATTGATGCAATCATAATATGAGGTGGAGGAGTACGTACAAATGCATGCCACACTTTTCAGATTAAAAAAAAAATTTTAAAATATTTTTTTTACTTCCATTTCTCAATTATGTTCTAGTTTGTGTCTAATTATAATAAAGAATCTTACTGGTTGTTCTATAACAAAATATTACACTTTTGCAGGGAGCTGCTGTCCATTCCTGCACTTCATGCTGCTGTAGACCTGCCATAAACCCTGTTTCAGAAACTGAACCTCTTTGTCCTCTCATCTCTTTTATGCTTTATGACAGGCCAGTATTGCAGCTGGCAGGCAAAGCTCCTCACAGAATGGCACTTCATCTCAGCAAACAGGGTCTACTCAAGCTACAGTAAGTGCAGTTTTTAGTTTTGAGCTTGTTGCTTAAAAGCTTTTTAAAGTTTAGATTAATGTCTGGTTAGATCATCTTGGACATAAAGTGACGCCAGGAACCCGGAGCTTTCATGTCTGTCCAACGTTAACAAACTGCTTTACTTTTGAAGAAATTGAATGAGTGTAAGCTGTCTCTTTAAATCTGAAGTGCTGAATTAAAGAATCATTGTGCTAATATCATCAAAGGTATGGAGGTCTATAAAATAATAATGCTGTTAATTCCTTCCCAAAGATCAACCTGACCACATCCCCGGCGGCGGCTCAGTTGATCAGTCGGGCCCAGAACATAAGCTCCACCCCCACCAGTATTTCCCAGCAAGCTGTTCTGCTCGGCAGCCAATCCACTCTCACGCCCAGCCAGGCCCAGATGTACCTGCGGCAGCAGATGGTGAGAGCAGAGAGACGAGGAGCAGCGCTTCTGGCACATTTACACAAGCTTCAAACATTCATTAGTAAAACACACTCATAAACTGCCTTTGAGACTAAGTTTTTGGATCCCTATAAAATGGTAACACTCCAGATGTGGCTGTAGTACAGTCTGTGGAGCTGTGGTCCCTAAAAAGAACAGCTTAGGAACACAAATGTACACATGTGTGGTATTGTCAGAGGTATCTGTCATGTTATTAACAGAAACAACCACAAACAAATGTTTGAATCTGTGTGAAAATACTTTCTTAATCCCCAATGGAAATTAAATGTTACATCGCAGACTGTCCAGATGTCTTAGCAGAGCCATTGTAGACAGAAAAGTTCAGTAGAGCTTTTCTGCAGCAGTCTGTCTCACAACAGCTCTGAAGAAGCCGGGCTGAATATGTGGTGTGACAGTCTCCTGAAGAGGATGCTCATGGTTGTCCGCTAGGCTCTTTATTTTATGAATCCTTCTTTGCACTCTGTGGTGGCAAAGAAGGTCTGGTCTTTGCACGATAATCTCTAGACGTTTTAGTCTAGAGCAGAACCATCCTTCTCTATCATCTTTTTAAACTTCTTTAAGTCACGGTCTCTTATGGTGCTAATCAAACAGATGAAGAAGGTTACACAACTTGCCTCAACAGGCTTATTCAATATCTCATAAGCTTAGACTTTCTCAAGAAGTACAGTCTGCTCTACCCCTTCTTTTAAAAAGCTTCACTTTTGATTTTTCCAGTCCAGTCTGTTGTCCAGGTGAACACGGAGTTATTTCCCCCATGATGGAAATAGTATTTGATATTTTCCCATTTCCCTTGAAATCTGTCTTTCTTATGGTCTCATTCAAATGAGATGATTATTTTTGCACCATGCCACAAAGCGGTCCAACAGCTCTCTGTACTCAGAGAGTATCTGCAGAAATAGTGAGTATTTCTGCAGATATGACTCATCTCTTGTACTGGAAGTCTGATGTGTACAGAGTGAAACGCAATGGTGAGAGCACAGTTCTTTATTGTCTTTTTTGCTGCTGACTACCTGGTCAGACATACACAATCTTTTTAGTGTTTACAAACTATGGTCGGTCTGCCAGGTAGTCATTTATCCAAGTAATTGTGGGAGCATCCATCTTCCACGCCCAGCAATAGATTTAAAGTTGTGCCTCCTCACTTTTTCTAACCTTAACTTTAAGTGGCTGTAGCTATGGATCATAACAACTGTGTCAAGATAAAAAACATAACAGCATTACAACTGTCTCCAAAACCAGTTTGAAAAATCTTCCAGAAAACAATGTAGCAACCAGGAAAAGGGGGAGGAAAGTTAAGACAATTGAATTACACAGAATGTGTCAAAGCTATTCTGACAAGCTGCCACATTGCATTTTAGAATGAGAGTGCCACACAAACCTCCCTACACAATCGCATGTTGATCAACGAGAGCAACCTGGGAAGATTGTGTTGTTCCTCTCCGGAAATGGACTTTTAGTCAGACTGCCTTTTCGGTTTCAGCTGTGCAGGAGTGGAACTCTGTCCATCAAACAATCAGCGCTCATACCACTTATATTCTAATTAAAAAAACAGTAAAAGAAATGGTTCATATCGCATCAGATCTGCCAATATTTTGAACATTAAGTACCTAATCCTAACCCCACCATGCAACCAACTGTGTTTTGTTATCTAGATGAATTAATTAGTTTTAATTACTTATACTTTTTGGGATAATTGCGTTTTTTTTTGTATTTATTGTTTATATTTGTTGACAAAAATGTGTGTAGTCAAGTCATTTCAACCTTGTTTGTATGGCCTTTGTTTGTTTTTAGCAAGACAAATTGAGAATTATCCAGGGACGGCAGATTAAAAATAGCCTTTTGGCTAATTCTGTTTCATTTGCAGAAATGTTAATTAATGTTCCTATCAAATAATTTACTTTAAATGTGACTATGAATAGATTCACTTAATATATATGCTCAAGTGATTACAAATTTTAGTTGTTTCTTACCGTTGAGAATAAAGGGATAACAAAGCCAGAATAGAACAGAACAATTTTTTTGCGGTTTTGTCTCCATTTTGCAGTTTATGATTTAATTCACTCTCACAATTTTATTATTATTTTTTTTTAATGTTCAGTTCTGATTTAAATTTTTAATGTGTGGCTCTTTGCAGGCTCAGCAGAGTAACCTGGTGCAGGTGGCCAGGAGTCTGAGTCGGGCCGTTCCCCTGTCCCCACAGCTCATCTTCACCCCAGCTGCTACAGTAACGGCTGTTCAGTCTGAGAGCGCCACACAAGCCTCCTCACAGGTAGACTGACTTTACTGGATTATAATAAATAACATTCCAGTCAGTTGACATCATATTTGTTAATCTATTTATTAAAGGAAGTTAACACTTTTCCACGTTTAACAGAATAATGGTTTGGAATATAAAATCATATTGTTTAAACTGCTTTAAAAAGTGACTGAATATCTGTTTTCTATGCCATCCTCCAGACATAATTTGTAGTTTATGTCTTTGTCTTAAGAACCAGGTTCAGAACTTGGCTATTCGTGGCCAGCAGGGGGCGACCACGTCCTCCTCTCAGACTCAGACCCTTCCGCTGAGCTTGAAGCAGAGTCCGGTACCCATCCAGCCTGCTTCACTCATCAAGAATCCCAGCCAAGGGACCCAGACCTCCTCGGGTGTGAAGTCCAGTTCGTCTGACAGCCCACCAGATGGAGCAAAGAAAGGAGATGGTCAAGCGGTCACAGAAGTTCGAGCTATAAATATGAGCCGCAGCATCACAGCTGTGAGTGCTCAGCCTCTTATTGCACCAGGTAAGTGGAGGTTCTCTTTAAAACCTAATATCAAAGACTATCAGAACTTTATTTTACCTTTCTTTTATTATGGGACATTATTTGCCATTTATCTTTAAAAGCACTGAATTTGTCACTGGAATTTCTTCTTTTTATTTGCAGACATATACATTAAAATGTTAAATTGCCTACCAGCTGCTTCCTGCCACCTTTTGTAATTGCTGCTCGTTTCAAGCCTAAAATAAACCTGAGATTCCAAGCAGCTGTCGG
The DNA here is from genome assembly GCF_000485575.1 of Poecilia formosa. Lineage (NCBI taxonomy): Eukaryota > Metazoa > Chordata > Actinopteri > Cyprinodontiformes > Poeciliidae > Poecilia > Poecilia formosa. Next base: position 1,780,178 of record NW_006799957.1, on the reverse strand, counting down.
ATTCACACGAGAAATGCAATGTTGCGATTGCATTAAGATTGTGTAAGAAAGTATCAAGACTTTTTTTGTTTCCACTGTTTTCTTAGATTGTGACATGTCTGGGCTCGCACCAGAAATCCATTCACTCGCTAAAAGAGCAAACAAGGCATGTTATAGATGTTGTTTTGGTTTGTTAAGAAAAGTCTGGCTGGAACACATAAAAGCAACCAAACGTTTATTAGCAGTGATATATTTTTTTCTTACGATGCTAATTACATCAAATGAAGTCATGCTTTTCAGATTCATTTTCTCATCTAAGAGGGTTTTATTTAGATAATAAAGTTAATTGTGTCATTTGTGCACAAGTGACCAAATCTTATGTACAAGTTGAACTGTAATGCAGACTAAATGCTGCGTTAATGCACAGTATTGTTGCCGTCTGCCTCAAACGCTCAAACGTGTGCGCATGTTTTCTTTTTTTGGATTCTGACGAGAGTGGGAGTCGGATTATCCGAGCGTGTCAGTGCACAACTGTGCGTTGCTTTGTTTCAGTAATGGATTCACGCAAAATGAAAGGGAGGATGGAAGCTGGAAATCTGGCTGCGTGCTGTCTGGTAAAAGAAATGAACTTGGGTTGCCATGGCAGCAGGCCACAAGGGACAGGTGTGCACATGAGATGCTGGGGAGTTAATACGGTGAACAGGAGCAGCGGCAAGGCACTTTTATTCGTATAGCACATTTTCAGCAACAAGGCAATTCAACGTGTTTTGGATGATTAGAAGGAAAATAACACAAAACAAATGAGGGAAAATGATGAAAAACAGATGAGTTCATGATGTTCCAGGGGTTATTGATCAACGGCAGCTCTAAACAGGTGGGGTTTTAGCCTCGATTTCAGCCGTTTTATGGAAGTTTGTTCCAGATTTGTGGTGTATAGAAACTGAATGCTGCTTCTCTGAGTTTAGTTCTGGTTCTGGGGATGCAAAGTAGACTTGAACCAGAAGGGCTGAGTGGCCTGGATGGTTGACAAAACAACAGATCATATTGAGGCTCTCCCACACTTTATCCAAAGCATCGAAATTGGCTCCCATTGACGTAGTTGTATAACAAAAAAAATATTCCATCATCCGCTGTCCCTTCTCGACACCAAGCTTTGGTCGAACTCTTTTCCACAGAGTACTGTGTTGTATGATTGGTCAGACGTTTTTGGACGTATTTTATGCAGAAGTGCACTCGGACAGCAATGTTAACATTTCGCTTCAACTATGTAGTTTTTGTATCCACAGGCAAAACATGAATACTTATTAGGAGCATTTGTCAAACACGGTGAAGAATTGCGTACATTTGTACGATTCGTCACAAAATACTAACAAAGACTGTCAAATAGCTAAAAAAAAAAATCATCATGGATTGAAAATACGAAGTGGTTGTGCACGTTTGCAGAAAGGTACGGCCTTCTAATGAAGTTTGGGAGAGCCTTTAGAAAACCGGGTAGAACGAGATTGGAGTTTCTCCATTGGACTGTTATGATCAATGGAGGAGATGGTTTGAACTTCTCCCTTCTCTCTCTGCTCTTTGGTCTTGCTCCGCTTCCATGAAACATCCTTTTCAACTCCTATGGGATTTGTCATAGTTCAGGCATTGTTTAAGCTTTTCAGACGCTAATCTGTTGCTCCACGTTGTAAATAAAAAACTTTGTTTCCACGGTTATGCATCATAACATCTGTTTTAAAAAAAAGTGAGCGCAAAATGCAAAAATCCTTCCATTTGCATAGCATCCAAAACCAGAGGAAATGACTGTCCAAAAACAGCAGTGCTTCAACCAAAATAATTAGATTACACATGGATTGTACTAGACAAGGAAAAAACACTGGAAAATACTCCATCATCACATCTTTAGGAATTGCACACCAGTAGCCTTTTTAGAGTGACTCAGTTTCTTGTTATGCATCTTCTTTTTCTGTTTTCTGTTTTTTTTTTTTTTTTCCCCGACTCTAACATGATTTCAGAGTCCTCTACACTAAGCCATCATATTGCATTGCCTGCTGTTGCTGTGTTGTAGTTGTAGGTTGCAGTGTGTTTGATGACAGTAAGCTGATGTGGCAGCCAATGAGAATGTGGAAACTCCGGGATTTTCCAGAGCTGCAGATACTGAATGGAATGTATACTGTTCTCAGTTTCCGGACATTGCACAACAGCCGTACAACTGTTATTCACAGTTGTACAGCTATTAAAATATTCCTTTTGGGGGAGTTGGACTCACTGCTGCATAAAACGGATTGCATGATTTGCATGTGTGTGGGCGTTTGAAGGGAGCGGCATCATTGTAGACATTAATCCAAAATATTCGAGGAGAGATGGTTTTTACATCAGTTTTTGCTTCTCTTCTGAGACTTCTCATTAAAGGTTTGACAGAGTTGTCAGAATATATTGAGAGAGCAGATTGAATCTGGCAGGTACCGATTCAGAAATCCTCCTACTTTACTCATACAGTGTCTGGGAATCTCGTGACGAAGCGAGCGTCTGTTTGATTCCAGAACAGTTCTTGCAGGCGCTCTTTGTTTTGAGAAAAAATAATCAATGTCCAGTGGCAGGGTATTGTTTTGTCGTGTGTGAACCACATTAAGGAAACGACCCACAAAGCAAATGGACCGTTGGCAGGCATAGAGTCCAAAATGATGGAGCAGACGCAGATGGATCTGACTAATAGTCTTTTTGCAGCCCTGTTGGACCCTATATGATCCTATATCATGCTTTGAACATCTCACATGTTTAATACATCATCAAACACTGAAGTGAAGTTTGGCACAACTACAAACTTACCAATAAGTTGTCTTCCACCTAAACTGACGGGTTGGCAAGGACAGTGTGAATCATTAAAAAAAGCTAAGCCTCTTGGAAAATGATTATCTTGCACTTCATAGCTTTGGCCTGAGTGTGAGAGTTGGAAGAAGGGAGACATAAGAAGTCCTATTTCCTTTGGCTGAACTGGGCCAAATTCAACTATTTGGCTCACATACAAAAGACGAAGTTGGTTAGCACTGATTGGAAGATGGATAGTGTTAAATGTAGGACAACCCTGATGGAAAACCTGTTAGCAGCTGCAAAAGACTTTAAACTGGTGCAGAAAGCATTACTTTGGGGTGATTTAGATCAAAGCAAATGTGTGTTAAAATGATCCAGTCAAAGTCCAGACGTGTTTACAAATGAAAATCCGTGGTAAAACTTTAAATTTAGAGATTAGACACTGTCAAACAAATCTAATCAATCTTATAAGCTTGAGTTTTTTTGGCAAAGAAGAAAAAAAAACAGACTTTACTCTCTAAATGTGCAAAGCTGGTAGAGACATAACCCAAAAGATTTTGAGCCGTAATGACAGAGAGGTTGGGTTTTGCGCAATCACTCTCAGGGGACGCCTACATATGAACACCACATTTTTCAGATTTTCATTTGTAAAAAATAAAAAAAAAGAAGAAAATAAAAGGCAGTTCATTTCACTACACAGTTATGCACTTCTTTGCATTAAAAAATAAAACATTAATGAAGTAGAATGAATGTTTTTGTTGTGTTGTCTCTAAATGTTGAATGTGTAACGCTCTGTAGCTCAACAACTTTTCACCAGTTTGTTTTTAGTTTGCTGCATAGAAGCAGCATTAAAATTTATAAAATATTTTATTAAAATTTATAAAAACTAAATAACCTACATCATTATCACTGTATTTTTACATCTAAAATAAAAAAATTCCCAAATAAGGCCTATTTTTATAACTAATCTTGGATCCCTTTAAGATGATATACACTTTTTTACAGACATATGTTAAATCACATTACTGTCTAAATTATTTGTAATGATAACAATATTTTTTTTTCCCAATAGACAGAAATGCCTTTGTTATTGTTGGTATTCTATGGGCTGGTGGATGTTCATTATGCCCTACATTGCTTTCAATTTTAAGTTACCATCTATTTATTTGCAGCGCAGTTGTTTGTATCCATCCATGCTAAGCTCACAGTCATATTCCTCTAATTCATTCTAAATATTCACTTAAGGTTCTCCATGTTCGCCACAGCTGCCTCCATCTCCTGTCAGCGGGTTCCCCCGTCTCACCATGTGAGAAAGAAAACATTTTCCAGCCCATTGTATCGTATTAAAACCCCTATAGACATGCCAACTCTGTTGGATAGGACAAGAAAAAAAAACATCTATATTTTCCACAGCAGGATACAGACTGCGGTTAATGCCTCACAGGGGAACTTTGAAACCAGATGGAGCCGATTCCACACAAAGCATCGTGAAAAGAACAGGGAGAGGAGGGTGGCACGAGGGGGATCTGGGACAATCGCTGATTAACTTGGCAATTTTCCACTCTCAGATTTATTGTGAAGGTTTATCAACATGATGCGGCACACCTCCATGTTCACACAGGTTGTACAGCAGGAGCGACCAAGCAGCACTTTGGAGTAGTAAGTCATTCCTTGATTGGGTTTAGTAGTAGCACCATGGTTATTAGGTTTAATGTTTCCTGGGGGATTTGCTGGAGATCAAAGTGGAGGGAGAGAAGTTGGGGCCTACAGACTCTATAAAAGTGTCACGGACAGTCGGCTCAGCGGGTTTCTTCCTGAGGTCTTTCTAATATTAGAGCAGCCCGAGGCTACTTCCGCAGAACACCATCCCATTTTCACATGTTGCCACAATACAAGATTGATGTGCTGTGTCTGTGGCTTCAGGGCAAGTTATGATCTCAGGATGTCTCTTCACCTACAATGCACAGACAGGTGCTGACAGGCCGTTTTGAGACAATTTGTGGGTAATGGTCAGGTCAAAACCCAACATTGGATTTGTCGGTGGACCTTTCAACATGCTCCTATTATTACATCTTGTCAACAGGGGGGCACACAGGTGAAGGCAGCACTACGAAATGAGATCGTTTGTACAAACCTCTATATTTTTCACTGTCTGAGCCCGAGGCAAAGTGCTGCAATTCACTTTCCGCTTCCTCCTCACATTTTCTCAACTGTAATTACTTTGCAACTCATCAAAGGTAGTGGATAATGCCCTGTAGATAAAGGGAGAAAGGGTAAGGTGTCTTTGTTTACAAGCTTTAAACCCATTTTTATAAGTAAAACCAACTATTCTTTATATAAATTTGAAAGAAAAGGATCTGTGGAAGAAATTGTAATAAGTTAGTGAAGCCGTTTTCCTTTAAATTGCTACAAGCTTAAGTGCTTAATGTTTGGGACAGAACAGAGGTGCCTTAAGGAGCTGCTGTTCTTTTTCCAGCGTACACCCAGATCCAACCTCATTCGCTGGTTCAGCAGCACAAACAGCAGCAGCAGTTTGTGGTCCAACAGAGCCAAGGTTCCCAAAGGACGACGGGCCAGCTGCTGCAGACTGCCTCCATTCAGCCGTCACAGCACCCCGTGCCTGTTCTACCCAAACCTGCGCCTCACCAGCCCTCCGCTCCCAGCCAGCAGGCCACCATCTTCCACTCCACCCTCAGCTCCCACGCTCTTCACTCCCCACTCAACCAAGCCAAAGCCCAGCCAGTCCAACTCACTGCCATCAACCTGCAAATACAGCCAGCGGTATGTAATTTGCGGATCTACTACTAATTACTCACTATATTCCTTTTCTGCCGCATGTGAAAGAATGAGAGATTAATTTATGTACTATTTTGTTTTATTGTACAATTTTGGCAAAACTCAAATTACACCCTCTACCAGTTCAAAGGTTTGAAATTATCTGAATATAATTAAATTAATCGGATCTTAATCTGGAACAGACAGATGTGTAGCAACTCAGTGACACGAAGGAAAGACATCATCAATGAACTTGAAGAAGCAATCATTGCTGTCCATCAATCTGGGAAGGATTATAAGGAAATATCCAAATAACATGGAATCTGTTGTTGGATTAAAACAATTTTAAACCTAGAATAGGCCAGATCATCTTCATTATATTCTGGTTCTAAACCTTGAGACTAAAAGAAAATATACTTTATTTTTGCATTGAGTTTTACAGTGATACTTTTCATCTGGAAAGATTTTATTTTTTTCTAAAATGTGTTGGCTGAAAAGTTCTAACAAGAGAAACAAAAGCTGTTGTTGCTACATCTCACAGATTCTGCATTTCTCATTCAAGACAGATGTTTTGGAGGTAGAAGTCACTGAAATCTTCTGGGTCATCAGATTCTTGTTGTAATATTCTCCTTGTGGATTTTCGCTCTCTAAGATTATCCCTGAATCTTTTAGTTTCTGTTCTCACATTTGCACTCATTTTTATTGTTCTTTCTGCCTATTTTAGACCTCACGACCTGTCCAGGACAGTAAAGATAAGCCAACCTCATTAGTAGTGAGGGAGACAAGTCAAACTCCGTCCACTCAACAACAACAACAGCAACAACAGCAGCAGCAGCAGCAACGACCTGCGTCTTCTCCATCACAGCCCTTCAAGCCTGGAGAACAGCCCAACGTTAACGCTGCGACCCCACCTGTCCCTGCACAAGGTAAAAGCTCAGCAGAATTCACTACGATGGCTAAAACCTTTCCCCAGTAAGCTGCTGCTTGTCTTTTAAAAGGTTTTCAATCAGAAATCATTCTGTTTTTGTTTTTGTGCATGTATGCTTTTAGGTTAAAATTGGAATGAGGGTGTGCTACTGGTGCTTATAAGTTTTGCTTGCATACTAATTTACTTTTATATATATATTGTTATATATTATGAATGATTTACATCAAGATTTCAAAAAAACTTCTTTTCTCCAAATATGAGCCCAGATCTCAAATAGCAGATTATTTATATCATTCCGAGACAATATTTTTTATGAATGTCAGAGAGGAAAATCCACATTTGCCTCTCTGACATTTAAGTTTGGGTTTGGTTCAGCAATATACCATAGGGGCAGTTGATTGCTTGAGTCATGTTTTTTTTTTTTCTTCCCATTTCGCAAGAGTGGATTTCATGTCTTTGAATAATGTGTGTGAAATCCAAAGAGCTGCATGTATAATTTAGTTAAACACTTTTAGATGCTTTTATGCAGAAACCCCCAGATATTCAACTTCATCAGCTAAAAAAAGAATTGCTGCAGTGTTGGAGTTGCTTCATTTTGTGCTAAATGTGCACTACATCATTTTTTTAGATGGATTATTCAGATACAAAGTGTTCACTAGTTTATTAAGGTTATGCAAAGATGATGATGCTGTAGTCAAATAGCTTAGCATTTCTCTGACACTGTATTAACAACTGGGCCAACATGGAACTCATTGCAAAGTGAAGCCTGACGTAAAATCCATGAAGAAAGAAAAAGGCTAAGAGAATGGAGAGCTTTTAAAGTCACCTGTCTATCTACAAACCAGCCTGGTTTTACCATTACAATCAGCTTCTTTTTTTTCCCAGAGACAGAACTGACATCCTTATGCAACGGTGTGAGAAGGTATTTACACATTCTCATGATCAAGCTAATTTCAGTAGAGTACTTTTATTAAGATGCTGTTCAACAGCCCAGGGCGTTCTACTGTAGAATCCGACATTAACCTCGCTTTTACTTCCATTCACACATCCCAAAATGCTTCTTTTAATTTTGGAAATCAACTTTTATGATTGTACAACCTTTTAAGACTACTTTCTGTCATTTTTCTCCTTGGCTTCTTCGCTAGCACCCTTGTGTGTGTACAAATGCCAAGCCATGCTAAAAATGGAAAGCATAGCACAGAACTGTTTTTGACTAATGAAGAGTTGCACAATATATCATCCAGTTAAACATATTACAAAATATTGTTTGGAGTGCAATATTTGTTGTTGTTTTTTCAGATGTCATGAATGCACACTTTGCATGCAAAGTTATTCACCCAGTTGGAGGGAGCCTCATTCCAGCTAGATGTTCATACTTGACAAAGATGATGCAAAGATGGTGAAACCAGTGCTAGAAGCAGTATTGCAGTATTATTGACAATCCAGCTTGTCATACTTGATAGAATATGTTCTTTGTAAAATTGCTGTTTATTGTGGCAGAATGTTGGAGTGGCTTTGTTTGTTCTAGTTTATTTTTTTTTGTTGTTGACTTTTGGTCATAATTTTATTCAGGTTGAGAGGATGCATGTTTGGAAAGTTGAGCTGAGAGGAATTTTGCTCTTATCTTTTTACTTTCGGATAATTGTTATGATGCATAACTGTGGCAAGAAAGAGTTGCTTTTAAAACTAGGAGCAGTTAATTAGCATCTCAAAAGCTCAAATAATACCTGAACTTTGACCCCAAATCCCAAAAAAGTTGAAAAAGAGCCTTTCTGAATCCAGAGCTGCACCAAAGAACAGAGCGAAGAAGAGGAAGTTGAAATCATCTCTTGTATTGATTATAATGAGCAAGGATCATATTCCCTCCTTCATCATCTTTCTCTGCCCTGCTTTCCAACCATAGATTGTTTCCATAGTGTTTCTCAAAAACTGGTGGAGTCATCCAGGACATGTTACTGTGGAACAGCGTCTCTGCCACCCAGAAATTGAGTTGTTAGCATGTCATGAGACTGTCCTACAGCAATGATCTTCAGTCAGAGGCTTGTTCAATTTTATTGTCAGTCTGACTGCTACTGCATAGCTTTCCTGCCCACAGCATCACCATCCACAACAAATCCATGAAGACACTTGGATAAGAGTTGCTAGTCTCATTTAATTTCCCTTTGGGTTAAACAGATTCTTTTAATTGAATTTTGAATCTATTTGAAAAAGAGATTGGTGTTCTTTGTGATTGCAGCTTGAATTAACATCATACTGAAAATCCACTGAAATAAAGATCTTAAATGTGCTTCCAAATATTTTCAGTTGTCAGTATGACGTTTTATTTTATTAATTTTTAATGAGTTAAGTTACTGAAGCTTGATCTAAAACATAGTTAGAGTTCATTATTAAATATATTTAAAATTACTTGGCTTTGTCAGTGATTCAGCACTCAAGCAGTGACATTTTTTCATCAGGGAAATGTATCCTTCACTCCTTCTCAAGAAGTGAAGACAATGGTGTTATTTAGTGGGGTGGGGAGTTTGGAGCAGGGGGCTCATAAACTTTAAAGCCCTATTTACGGCCCTGCTCACCGGAGACTCGGAGTCGAAAAAAATATTTTCAGTTGTTTAGTCTGGAAGTGAAGGCTGTTTGCTCGGTGCTTCCCGGTGGAAAAGTGTTGATCTCTGCAGCTTGAGCTGGAGGAGCTGTGGGAGGAAACGGCGGAGGCGGGTCCTGCTTTCAGACTTTTCATTAGCGGGGTGTGAAGAAGCGCCGCTGCAGCTTTAAGTCGCTCTCGGTCTGTGCAGCTGCCCCGTGTGTTGCTCTGACTCGGATCATTAGAACAACAAAACACACAACACGGCACATGTTTTCCGTCTGAACAGCGCGGAAGTTGCGCGGTAAGAAAGCTCTCATTCAGCGCGGGTGACTGTAGGGTGACGGGATCTTGATGTTTACTTTCGCTTGTGTGGCTTTTTTATCCGATAAACACAGCTTTTATCAGCACGACTCAAATGGTTGGATGGAGATAGCTGCGTGCTTATTGTTCATTGAATTGTTAAACATGGTAAAAGTTCACTTTTGACCGCCGGAAGCGATGTTTTAATGAGCAAGCAGGTGGATCTGACGGTCATGCTAATACACAATGCAATGCCGATGCTTGTTTGTAAAGTCAGTAACAACAAGATGACGTCATTTACATTAATATCAGATTATCCTGCGGTTTTAAAAAAATCTGAAGGTTTTACCTCCGTAAGCAAGAGCACTTATTTCGATCATATCCGGAATTGTATTAAATTGCTTAATGGAAACTTATAAACATCCGTGATCTTTATTAAAGGAGAAAACTTAAACTTTTAAGAAATATTACAGTGCAAGTCTTCTAGGGAATATATTTAGTACTTATGCTCAATAATTGATTTAATGCTGAGATATAATTGATATATAAGCTATATAACAACTTTCATTCCTAGATGACATATCAAATGTGTTTCAGTGGTATCATACCAAACCCACTTATATGTGCTCTGGTGCTTTTTAACATTTCTGAAACAATTCTGACATTTTTTTTTAATCCCCAAGTCTCTAATCCAATTTAAAACACAAACATTTCTCTGCTGTTTCACTTAAAACATGAAATGTGTCCTTTTCCCGGTCAGGAGGGGGCTCAGCCAAGAGGCCAGTTACAACACCTGGGACCCCACCTCCGGCCATGACCTCTGGAAATGAGAGCGAGGCGCCTACTGTGACGGGCAGCGCGCCGCAAAATGGAGAGAACAAACCGCCGCAGGCCATAGTCAAGCCCCAGGTTCTCACGCATGTCATCGAAGGCTTCGTCATCCAGGAGGGAGCTGAGCCGTTCCCTGTGTGTGTAAGTGCCCCCGACCTCAGATTTACTGGCAGAGAAACACGGTAAACAACCAAGAGCCGGCACGTTCTCCAGTGTACATGCCTGCAGGGAGCTGTCAGCAGGCGAACACAAACCCTCTGTTGGTGCTTGTAGTGACAGCTCACAGTGGCGGCTTGAATCAGTCTTTAATTAAAGGGAGATGAGGGCCTGTGTTGGTGGCAGCATACAGATGGATGGAGGTGTACAAGCTTAACTGCCTGCACTGTTTACTTCCTACTAAGATTTTTTTTAAAATCGCCCCTAATCTGTCACATGTACTTTAAAGTTTATGCTTTGTCTTTAGATTTGTCAAATATCTCTGTATGTGTAACATTATTGCATAGTGAACATTTTTTTTAAACTAATTTAAAAAGTGTAAATTCTATTGGACAATGATTCAAAGTCTTTACATTGTCTGCCTCCTTCTGGACAGTGAGTGTAAATGCCTCTGTCAATATATTTTTGACCCACGTGTGCTAAAATGCTAAAAATAACTTATTAAAACAAAAATGTTAAAATATTGAAACTCTCAGCTTGTACATTGATAGAAATAAACTGTACATGCTGCTTTGAGCATCAGGATGAAAGTCACTGCATGATCTGCTTTAACTTTGTTGATAAGACAACAGGTGAATTTTAATAAGTTGGAATATAATTGAAAAGTTATTTTATTTTAGTACTTTGATTAAAAAACTGAAGTTAGAACATATGCTTTCTAGTGTTATTTTTCATGCATTTATGTATGTTCATTTTAGGTTATCAAACCCAGAATTCAGTTAATCAGAAAATAAGAAACTTGAATCAAACTGATTTGAAAAAGTGGTTTTAATCCAGATATATCAGCCAATTGCAAACAATCTGCAATACATAATATACACCATCAGCCAGTACTTTATTGATCGCATATACTGAATTGCACATGGTGGCTGCATCTAGTTCTATCTTAGTTCTGTTTTGCCGCTGTGCGGCTATATTTGTGCCCTTATTTTTTAACCTTTGGACGGTTGCTATGATGCATCACTGTGAGAAGAAGGCATTGTTTTTACAACTGGAACCAACTAATTAGCATATCAGAAGCTCTAAACCTGGACTATGAACAGGAGACTTTATGAATGCAGAGCAGGACCAGTTCAGAACATCTCTTCCATTGATTATGATGAGCAAAGATCATATCCCAAACTCTGACTGTATGGTTAAAAGGGCTGGGCAGCGAGACAGAGGCAACAGCAAATGACATGGATTAGCAGTGCTTACTAATAAGGGATTGCATCATCCACAACATGCCACTGTGGAATACCTGAAAACTGAGCTGTTAGCATGCCATGGCCATCATGAAGCCGTTATACAGCAACAGTCTTCAGTCAAACACTTATTCAGATCCAGTGCAACACTTGCTGCTCCTGGAGCCCTTTCCTGCCTGCAGCATCAACTTCCAAACTAACTCTTTATGATAATATTTCCTTTTCCTTTTGGATCAATAAAGTATTTTTGAATTGAATTTGATTAATCATGACTCATTTTGCAATGGTAACTTCATAATACAGTGTGGCATAGAGGCAATCTGTGAGGAAGTCAAGTGTATCTCAGTTTCTCTTGACAGTACTCCATAGTTTCTGCTTGAAGTGTAAGGTCAGATGAGTTTTGTGGTCGACTAAGCATAGTGGTACCATTGTCAAATACTCAGCAGTCACCAGGTTTTACTGATCTCTGTTTCTGTGTTTCATTCCTGAAAAATGCACTTCTTCATGTTGCTCCGTTTTGTAAAGGTTTTAATTCTGACTCCAGGTGGAGCGTCTGCCAATTCTCATCGACAGCCCAAAGAAACTGGATCATCAGCTGTCCTCAGACCCCGACAGAACTCCCGTCAGCAATGCAGCGAACACTGACTCGGAGCCCGAGGACATGAACCAGCCAGGTGAGACCAAACAGATTAAAGCTGAACAGTTTGTCTACTTTTATTTGTGTTGGTTCATCCTGTTACAGCAGTGGATTATCCCACTCTCTGTTCCCACGTTTCCTGCGTACATCTTCAAGAAAGGCGTGAAATTTGTGAAATCAGGCTCACAATGGTGACAGTTCGGTTCACCTGCTGCTTGCTGCCGTGTCATAAATAGAACGAAGGCTCTTCTACCTGCCTAATTTCATGCATATGCATCTCCTCACCAACCCAATTACCCTGCATGTGGCTCCCAGCCAATCTGAAGCAACATGCCGAATAATACGACGTCCTCTCACCAGAGGATGTTGCATCCGATTTCATGTTTGCTCGTTACTCAGTTTTTTTTGTTGTTTTTTTTGTAAAGTTTGTTGTAAACTCAAAAGGAATTCAAATATTAGGTAGTTGAACTCAAAAACTATACTTTTCAATATTATTTTGATGTTAGAATCCAGGCATCAATTTTTAAAGTGTAAATCTGTTAATTGACAACTGGTAGTTTTACTTATGCTGCATATTTCCGCACAGAAAAAGAAGAACCCAAGCTGACCTGCGAGTACTGTGGCTGGGTGGACTTTGCATACACTTTCAAGGGTTCAAAAAGGTTCTGCTCTGTGGTTTGTGCAAAGAGGTAAGTTAGCTAAATATTTGCTAAATCTTCATTGATGTATAAACTCTAAAAAATATTTTGACAGATATTTATGCATAGCATAAAATATGCAAAACATTTTTATTAACACTGTCTGACATAACATCTGAGAAAAAACTGGATTTTTTTTAAATTTCCATGAAGTCTGATGGTGATGGTACAATAAGTGAACTGTCTCTTTAAATAAAATGAGAAATCTCCTGATGGTGTTGTCATGGCATCAAGGTTCTGATAAAACTTATATCAAGGCACAGCTGTAGATGTATTTTAAGGTACATCCGCTTACTTGTTTGACATTATGGAAAAATAACAATAAATCAAAGCATCAGTAAGTGAATTGTGACGCTCCAGAACATGCAAACCTGTAACCACAGTGGTTACTGGTTCTGGACTACATTATGAGGCTTTTCAGGGGCATAATATTGTTGCCATGACTTCAACCCACCATTCTGTGTTAGAGCCATGCAGTTCATTGTTGGGTATAAAGAATCTATGTACACAATGTAATAAAAACATGACTTAAAAGGGTCTTCAGTTTCACCCTAGTAGTAAAGGTCAGATGTGCATGAGTGTTTAAAAAAATTCTGATATTTGACAAATTGATATAAACTTGATGATCTTAACTAACCTGAAACAAGAAAGGAAGGTTTAGTCAGACAGAGAAATGTATTTTTTTTTCTTTTATGCAGTGTATGCCAACTATAAATCTATTCAGCTTTGTATTAGGACATATTTATTAAGTGGAGTCTCTTTTTGAACAGGTACAACGTGGGCTGCACAAAACGGGTTGGACTTTTCCGGCCAGAGAAGAACAAAACAACAAATCGCTGGCGTAAAAGACCTCATGGCCGCTCTAGTATAGAAGCTAAGAAGCAGGTAAAAAGACTCATAAGTGCATTTTTCCCTCATAAAACCTTTAGAACTACTTCACAACGTGCTTTATACCCTTTTACTTTTTGCACCTTTAATTTTATGAACTTTGGATGAACTGATTGTCTGCCTCTGTCTTAATGGGTCATTAACTGCTTTTTAATCTAGAGTGACCTTTGTTGGTGATCAGTCTGGGATTTTCTGGTCACTTCACATCTTATAAATAGAGAATAAAGAACTGAGTGGACCCAGAACCTCTGTGTATTACTGCTGAAATTCAGTGGGAATATCAAGCACAGTGTTTAGAACTTGCCTAAAATGTTTATTTGACAGAACTTATGCCTCATGTAGCTAGTCAAAGAACACCTAAATCTTTGAGGCAGTTATCAATCCAAGAATTTTTTAGCAGTTGTGCTATAGGTTTGACTCCTGCTTAGTTTAGTTTTCTCAGTGAACTACATCACTTGATGAATTTTTTTCCTTTTCAGAAAATGTCGCCGCCACGACCACAGCAGACCCAGGGAGGCTCTATTTCCTCGCCACACGCCTCTCAACCCAGTCAGGAGGAGTCCAGCCCATGTTCAGACATGTCCAGCTACGAAGGGCCGCCGTCTCCCCTGTCGGCGGCCAGCTCTGGACCTCGCGCTCCTGCTCCAGCCTCGGCCCAAGTCCCCGTCCACCGGCAACCGAGCAGGACCTCAGAGCCAGAGGCCTGCGCCGGGAGAGACGCTGCCTTACTCAACGAGCGCTTTTTACCCAACGACCCCGCCAAGTGGAACGTGGAAGAGGTTTACGAGTTCATCCGTTCTCTGCCAGGTTGGTAGTGCTAAAGCAGGGAGATTCATGAACTCCTGCGTCCTGGAATCGTGTTTTTAATGCGTTTCTCTGCTGCCCGGACAGGTTGTCAGGAGATCGCCGACGAGTTTCGCTCTCAGGAGATTGACGGACAGGCGTTGCTCCTGTTGAAGGAGGACCACCTGATGAGCACTATGAACATTAAGCTGGGACCTGCACTCAAAATCTTTGCACGCATTAACATGCTGAAAGACTCCTAACAGAAAATGTGTGCGAATTGAGCTCAAAGCACTAGCAGCACAGAGCACTGGTTGCACTGTGACACAGCCTTCTCAGCACTACTGGACTGCTCCGTCCGCCAGCAGAAAAACTTTAAACATCCAGTTCTTATATAATAACATGAGTTATTTCTCCATGTCTGTGCAGGTGTGAATACAGAAAGAAAGTACACATATCCACCACACTGGGTCATCCTGTGCTTCGTCTTTTTTTTCTTTTTTTGAAAGATTTTGTGGATTATAGTCATGTTTTGCTCATTCTCCCTCCCAAAAACATGCTTAGCACTTCTAATGTGCCATCAGGGAGCTAAAGAGTGTTGGTCAAAAAAACATTTATCAGCCTTACATTACCATCGTTTAGCTTCTCTTTTCTTTGCTAAATTATGATTTTGCTCCACCAGATTAAGTCTGAGAAAGAAACCTAGTTTACAAAAGAAACCTGAGCTGCGAGAGCGAGTTGTGCTCTGTCTGGGTTTGCTCACACTGTAGCACAATCTGCACTCATTTGAGGCATTGTGATAAGCACGAGTGATGTCTGAATTTATTATATTGTTGTTCATGTCTTTGTACAGTTTTGGTGGTGTGAGTGAAAGGAAGAGACGGCTGAGAGTCTGAGAACAGAAGATTGCAGTCAATAATTGGCGTTTTTATTCGGCAGTGGCTCCTTTTTGCCTTTCCTAACAATAAGACCCCCCACAGCTATCAACGAGCAAAGCTCGACTGAATGCAGAGAAAACGATTTAAGGAGCCTCTTTTGTGTCAGCTTTCTTTTCAGTCACTAGTTTTTTCTGTAGATTTAAACTACTTGCAAATTATCTACTTTTTCAGAATAATTAACTAAAATATTGCATTGATTTTCTGACTCAGGTTGAAAAGACACTAATTTATACAAGGAACAAAATGGGTTTGCTGCTCTCTCGACTCAACCCAACTTTTAGCGCTTATTTTATTTTTCTGACCTCTTTACACAATGTGGTGTGGTGCGCAATTGTTAAACAATGCAAGTTTGTCCATGTATAGCAGCTTATTTGAAGAAAAGTTTGGAACTGTTCTTTCTATAAGTTATCATTTTATTTTAAAAGAGAAATTTAATTCTGGTTAATATTTTGATATATGCAAATTTATAAAAATACCATTGGTGTTGGACTCCCTTCAGTTTGTCTATTTTTTTTAATAAAAAACTATTTGTTTGTGTGATAGAAAGTGAACTTTTTTAGATCATTCTTCGTCAAATGCCTGTATTTATGAAAACAGTTTGTTACACATTTTGCAGTTATAAATAATTTGCAGAAGATTTTTGTCTCGGTTTGCTTAATTTTTGTATGGTTTTGAATTAGTGCTGCAATGCGATTACTATTTGGTGCAAGTCAGTATGATTACAGTTTATTTATATTTAGCTATTTAATAAGTCAATATACACAAAGGGAGTATTTTTCAAGAGCTTTTTACTTCTCATTTTGGTATTGGTTAATGCTAATGAGCAGTATTCAATCTAAAGTAGATAAATTCAAATTGAAAAATGTGAGCAAAGAAATTTATGGGAAAGATCTCTGACTTCATATTCGTTAACAATGAGAAGCAATTGTAATTGCAAACACATTTATGGAAAGTTAAGTGGGAGGAGGAAGTGTGGTAGAAAAACGTTCAGTTAGGGAAAACCAGTCTTGAAGGACATTTTTTGGAGATTGGAGAATTCAATAAGTATGGACATCAGGACTGTTGTCCATACTGTTGGACACCTGACAACACCAAAGGCACAGGAAGGTGATTCAATAACCATGTGGTTATGCTTTATAGAACAGCAGATTCAGCTATCTAAATACCCTCAGAGGATTTATGGAGTATTGTCAAAGAGAAGATGAGACACACGAGCCAAAGTGGATGAAGATGAGGTGCTATTAAACCAATCTGGGCTTCTGTACCACCTCTGCAAAGGCACATCCTGACCAAATACAATAGATTAATGTGCTTTTCAGGAAACCCGCATTTATTAATTAAAACTTTAAAAGTCTTTTTCATTAGTTTGATGCAAATTTCCTTTCTGAGTAGCAGAATTTCGAAAATGAGTTATAATCCTGTAACTGCACAGAAACGCAGGGAATATATCACCGTGTAATGAATCGCTATGAATTTCACTTTTCGAATCGAATAACTTTTAATTAATAAACGTTTTAGGGAATTCTCCACCTACAGTACAAAGGAACAGGATCTTGAGTCAAGGCAACGATAAAACTTTCCCAAATGGTATATATTAAATCACACGTTACGATGTGACTCCATTAAATGTGTTTAGAATTCGGAAATTTAACGGAGACTGAAACGTGTGTCTGAATGTAGTTATTCTGTTTACATTGGTTCATCCGGACTCTTTCAGTCGGCCGATCTTTCTCGAAGCTGGGGCAGGAAACATGATATTTCTGGTTCACAAGTAGTTGTTTTATACAAAAGGGCGTTTCTACAAAAGAATCGACCGCTTTCCGTTTTGTTTCCACTGCGTTTTAAAAAAAAGGAGAGAATCAGAACAGGTGAGATCGGCTGTATTAGAACTGAGTGAAAAACAGCATGAAGTTACAGGACAGACCCGCCCTCTTGTTTTGATTTGAGATTTGGATCAAACTAAATAAAGTTGCGCATATCTGAGGTATTTCTTACTAAAATGAATACAGGTTAAAATTTTACATTTAAACGGTTGTGTCTTGTTTTAACCGAGGCGTACATACAGGTTAAAATGAAGCGGGGCCGCAAAAATATGTGCTTTTAACTTCCACGTTTATTTCAACGTGAATGGTTTGGTCCTGGTTTGAACTTGAACGTTGACGCAGACGTCATTTAAACGGCTGATACATTCACTGTCAGTCTGACGTTTCACTTCTCGAGTCATTTAAAAATCAACACCGGGTAAGTTAAATATTAAAAAGCTTAGTTATTAAAGCGGTGTAATTTTATGTGTTTATGTTTAAAGTCTCCTCTTTAGTATCTGAATGTGTCTGTTTGCACAAACTTTATTCACTTTGAGAAAACGGATAGAAATTGCTACGTCCTATTAGTAGTCCTGGATTTGGAAATGCTTGAATCTAACTAAACTACAGAATGAAAAGTTAGTTGGTTAATGGTTAATGTGTTCACCTTGTGCTAAAATCGTTTTTAACGTTGACACTATTGAATTTTGCTAACTTTGCAGCTCTTTTACTAATTCTGTGGAGGTTGCTGAAGTATTGTACACTTATCATTTGCAAAGTATTAATTTAATAAGAGTTCGGTCGTTTTATTGACCGGCTTCAAACTCTAAAGAATTTGGCCCTGAATGTAACACCGACACACAAGAGCAAAGGGGAGAAAGTTAGCTTACAACTAACTTTTAGAATAACACCATCTACTGTAGCTTTAAGGTGCTACTGAAAGCTAAAGAGTTATTTTTCAGTTGGCTGACCTCCAATATTTTATTTTTATATGTAATAAAATACAGTATAAAATGTTAAAAGTTGTAATAATTATTTGATTCAGTATTGTTTTAGTAAACAAATTAGTTTTTCATTGACCAACATTGGCCCTGTTATATTATTTAATAAATGTATTTATATTACTGACTCAAAAGTTTTCTCCACATTGAAACATATGCTATAGTTAAGATCCATTCAAATGTATGACATAAAACCCATTTGACTACTAACAATGAGAAAGAAAGACACAAATCTATAGATACCTAAATTCGATTAGTCGCAGCTGTAAGTACCTGTTTCCACTAATTATCCAGTTATGTCTTGTTAATGAGGAAAATAAATGTTGGCTGCTGCAGAAATGTCTGGTCAAAGAGAAGAGCCCTTTGATGGTTCCCCAGCTGACCTTCCCAGTCTGGAAAAACTCGACTCTCCTACAGGTATGTGAAGCTTAATTAGAACAGCTCCTGTCCTCAGACACCTTCAGAGCCTATTAGTAATTGAATTACTACTACTACGGCACTTTTAATTATCCGTGGATGTGTGTGTGTCTGTGTGCATCAGGGAGTCCACCCACTGCCTCATTATCCAGTCTGATGGAGCTGGAAAACTGTGTTTCCAACCTGAGCCTTGCACATGAGATAGTGGTGAACGGAGACTTTTGCATCAAACCAAAAAGCCCTCCCACTGACAGGCAAGATGCATTTAACCAGTTATTGCTTCACAAATCAAAACTGTTGCGTTAAATTAAACAGTTGCTTCTGTTTTAGCCTGGAGGGCAGGGTGACAGACATCATTCACCAGGCGTTTTGGGACAGTCTGCAGGAACAGCTGAGCAGCGATCCCCCAAACTACAGCCAAGCAGTTATCCTGCTGCAGGAGGTCAAAACTGTAAGTTTTCTTTAATTTGAAGAACACTTTTTGAAAAGCCAACCTTTAATTCAGAGATTTAGCAGGACAGGCTAAATCTCTGAATTAAAAAAACAAGCATTATTTTTAACATTATTTTGTTTCAGCTGTATTAAATACTGACTAAACAAAACAAAAAAAATTGTTTTCTTAGACATATTTATAAAATATTACATGAAAGGAATAAAATATGTAAAACACTCAATCCCCCATGAACAGAGATGTTTGTACAGAAGTACCGTCTGTGATTATTCTGGAAGGAATGTTAAAAGTGCATTCATTCAAGACAGAACTCAAAATTAACCGTGCTTATAGGCGTCATGTTTTTTCCTGCGTTATGCCCTTTGCTTGTTCTGTCATCGCATCCTCACCTTCATACCACATCAGTAAATTCTGAATGAGAAGTTGACGATTCTCCGTCATGCAGATTGGTTGAATGATTGCTATTAAGATGATAACTTAAGGAGCTTGTCGAGTGTTTATATTTCAAAACAGAACCGCATAAAGTGCATTTTGCAGCATGCACCAGACTCTGTTCTGACAGATGACTCTTTCCGCATTCTGGTATGGCTCCGCCATCTTTGTTTCTTGATCCTTCTCTTAAGGATGACCAGCGTTGCCCTCTTCTGGATGGCGATGAAACTACAACACTAAAAAAAACATCTAAATGGATGTTATTAGGATTCATGGATATAATAATCCATGAATCAGCAGTTAATTGTAAATCAATTAACTGTTTGCATCCATAATTCAGAGAATCAGAGATGATTTACGATGAGGGTTTAATAACAAACATTTTGGTAAAATGACAGCAACACATCTTCTGTTTCCTTTCAGATGCTTGGGTCACTGCTGCTGCCTGGTCACGTCAGGTTGAGGACTCAGCTGGATGAAGTTCTGGACATGGAGTTGATCCAGCAGCAGGTCCAACATGGAGCGCTGGACCTCCACAGGCTGGCAGGATTTGTCATAAACATGATGGCATCTTTATGCGCTCCTGTGCGTGACCCCGAGGTCAGGGCACTGCGAGACCTCAAAGAGCCCGTGGAGCTCCTTCGGTAAGCAGCGTGATCTGTCACATTTTTGTCAAAAAAACAAATGCCATAAAATATAACAAAAAGATTAAAAATATGTCAGTCCAATCATCACTGTCACTCCTCTTAAACACATTTCACATTTTGTTACAACAAAAAGCCCTTCACAAAACTCCATTGCATTTAAACTGAGATCATCTTACACACAGATAAAATGTGTTTATAATTAGGTGACTTGAAGTTAATGGGTTGCACTGGATTTTATTTACTGTAGGTGAATCATAGTATAGGGGGCTGAATGCAAATGCACACTTTTTAGATTTTTATTCCTGAAAAAGGTTGAATACTGTGTGCCATCTCCTTCCACCTTCCAATTATACACTACTTGGTGTTGGTCTGCTGCATAAAATCTCAATAAAATCCATTGAGGCTGTGCTTTTAATGAGACAAAATGTGAAAACCTTCTATAGATATGAAACCCTTTTCCAAGGGACTGTCAATAAAAAAGTAAAAGTAAGTAACCTTTTCCTCCAGGGGTATCTTCCGCGTCTTGGGACTGATGAAGAGCGACATGGTTAACTTCACCATCCAGAGCCTGAGGCCTCATCTACTGCAGCAGGCTGTGCAGTATGAGAGAGCCAAATTTCAGCAGATCCTGGACAAACAGCCAGGTGAAGGGGGGGAAATCTATCTTTGTTTCACTCCTCAGTTTTAATTAAGCAGTGACAGAGATATATGTAGATGGCATAGGTGACTTTGTGAGGGAAACATTTACGGTAATTTAATGTCTCGGTATTCAATTAAACAGATTCTGACCTCTGTCGCACTAAATCACCATCCTCCACTTTTTTTATCTACCAATGCCCTGTGTGAGAAACTGAGCTAGCAGTCACACAGATATTTAAAGTAAAACTAAAGCTACTGATTAATAAAACAGCTTCCACTTCTATTGTTTTACTGCCTCTTCAGATCACAAGTAAGTTTTGTAAAAAATAAAAATAAATAAATGTATATCTGTATTTGAGGCACAACTTCTCATCTGTAAGCTCTGGAAATGGCAGTAACAACCTGCATGGGAAAAAAGAGCAGAGTAATTTTACCTGACAGAAACAATATGGTTGCCATCTGCAGTCATAATAAATAAATGATAATTTTACTGAAAAGTTTATTTATTTCAGTAACTGTGCTCACTATGTAAAAAATACCACATAGTCTATTTATACACACAAAATTATATTTTAAAGCCATTTTTTTCCCCTGTCAACTATGATTTTTTTGCTGACCGTAATGAAAATGAAAATACACCATTAATGATTAGAGCATTACATCACACAAATAAAAAGACATCAATACATTAATCATTAATTTTTGTTTCATTTGCCTTTTAGATTTTTTCTAATATTGCATAAGAAAAGTTCAAATGGTAAAATGAAAAATCTGCAGGTGAATGTGCCAATTTTTTAAATCCATTTGATGGATTTAATGGATCCATTGAGAATAATTAATGGAATAGAACAATTGATAGCTAAAACAATGTTTAATTGCAGTCCTATTCTTGTGCTGTAAAAAGCTCATCGGAGAAAAACATCAAGATGTCTCATAGTTGTCCAATAGTAGAAATGTTTTGCTGTGAACATTATAAAACCTCTTGAAAGCATGACCTAATCTGAATCTGTATAATCCAAAAAAAACTCAAGAGATCCTCCGCGATGTTTGCAGCACAGTTTAATTGTGTGTTTTATTTAAGCATGTCCCTCTTCTTGTCTCAGCTTCTCTAGACAACACAGCTGCTTGGCTTGTGGCGGCAGCGTCCGAGGAGGCGGCGGCGCTCCCAGCTCACTGTGACTCTCCCGGTCCTGACAGTCGAGCTCTCCCCAGCGCCACTGCTATTCTCAACCGCGCCTACATGCATCTGCTCCACTGGGACCCGCATGGCCAGAAATATCCCGAGGTCAGCGACAACTCAGAAAATTACACCTTTCATTACACTATGTGATATTTTATTGATTGTGGGGGGAATATTCAGCTGCTCTGTGCACTCTTCCTCACCCTGCGGCATGTTAAAGCATGTGACAGGACACTGGAGCTCTTGTAGAACAGCAGCTCCGAACCCTTTCATTACACGTATCAACACGGCAATGTCGGATGAAGTTACAAACTCGCCGATCAACATCGTGTCCGCTCCGCATACTTGGTCTGAATTCGTCTAGAGCTTAAAGTCACTCACGGCAACGAGGTGACCGTGTTTTGCAGAGCATGCTGATGGACCGGTCCCGCCTGGACGCTCTGAGCCAGCAGCTCCAGATGTTGGTCCTGGAGGCCTCCGTGTTGCTCCTGACCGCCACTCACTGTCGGGGCGTCACTTTCTCCCTGCAAGGGTTTGTAGGTAAACTCAAGCAGACGATCACTGCCCTGCTGGAGGGCAGTCACACCAGGTAAGAGAAGGACTGGGTGATGCATGTACTGGCTGTCGTGGAGAACAGGTATTGTATGAGATGGACACCAATGGAGGTGACAGGAGGCAACGAGGTTGTCAGGACAGATCCAGCTAACCTCATTCTTTCTGTTTAAGAATAGCCTTGCCATTATTATTGGATGGCAGTAGTCCAACAACTTTATAATCCTACTATTTATTAATTTATCGCAACAAGCTTTTAATTAATCAAAATGTCTACCCCCGAAATTAGCGATCTGCATAAAAGAATGAATTTCTATAAGCCTGAAAGATTTGAGCTGTTGCATATTTTAATGCTACTTTCTGTTTCTCCAGGGAAGCTGACCTGAAGAGGGCCCTGTTGGAGCTCAGGGAGGCGGTGCTGCAGCAGGTGAAAGAAGCTCTGAGCACCCAGGGGGGAGGAGAGTTTCCCAAGGAGAGCCAGGATCTGCTGAGAGGACAAATATCTGACCTGTGGAAGAATAACAACCCGGTCCGCTCACTTATAGGTCAGGCAGGATTCCAAGAGTAGTTATTTTCCAGGCACTTACTGGTTTATTCTGGTTGTTCTCCTTAATTAAAGTGTGGTACAGAAAATGCAGATACCTTAATGGGAAAATGGATCAATTTCAAGCTACAAAGAAAAAAAAAATGCCTTGCACAGAAACTACTGGGCTGGAATATTAATCACTTTTGTCCTGATTTACTGCAGACTTTCATGCCATCTCCCATAAACAGATTATTTTCTGTTTATATGACTGCCACACACCTCAATTTGAGCTCTCTGGCTAAAGTAAGCACTATTAGATCAATGTGTTCAAATCTAACTCATTTCTAGCCTCTACCGGTGTTCCCCAAGGTTCTGTCTTCAGTCTTTTCCTGTTTATCTCCTTTCTTTTTTTTAAATATCTTCCTGAAAAATTTATATCAATTGAGTTTAACATTCAAATGACACTCAAATCTTCAAACCTCAAATCACTGTTTCTGTACAAAACATCATGTTATTTCTCCTCCAACTTTCTCGATTTAAGCAGCGATAAAACTGAGATTTTAATCGGCTATTTTCAAAATCTCTTTAACTCCCATCCTTTGAAGTTCCTAAGACAGTTTCAGTTTGCTTACAACTTTGCTACATACTTTTTTTTATTATAAAACACCAGAATCTCTTCCAGTAGTTATTTTGCTCCTTTTTCTCCCCCCAAACAGCTTGGCTTCCATTGGATGTGTATTCACTCCATTTATAACTTTGCATCTGTGCATGTTTTCGGTTCTGTCTGCATTAAGCTACCTTGTCAAATAAGGAAGTCCATAAGTGCCACAGTCCTCTAAAAAAATTATAAAGCAAATATTTACATATTTAAATAATGATAAAAAAAAGAAATCTTTTAATAAGTTAGAAATTTGAATTTTAAGTCACCATATCTTCAAAACAATTTTAAGTATTTCATTTTTTCTGTGCTACAGTCTATCAAAATAATTCAGACTTTCAAATTGGCTTGTCAAATAGACCTTAAAATCTGATTGGTTGACTTAACAGGCAGACCAATGACCACTGAATTTAGAAAAATGAGGCTTTCGGGTGAAATAAATTCCTAACAATCATAGAAATTCAAATATTTTTGTTTGCTTTTAAGGTATATTGATTTAATTTTTTTATTTATTTTTCTACATTTAATTGTTCTTTACTCTTCTAATAAAATATTGACATGTGTAAGAGTAGAGACAAATTTACTTATACAACAGATGTATTTACAATTTAATTTAAACTACCACATATAAATGCGTTTTGAAAAACTAATTTTTTCATTTGTAGAACTTTTGACCCATTTTAATGTTGTTTGATCTTGCACTTGCTCTGTAAACCTTTGGCATCTTAACAGGCTTTTAAATGAAATATATTATTAATGTTTGTTAAAAGCTTGTGTTTAGGGACGCACAATTTTCCCCCATAAGAGAAGCATGACTTGAAACCAGCCATTTTCTTTCTTAGCTAATGGGAGAAAATAGGGAGCACTTTTTATGTTTCTCTTTCAGTGTTTACGTGCTTTCAAACTTTGATGAAAGCCTCTGCACAGTTCTGACTTTCTTCCATTTTTCTCTCTGTCCAACACAGGAGAAAGAGTTCGGGGCTTCCTCCTGGCCATGCTGCAAGGCGGCTCGGCTAAAAGGCGTCCAGAGCTGCCGTTTCCCCTCGGGCTGGTGAGTTCCGAGCTCACAGAGTTGGGGACGGCCTTTGGGCGAATTGTCCACTTCAACCGAACCGTCTTCGGTCCCTTCTACGCACCCATCCTCAGGAAGCTGCTGCTGCCGTCAGGAGAGAGTGAAACTGGGGAGGACTCGCGCTGAGCCAAAGAACCCCACAGTGACATGATCATAAGCTAACATTTTGTTACAATTTTGCTTTTTAATTATGAGTGTCGGGTGAGATGAAAATCTGTAAATCTGTGTTGCTGAACTTGTTTAGTTATATTTAGAGTGTACAGAAACTGAATATTTTCTCAAATGTCAGGACTAAAGAGTGAGTGAAAGCATAAGGCAGTTACTGAATTCTAGCAAATTTGTGTTCATAAAACAAGAATATATGTAGCAGAAATAAATAGCAAGAGATCAAAATGGAAAGACAAAAATATATGCTAAAATATTGTAAATAATAGTTTATGTATGAATTACCAAAGACATTGGGCACTTTTCTTTTATTTCTTTTTATTCTTCTTTTGCACCTTTGATTATAAACCAGATATAGATACTGTTATAAGGGAATGGTGTAAATAAACAGGATTTTATTGGGAAACAAAATGCTTTTTTTTTCCTTTTTCATATTTCACAGCTATTCAAACATCTCAAATTACAGAACAAATAAATAAAAATACATGAATCTCAAACAAATACTCTTAGAGAAAAACTATATTTGAAAATAATGAACTGAGTAAAATAAATATCCTACAGATGGCCTTCATAATAATGTGTGGTGCTTTATTTTGGGGTTTCTTTGTAGTAATAAAATAAGTAATACAGTTTGTTTATATTTTGTTTCTTTTCTTGGCCTGCTGCTTACTTACAACACAACGTTCCAGACTGAGAGCCATGATCAACGATTAATGTGAAAATGTGTGAAGTGCTCATTACGTCTTTTCACTTAAGAAAATGAACTTACACTTATATTCTTTAATCTTCCACAGTGGAGCAGTTATATTTATACTTTTAATGAGATTTTTGAAATTGATAAATATATATCTTTAAGTTTATTTTAATAATAAAGATGTGGTGTAAAGTACCTTCAGTTTGTATTAGTTTTAGTCGCATTTTTGGGTTTCGTTATGAAATTGAACCTCGGGGCCTGGTGGTCTGCAGGGAATCATTTAGACCAGACAATCATCTGAGTTACTTGGTGCACTCATCTCTGCAGAACTTGATTACGTACCAAACTGGTACTTTAACCTCTTTGAAGAGCGGTTTTGGATCTTGGATCCTTGAAAACAAAACAAACAAAAAATAAATGAAACAACGTGAATAGGACACCAACCTCAGTAATGAGTTCATTATTAAGTCTACAGTGTTAAATTACTAAGATTTTTGGAAATTAAAGATATCCACATCAAAATGAGGTGTTTTATAAAAATAGTGGAATTCCTTTGTCATCAGCTAATATAAGTTTTCACAGCTTTGCTTCTGATTGGTTGATCAGTCCCTCGTGATGGCTCCTGCCCTGAAACTACATTCAATGAGATGGATTTGTAATTTCAGACAGAACTATCAAGAGGACTAATCAACCTTTCAAAATTTTATTGAATTATACTTTTCTTTCCTTACTTTATATACTATTTTATGTTTGTCTTTTTTGTATGAATTTTCTGCAACCTTTTGTTCTTCCTCTGTACACAGAGTGGAGGCTCTGTCAGCTTCAGTAAGTAAAATTATTTGGAGAGGTTTTATGTTTAATATTAGTAAAGTGGTTCCACCAAGACCCAAAAGAAACCTCCAGATGGCAAAACACCTGCAGTAGAATAGATGCCTTTCTTGTGGTTAGTATAATGTATTTATTGTTCTTTGATGATACGTACATTAAAATCTTGATGGAAATATTAATGCAGATTTTTTATTTTATTTTTTACCATAATCATTTGTACTTAGGAACAGTACATAGGAAGTGAGTGTTGTGCAGTTGGCTTCCTCTATAACAAAGATAAATCAATATGAACTTTAAAAAATCTAAAATTAACAAAGCTAACTGTGATAGAGTATGCAAGCTTGTGACTCAAGGTAAAGGTGTTTAAGCAAGTTTCAAAAATCTGAGTATAATTATTTAGGCTATATCTTTAATTTACTCTTTTGTGAAATCTTCATCCTGTTGAACAATTCTTCACAGTCTTAATAAAATTAATTTTTTTGTTTGCTTTTTTAAATCAGTTTACATCAACGAAGCACAATATGAGAAAACAGTGGGGATGCTCCTTTAACTTTGAGTGAATTTTCTGCTGTCTCAGTGAGGTGGATGGGAAGTTACAGAGCTGTGCATCAGCTGCAAGCTAAATGTTCAGAAAGCCTCAAACATGTCAGGTCTGCTAACAATTCATCTTCTTGTTTTAGGGGATTTCCAGGGTCCTGTGCCACAAAGATTTTTGACTTGTTTCTTTTGCTAAAACTTTACTGACATTGTTACAGAGATTATATATTTGTTTTTACATGTTTAGTACAGCACGTAAAAAATACAAGGTAAATCTGTGTTTAAAAATATGTTGCAGAATGTGAAGTGTTGTAATTCATGTTATTCCCTGTTACGCTTAAAATCAGTCACTTGACATTTAATTTTTTTTGTTCATACTTAGATGGTTCTCTGAACACCAACACTGACACAGCAGTGCTAATCTTTGTTTCTTTCTTTCTTTCTTTCTTTCTTTCTTTCTTTTTTTTCCCAAAGATCAGTGAGCGCTTCAGCTCTGCAACTTGGAAATAATAAAGTACAAGAGAGGCACAAACGGGGCTAATCGTTTGTTTAGATTAGAAGTCGCACCACCCACTAATCTTGTTCAGTGGGGGAAACAATGAAAGCACAATTGTACAATAATTACCATCTTGTAATGTCACTTTTGATTTCAAACAGCTGGTGTAATGTGTCTGTTTTTAACTGCTCAGCCATGTAAAGAAAATCAATGCTGACAACAGACTTAGGAGGGTTTCTTTAGGCTTTGTATTATTTAATATCATGAATATAATATTGCTTTGAAATTTGAAACAGTATCACATTTTCAACAACAAGCCATACTCTGACCACAAATATGGGCAAAGCATTGTATGCTGGTACAGTTTATTTTTTTCTCTTTTGTTACCCCCTTTTCAAACCGCGCTCTTGCTATCTTCAGTAGACCCGAATCAACAGAAATTCTCATTAATGGTCTATGTTACTAACGGTCTACAGTGCTCTATACATAACAGTACCTACATGACAAGATCCGTAAGTCACACGGAGGCCAGGAAGTAGACTTGACCTTTCTCTCTCGAGACAGGAGTGATATACAGGTCCTGTTCAGCCAGTGATGTGGGACCACAAGTTACCTTTTGACTGTGAGTTGGGAATTCATCTCGGGGGCAGTGGAGGAGCAGGAGGTGTACAGAGTGAGATCTAAATGTCAGAGTAACGCTGTTTGGCCCCTTCTCTCTCTCTCTCTCTCTCTCTCTCTCTCTCTTTTAACCATTTTCCCACTGCTTTGTGCACTAATTCAACACACGCAAACACACTCGCATCAGCCGCTCCCCTTCAACTCACAGCTTGGTGTCCGGAAACTTGAACGTTGGGGCGAGCTACACAGGGAGAATACGAATGTTAAAAAGAGGACAGGTACATGCACAGCCACATCATGCTACCAATTCTTGCTTTAAATAGCTGCTCTTCATTAAAGTGTAATGCCTTTTTTTTTTTTCTTTTATAGTGTGCAGTCATACGCGAGCAGGTTGTCTTGGAGACACACAAAATGGAGGGGACGAGTGTGACAAAAATGGTGAGAAGGGTGGAAACGGAGGGATGGGTGATGAATTAGCATGTAAACAGAGAGTGGGAACATAAAAGACATATGGCAGATGAAAGAGTGGAGACGAGACGCTGCTACAGTACAGTACATACAGAGACTGCTCAGGCCAAATGCATCAGAGGGGACAGAACACAAAGACACTGCCAAACATGCATCATCAGTGGAAGCTAACAGATAAAAGTCAGAACAAAGTGGCAATGACACAACCACAGTGTCATTGCAGCTACATCTGCACAGTCTCCAGACACACTGTCTTTTGGAGAAGAGCTCCCTCAATCCTCCTGCGGCACACAGAAACAAGGACAGCGGCCAGTGATGTAGCAGTCCAAACGTCCATGAGGACAGACAGAAACAAGGCGAACAGCACACACGGTTGGCAGTGCACAGGAGGGGGCACCCAGTCATGTCTCATTGTCACAATCAGCATCTTTTTTTTTTTTTCCCCCAATCACAGTGCAGGAGGAAAATACTTGGTTCAAAAAATAACCATGTGTTGTTTCCAGATTTACATACTATTTGCATTAACTAGACGGAAAAAAAAGAACACTCTCAATTACGTGAAGTGACATACTTTACGTGTACTGTACCAAATTCGGAAGTGGAGTTAAATAGAAAGCTACGTTTAATCATGTATAATAAGCTTACCATGAAGGGAAATGTGCACCAATCTCTGCCGGGGGCTCATTAATATACCGGAGTTAAAGGGACAGCTCAGGATTTTTGAAGTGGGGTTATGTTGGAAGGTTATTAACAGTAAACATCTTAGTTAGTCCTGGGGGCTGAAGCTAACAGCTAAAATAAACTAAGTGGACTTCTACCATCTTAAAAATAAACTCTAATATGTCACAGCAATTTGTGCAAAGTCTTTTTATGAACTTTTAAACAAAATAAATGCTTGTGTTTGGAGATTATTTAAATAGAAACTTTAGATTTTTTACTCTCTAAACAGACACAGGAGGAGGTGCAACAACAATTAACTTCCTGCGTGTAACAGCAATTGAAAATGGACCATGGAAATAGTCATCGCAATGGTCTGATATAAAGCTAAAGGTTGTAAAATTAATAATAATAAAAACATTGCTAATTGATTTTTGATCTGCATTGTTTTTTTAAAAGTAAGTTAATCTATGTGAGAACACCATTTTATAAACCTTTCAACCATTGAAACTGCACTTGAAGATTATTTACATAGAAGTTGAGGATTATTTGCGCAATGATTTTTACTAAAAATGTACAGAGAGCAGAACCTGTAAAGTGTTTCTGCCCAGAACATCCAAAGAGTAAT
Source organism: Poecilia formosa (assembly GCF_000485575.1). Lineage (NCBI taxonomy): Eukaryota > Metazoa > Chordata > Actinopteri > Cyprinodontiformes > Poeciliidae > Poecilia > Poecilia formosa. The sequence continues at coordinate 1,750,167 of NW_006799957.1, read as the reverse complement.
ATGCTTGATTTCAAATCTGTGGATAGCTTTGACTAAACAAAACCTGGTCTTAAGTCTACGCTTAAAACAAAATTCAGGAAGTTATGCAAACGCGTCAGAATGCATGAACCGAAATTTAAGGATAGCTTCATTAAGTTCAATATGAATTAATTAGATTTTTTTTCGGTTATGGTCTTGAAGAACCAATAAAAAAATGTTAGAGAAGAGCCTCTATTTTTGTCTGTTTGAGAGCTAAAAGTTGTGAAAATAAAATAAAAAAAAAAAAACAAAAAAAAACAAGAGGACAGTGACAGAATTTTTCTGAGCCAGTTGAAGAACAGAGTTTATATTGTGTCATAAAATAAGTCCTTATCAACTTGAAATGACAATAAAACCAAGAAAGAAAAATAAGCCATTCTCTGCAACACCAACACCAGCTGAGTTTCACCAAAGTTTGAATTTGAAGTTGGGGAGAGTGAACAGCGTCATTACATTGTGCCAGAAAAGTGCAAACTCAGCACATTTTTCGTGCAACTAAAGAAGAGGGATTTGTTTGCCTACATTATAGAGACCAGAAATTTATGATTATTGGTTCACTGATCCAAAAAGTAACTTTGAGATATAACAGAAGGGTGTTACCAAACTATTGGGTGAAGATTTTTAAGATAAAATGTTTCTAATTGCTTGAAAAGTTTATCAGGGAACACATTGCTTCTTATTTTTATTATTCAGTCTCCTCCTGTGAGTCAGAAACATGACTGTTAGGTTAACTGGTCTTTCTAAATTGCTATAAGTGTGTCGTCTGCATGGTGTTTGTCTTGTGTGTTTCTTTGTTGCCCGGTGACAAAAAGGAAGCACATGCAAGGAGCACCAGGCCTCTCACCCAAAGACAGCTGGAGGTCAGCATCAGTACCCTCCCAACCCGCCGCAAACCTTCAAGGGTGAAGCAGGTACTGATGATGAATGGAGGCATGTGCTTCACACAGGAAGGTCATTGATGGCACACCTCCTTTGACCCAATTCTCTATGTAAATACGCTTCAGTTTCAGTCTAAATAACTGCCAAACAGAAAAGTGGCATCAGAGAAGTTCATAAAACAATTAAATTTTTCAGTTTGATGTTTTGAGAAAGAAAAGTCCATTTTGGTATTTACCCCTCTCATATTACTTTTTAACTTCAGCCTTCAGGACATGATAACTTTTTGAAGACACCAAAACACTTGTTTTTACTACAGGTAAGATATTAATGTATTTTTCTTCATATCATATCCTCACTTCAAAAGTCCTAAACTATTGCTTCAATGAACTGATCTTTGATTGTAGATTACAAAAATAAGTAAAGCTTGGGACTACTGCCAACATCCTAAATATGCTTCCTTTTATTTTCTTCTTTTTCTTTGTCTTTTCTTTATGATGTTACCTCTGTCGAGATATTTATAATCCGTTTTCGATTACCTCCCATCTTTAAAAAAGTATCACAAAATGCACTAATACTACACTTGCACTATAAGAAGACAAAGTTTTAAAAGGGATAGTGCTGTTTTTTTCGTTCTCTTTTTTTTTTTTTAAACACAGTGCTTTTAGTTTTGCTTTTTAAATGAAGAAGATTCGCAGGCTCTCAGCGCTACCATTAATGCTGACAGGCACTGGGCAGTACAAGGCCAGACTCATCTCAACAAACCTGTACCATCATCTACACGTCTTCCCAGCCAGTCACAGTTAGATACAGCAGTTAATCCAAAATGTAGCTTTTTTTTCTCCTTTCTGTTTGTTAAAAACTGGTTGTAGGCGTGCAGCTGTTGGGTGCTGGAGTTTGGCAGGAAAGGGGATCGGGTGGGATTTTTTTAGTTGATTATAGTTACTGCAGTATTGTGTAAGGAGGTTTCAGTTCTCAGTCCGCTTTGAGTTCAGACATCAGTGATAGATTTGTGACCAATCCATATGTGGTCTTACTATGAGTACTGTACAAATGAGTAAAAAAATACAGGTTGTTTGCTGCATGTTGCTGTTTTTGTCTTTCACTTTTATATATATTTATATGTTTTTTTTGTCCATCTTGCATCCCATGCTAGCAAAGCAGCCTCCTCATAGTGCCTCACAGTGGTAGATGCCTGGTAAGACAGGACAGGCTAAAGATGGAGAAAGAAAAAAGTATATAACTGTCTTGAAACAAAACAAATTAATAAGTCAAAAATAAAAATATATATATATACTTAAAAATGTGAACACAACATCGTCACTCTGCAGAACTGACATCTATATCGCTGGGAGTCTTAAAGGAACAGGTCAATATTTTGAGAACAATGTTGTTGCCTTCTTGCAGAGAATGAAGACTGATAACCCACTAACAACCATGGATAAATGTTAATATGTTGATATTAACATGTGAATGACACTTCTGTTTTTATTGTAATCCATCCAAAAGAAAACAAAAATACAAACTGAACCCTGATGGTGTTAAAAATACAACCAAGTTTTGAATAAAAACACATTTTCCAACAAACTTGCATATTTTTTTTGTCTAAATTCCCTAAACAATTATTAACAAATGGAAAAGTCTGGAAAATATTTTTTTTTTCTTTTACTAGTAGTATAAACATATCTTTAAAAGAAAGAAAAAAAAATCCAATGTCTAATTGGAGCTAATGTATTCAGTAATGGGGAAAAATCCATATGATGAAATAATTGTTCTTCAGATAAATCCTAAAGAAATTATTGTAAATGAAGCACATTTGTCCATTGACTTTAAAATAAAGATAGATATTTACAAAAAATATGAAAACTTAAAAACAAAATTTCAGTTCATCTTTACATTTTATTTTAATAATGTTTGATTATCTAAATAAAACATGTACTATAGATCATCAAAAAATGTTAAGAAAAGCATGAAAAATCTGTTTTTACTACCCTATCAGTCCAATTTTCTCATTTCCTTCTTGATTTTAATATTTGTAGACCTCCAGTTCTACTGTAGGATGTAGGAATTACTGTTGATGCCATTTTCAATGTATGCTAAAATTCACTATTTATACTCCAGGTCTGACAAATAACCGTGGGAGCCATGTTGAATGCAACAGCATGACCTCTGTAACACAGAGTAATTACAAACTTATATTTTGACCCCTGCAGATAATATGTAGAACAAAACTGAGCCTCTCTTACAAAAATATTAATGGCTACCACTATTCTCAAATCTCTGCAAGAAAATAATCAACATTTTCTCCCAAAATGTCAAACTGTTCATTTAAGGGTTAAGCCTACAGACCAATTTAGCCTTACACAAATCATTCCAACATATCTAAAAATACTTGAACTTGCTGTGAAGTCAAGCTTGAACAAATC
>NW_006799957.1:1665580-1746270 GCF_000485575.1 Poecilia formosa | reverse complement strand
CGGCCTCAGAATATGGTGGTCTCGTACTTGGTGCTGACGGGACGCCTGTTGGAGTCCCGCTGGTCGCAGAGCCAGGTGGTGCTGCCCAGCGACTGCATGTCGGCATCCATCTCCAGGGGGTCGATCTGCCGGAGGGGTGTGGGGAGGGAGGAGGGACGAGAGGAGGTGTGAGACGTGTGGCAGTGGAGGCCATTTGCGCCACACTGACAAGTCCTCAGCTCACACACGTGCATGTGGATTAGAGGTACAGTTAGTCCAGTGATCAGGTTATAATCACAGACACTGAGGGCTCAATCCACAAAGAATGGATGATATCTGACAGAAAATACTCTCAGCTTCTGTACGCAGCAGCAGCAAACCCAGACATATGACTCTCTGGAAGCTAAAGAGCATCTGATTAGTAGTTAAGAAGCAGCTCATTCAAGATGCACATTCCTTCATCCTTTATTCTGACAGAATTACTTCAAAATAGCTAAAAGTATAACTTAAGGTAAGCATTTTGCAACCATCCATCTGAGACAACCAAAGGCGATATTGTTGCGATGGATTTAACCCTCAATAGCCACTAGAATCACGTGACCGTTTCACCTTTTCCCACAAAGCCTCCGCTAATTTCATTTTCAAACTGTTACATGTGAGATGGAGATGAGAGATGGGGAAAGTAAAGGGATGAGAAGGTTTTATGAGATTCAAAATATTAAGAACCACAAAACAAAGAGTCAAAGTGCATTGCAGCATCCCCAAAATAATAATAATAATAATAAAGATAATAACAAAAATAGATATAAGGGAGGTTCAGGTGTGTAAGCAGATGTATGGTGACTGAGGGCTGAAAAAAGGAAAGAGAAGGACCTGGATTCCAGGGCTAACAGAGTGCAACGGGAGGAAGGAAGGACGGTGGGTAGTACACGTGTGACAGTGACAGCAGCGGCATTCGAGCAGAGGGGCGCCCTGGGAAGCAGGAGGATCGAGAAGACAAGAACAAAGACATGTTATAAAAAAAGAAGGCAGGAGAGGAGGGACAGAGCATTAAATGGACAGTGGAGAAATCCAGCAGCAGCACAGGAATTATCATTAGAAAAATCTGTTTTCATGTGGGGGAATTTTGGCTCTGAATAACAACCGTCCCAATCCCATTTAGCAGCGGCAGCAGCAGCCGAGGACGGCGGAGCTTTGGATTTCTACACATGCTGACGTGGCGTGCACGCGTTGCAGTCGTGAGGGTGGAGCAGAGTGTGATTAATTAAACATCAGGTTCATTTGTTTCGTCATAAGCAGCAGCTCTTTTTGCATGCCTGACACACACGGACGGATTATGAAACAGTGAGCCGAGCCGTGTGAAAAATCCTTTACGCATCCCACGGAGGTGTGTGACGACCATAAGCCAAAAAAAATAAATAAATAACCCCACATTTACTGTACAGATATGATTTGTGGTTGTTTGACATCTACAGCATTATGCTGTTTGGCAAAATTGTTGCTAAGCCCATTTTATTTATTCTTTGGCATTTGTCCATCCCCATCTTTGCATTTTTATTTTCGCATCTCTGTGAATTTTAGCCACCGATTTTTTTTTTCTTTTTTGTCTTTTGCATCTTTTCTGCATTTACGCATCTGTCAGAGTAACTTGAACAAGCATTGAATCTGGCAGACACTCACTAATTACCCATTACCATAAAAGCCTTTCCTAATTACTTTAAAACAAAGAGCAAGAGTGGGGTGTCAGATTCTTCCATATCATTTTTGAAATGCTGGAATTAGATGTGGGTTCGCCACGTGGATCAGCTGCTTCTGCGGGGGCTGACTGTTTGCTTTAGGCTTAGTCTTTTTTTTTATAAAGCCACGCATGTAGCTGTCAAGAATATACTTAGGACATCTTTTACATTTTAAAACAGTTCATGGCAATTAAAGAAGACATTTTCACAGCACTGAGGGTGGGGGGTATTTAAGTAACTTTGGATGCATTTTTGATTATCCTCAAAAACTTAATTTATGTCAGTAGTTCAGTTTAAAGGTCATACAATTTGAATATTAATTCATTAAATAAATAGTGTTTATTTCTGTTGATTTTGGGTTCCAGCTTATGAAAACTCAAAATCAGTTTCCCAGACAGAAAGTTTATGTTAGCTCATCATGGCAGCCCACACAATCATGGGGAGAACCTGCTCATCAACATTTGCATGATGCACAAGGAGGAGCCACGAAAAGCAATTTCTGAATAAGTTGGCTGTTCAGAGTGCAGCTTCCAGTCATATTAATGGAGAGTTTGGAGGAAGGAAAAAGTATTGCAGACAAAGGTGCACAACTAACAAGGAAAACCACAGCCTCAAAAGGATTTGAAGCATAACACTGAGTCAATGCTTCTTGATCACAGATATGTCCAGGGCATTGGCTACAATATTCCTTGCAGTAAGCCACTATTAAACTGGAGACAAGAAGAGTCTTACCTAAGCTAAGAAACTAAGAAATTGAGAAATTGACTAAATTGTTTCTCAGTCTTATTTTTTAGATGAAACTACATGTTGTATTTCATTTTGAAATCAAGTTCCTATGGTCCAACGACAAAAAAATCTAAGAAGCTCTGGGTGCAGTTTAATATTTTGGTGATGATTAAAGTGATGATTTGGTGAGCCATTTCATTTGGTGTTGATCTGCTGTGTTTTGTCAGTTTCAAAGTCAGCACAGCCACCTACCAGGAAACTTAAGAGCAGTTCATGCCTCCCTTTTCTAACAAGCTTGATGAGATACTGATTTTACTTTCCAGCAGTTCTTGGCGCCTGCCCACACTACCAAAACACCAACATGATTGGAAAATCCATGGGTAAAAAAAAATCATCTGCACAGACTGGATGCTGGATGAGGGAGAAGATGAGAGACAACAGGCTCAACAATGCAAAACGGCTGAAGGTCACTATTAACCCAACCTGGGCTTCCTCAACACCGTAAGTAGTAAAATGAGCTGTGACCAAGAATTTATTCTGTTCACTAGACACGACAGCTGGAATAGGTGGGCATTCTATATTAACCCCCTTTTTTAGGTTGGCCTAGTTTTTAAACGTAATATTCTAATTTTCTGAGAACTTGAATTTTAAATTTTCATTAACTACAAGCCAAAATGATCAAAATGAACAGAACTAAAGATTTGACATTTATCACATATTTTTTATTGATCCATGCAAGTTTATTTTTATTTTTATATGTTTATTTATTCCTGAAATAAATTATCTTTTCATTGATTCTCTAGGTTACAGAGATTAGGGCTGAAGCAATTAATCATATGAATCATAATCAGTTACTGAAATAATCTTCAACTAATTTAGTAATTGATTAATTGTTAACTGGAGTATACGGACATCAGAGCTCAGAGCAGCAATTAGTCAAAGCTGTACCATAAATATATACATCTTCATTTAAGTTAAAAAATCCCTTGTCTGACAAGAACTCCTCAAGATGTATAGTTTTAATTTCACTTGATTCAAGCGAAATTTAAAAAATTTGTTTCTGTAAACAGAAAATTCCAATTAAGAACGTTTTGCTATCCAATTAATAATCAGTTAATGCAAGAATTAATAAATTAATCTACAACTCATCAAGCATACACTACAGGAATGCTATGTTATTGCATTTATTTACAAAAGGAATTTTCGGTTTTAATTGCATCTTTTAATATATTTCTTATAGTAAAGAAGGCTTAAATGAATATTTTTATCTGATTAATCGATTAACCCATTTATAAAATAATCATTAGTTGCAGCCCTAACAGAGATGCACAGATCCTTGTTAAGCTGCTAAACTCTGCTGGTTTCCTGACACTCGAAGCCATTAATGTTGTAACACCTGTAACATTGTGGGATGGGGCTTAGGAGACAGTTAACAACACTTTGGGGATGATATATAAAATCTGTTTAAACCAACAACATTTTGCAGCAGCATGAAGCATTAAAACTAATCACAGATGACAAAAATCAGTCCCCAACTCATCTAAAACCTAAACACTGAGCCAGGCTCATTATGCAGATGTGTGCATACTCCATATTTTATGGCAAGAGGCAGGTGGTAAAACAAAATGATTTGTGTTTCTGCATAAGCAGTTGGTCCTGCAGCATACACACACTCTCGGGTGACAGTGATTGCTGAACGCCTATTATACGCTGCCAGAAAGGTCAATATGTCAATGCGTCCCCGTGGGGGGCCTGCGTGAACATTACGCAGCCCACTCAATCATAGGTGAGAACATGCGGGCGTGTCCTCCCACCGGGGGGGCTGAGCTTTTAGAATTGACCCACAGCGTATCATTCATCTGCCTGTGAGCAACAAATAAAGCTTTCATTCATCACTTTTTTTTTTTTTTCCCGCATATGCACCAATTGAAAATCTCCACTGATCGCGATGGACTCTCAGTGCTGTGGGGTATGTGAGTGGAAGCTGGTGGAAAAGTAATGACTCATCACTTTTTTCCCCCACACACAGCAAATCTTCCTTTGTAGGTGGCGTATTGGGAATTGAGTGGAGCGGAGGGAGAGAACTCGGTCATGAGGTCTGTGTATATTTTCTGAATTATGAGTCCACAGCTGCATATTTCTACCAGTTCCTTCACCTTATAAACATTGAACAACTTCAGATAACAAGAAAAGCCTAATAAAAAAAACATTTTTTCCTCGTTTCTTGATACTCACCGCTGATCTTCTCGTGCTGTTCCACGACTGAGACACTGGGCGGCTGGTTTTGGTTTCTATGAACTCTGAGCCCAGAGATGTTGGAGGCACATAGTGTCTCGCCCTGGACTGAACTGCCATCTGATAAGCCACCTCAAATGCCTGTCCCAGTGTTAAGATGATCTCATATGTTTGGATCTAAATCAGAAAAAAACAAAGAAAAAGTTAAAACATGAACTGACATGTATGCTCTCAAAAAAGCTCTATGCATTTTTATGCAGCCTCCATAACTCAAAGCTTTGCAGAACCACGCTGAACAATTACAGCTGAAAGGAGTTTGGTGTATCTCACTCCATCCATCTTCCCATTAACTGCATGAGGTGAAACCACCTGCATGTCCTCCCTGTAATTTCCCCAAAGTCTGTTGGCAATCAGTTGAATTGAACTTTATTTAAGGCTATCAGAGAAATGGAATCTGAATACAAAAGCACATCATAATGTTTTTGATTTTTATTTGTAAAAGAATTTAGATTTTTTTTCCCTCCCACTTCCTACTTTATGCTGACCTGTGATTAAAATCCCAGGAAAATATGTTGATGTTTGTGGCATTCCAAAATATGTAGAACTTCAAGTGGAAATAATACTTAGATGCATAAAACTTTGTGTACAACTAAAGCTTTGTTATGCATAAAGGCAGTATGTGCCTTCTTTTCAATATATCTATGACCAAACATGATTCTGTTTTACAAATCGTAATTATTACAAAATGATGAGCACATGCAATATTCATAGACGAATCGTTAGCCCTGAACGGTTACATATAGCACAATGTATCGTTACATATTAAAATGTTTTGAACAACTAAAAGGAAACAGATTCAGGAGAATTTCTTCCTGCTTAAAAAAAAACAGAGAACTCACAGACTGCTGACACTGATGACTGATAATTACCCCACTTCATACAAAAAGAAAATGCAGTGATTGTTGTTGACCTTTTCACAGTTACTGAGACAATGAGCAAAACTTCATGTGAAAAGTGATTCAATCTAACAGTAGAAACCAAATCAAGCTATTTGATGAGATGACAGAGATAAAAAAAATGCCAACAGGATGTTTGCATTCAAATTTAACTGCAGGTAGCTGATGACACGCAAAGAAGCAGTGATTATTATAACTCCTGATAAAATGACAAACAGGTGCACATGTTTGTTTGTACTTCCCACAGTTTAAAACTGGTTTGAATACTTACAACTTCCACAGTACTGAAGACGTGACAGAAGTGGTGGCCACTCTTAGAGTCCTTGGTGATGTAAGCAAAGGTACAGAGGTCATCCGGGTCCTGGGCGGCACACGAGATGTTTCTGATTTCATGCTCTGCAACTATCGTCTGTTGGAGACAGACATGAGGTGAAATGTGAAAAGAATCAATCTCCATCAATTTGACAGCAATTTTTGTGTTGAAATGTTTAAGTAGCACAGATGCTAATATCACTTTACCTTAGTGGCAGCATCAATGAACTTGACACCTCTGTAGGTGATGGACAGTATGACAACTGGGCCCTTTTTGGAATCCTTTGATTTCTGAAATGAACAAGATTCACATAATTGTCATGTTTCAAAAAAAGAAACTGATGATTATTCTTCATGTCCTCGGATTTAATGATTCATGGTTTTGGTCAGAAGTATACATACACTCATTATGGGGATGAATGCCATGTTAATCTGGAGCTTTCCAAGATGTTGCAGGTTATGGAACTCAAACATATGTAAACACCACCACTAATATTTGTGAAATCTGTCAGTAAGTTGCACTTTAAACACCCAGTTTTTGTAACATCATTCTGGGTTATTATTTAACCCCTGTTGGTGTTAGAATGGGTGAAATTGATTTAAATTGGTTGGTTTCCTGACACAAACTTTTAAACTTATAGTCTGCATATTTTTAACAGTCTTGAGGTCAATGCATCGCAAAGCACTGACCTCAAGGACCTTCTAGCAACGAGGCAACAATCCTACCAACTGTATCACCATGCCACCAAGTCATGTGGTTTGATAAGAAGGACTTTGTGCCTTTGAAAACCCCGAGTACCTCGGCCCTTCAAAGGACACCTCTGCTCAGGTTACTCAGTATAAATATTTGGGAATCTGGCCAGACAACACTCTGTCCTTTTCAAACTGCATTGACAAATGAGTCTAAGGTTAAATTAAAAGTCAGCTCTTCTCCTTCACATCCTCTACTAAACTAATATTTTTTTTTAAATGACCATCATTTCCTTGTTTGATATGATGATGTAATTTACAGAAGGGTATGTAAGAGCTCACTCCAAAATGCCTGGTGTCCTCTCCAGCTCTGCCATCCAATTTGTAACAAATGATCCGTCCAAAATTCACCGCTGCACTCCAAAGTCTTCTCTGAACTGGCAATCATTACACACCAGCCACAAATTCATTGGTTCATGTTAAAATACAAAACACTCATTGGTCTTCCACTCGACCTAATCCCATTGCAGATAAGTCTTTCTAAACTTTGGCATTAATGTTTTATCAAAGTAGCAAAAGTAGTAAAGGTTAGGACAAGGTTTTTTGTCCTAACTTTTAAGTTTGGCCTTTTTTTGGAACACCTTTTACATTTTTGTTCAAAAGACCCTGTCTTTTATGAGGTCAAATTTGTATTCAAGAAATTGTTGGAAGACCAGTTTTATGCTGCTATAGACCTAAGAGGGTGCCGATTAAGAAACAAGCATCTGGTCTAAAATTTAAACCTCCAGGGCTCACTAGAGGCATGACATTCAGACAAATTTCTACATATTGTTTTTTTTAATAGTCATGAGTTACGTCAACAACCAATGAAATTACACTTTGCTTGCCCTGGTTGATTCTCTTCAAACCAGAAGATGAAAACATGTCTAAATTGCATTTCCTTTTTTGCATCTTTTTCAAATAAAATTGCTCACAATTTGCACCACAATTGAATGGAAACGACAAGAGCAAGGTTTGGATCAGGGTGAAGTTTTCAAACATAAGAACACTGTGCCAGCTGTGAAACATAGTGGAGGTTGTGAGTTTCACTAACTTGCACCAACTTACAACTATATGGTATAAACTTAAACACAAGACAATATCAAAAATGTGTTTTGAAGGGATAAAGCAAGCTGACATGATGTTTCAGGAATGGTTTTCCAAAGGCCTCTATCTGATGGAAGAAATTATGGAATAAGCTTAAAGATTTTTTTGTCCCAGGAAACCAACTGATTTGAAAATATCCTGCCAGTTTGGCCAAAGAATGCTGAATATTCAACTAGAATTATTCCAAAATGCAAACCTTCTAAGGGACACACATAAATCTTTGAGCAATGTTGACACAAGTTTGTAATAAAAATATTAAATTATTCATTATAAGCTTCAAATTCTCATGATAAATGTTTGTGAACTCCAGAACAAAAACATGTAGTTGTTCTTTTTAGGTTGGAGTGGGAAGAAAAGCAAAATTCTTCAACTCACCCTAATTTTAGCACAGGCATCTTGTGTGGACTCAATCCCTCGTAAATCCCTGATTATCAATGATCCTAAATACTGAAGGGAGAGATAAATCAAAACACAGTTCAGAATTCAGTATCCTCATTGCTCATGACAATCAAAAGCAAATAAAGAGAAGAAAAAAATATATATTTTTATGAAACTAAAACAGATGAAATGTTTTCACCTGTGTGCTGAAGTCAGAAAAGGATACTTACTGTTGCCTCGTACCTGCAGGAGTCCAGGATGAGCTTCTCAGGCTGGTGATGCCAGGCGGACACGGTGGCGTACGTGGCAGAGTGGCTCGGCGGCCGGAGGTTCAATCGAGACTCTTTATGTCGTTCACTGTGTCTGTCCTGCAGAGATGCAGAGATGCAGAGTCACAGCCCTGCATCCCACTTTCTACAGGTAAGGCTGGGATTTTTGCACTACTCTGGGAAAATACATTCAAGGAAAACTCGCAGACGTTTTGACTCCGGATACTAATTTGTGTCTCTGTTGAACTGCTGAGTTACAAGACCTCTAACTGCTGCATATTAAAGCAAAAGCATCTGAAGTCTGTCTGGTCAGCACTTTTTGGTAAGTCGTTTCTTGATATCCGAGCAGGCTCATAAATATTCATGCATGTTCAGCCTTCAGGTCAGTGCAGGATGTGCTGAGCTCCTTCATAAATCACTTGTCAGAATAAAATATACTTAGGATAATAACATATCAAAGTTCTATCAGAAAGGTATTGATTTAAGATGTCATTTAAAGCAGGCAGTACAACATAGTCCTTCATTTCCAGAATGTTGTGGATTCGTTTTCTCTCTTTGCCTCACTGAGTCAGAGACCAGGCGTGCAAGCTTGACTGTTTGTGTCTCAGTTTGACCTTTAGCAAATGCTAAAATTTGATCACAGAGATATTTTTAGCTCATTCTCACGCAAAATAATCCAAGACACCAAGGGAGGCTGAGCTTCATGAGATGAAAAACAGCTGCAGGGCTGGGTTATTATTTAATGCAGCCATATTTTACCATCCACTGATGTTATTTTCATACACATGTATGATTCTGTGCAAAATGCAAGAGAACAAACTGAAAATGAATGTCTTTTTTTTTTCTTTTACATTTTTATAATAAATTTTGCAAAGGTTTGGACCAACATCTTGCAAACCTTTGTGTCAGCTTTTTTTATCTGTGCTTGAATAAATTCATCCAATTATTTAAGCCTTGAGGGACAATTGACTGAATTTAGTCTGCTGAACATGAAAAATATTAATAAATGCAATGAGTTGCAGTTTTTATAACCATAGGACACAGCAGTAGGATTTGAAATGCTACCATTTAATTTATTTTGAACTTACCACATTAAGATGTTTTATAGAAAATTCATTTGATAATTGCGCATAAATGGACAGAGATGCATTATTTAGAGCAAGGCTCCATGGAATTAAAATCTGCCCACTAATTATACCGCTATATTAAACTGCGGATGAACATAGCAGTTCTGCCTCTGGGAAGAAAGCAAATATGCTGAATCCTCCTCCATTTTTTAAACTATTAATTCTCTTATAATAAGCTGCAGTGGGTGGCTTCTTTAACTGAGATCCAAGTGAACGAAGTTGAAACTCACTACAGAGCGCGGCCTCTCATTGTAGGATCGCAGCGAAATGCTGCAGTCTTGATCGACTGCTCTTCGCCTCCGGTCCGACTCAGTCAGGGGGAGGAGCATGTCCATGGAGCGACTGGTGTAGGGGTCCAACTGACTGAGGGGCGAAGTGGTCTGGGATAGGAGGTCATGGAACTGTCACAGAAACACACACAGGCACACCAAGCAGATTAATGTTTTGACAGCACTGGTTTTCCTGGTCTCTGTCCAAGCTTTTGACAATACATTACTCTCTTGGTTTAATTTAGCTCAGTTTAATCTGCCTAATAAATCAGCCTTTGTATTTCAATGGTACTGAATCACATCCACATTTCAAACATCTTTTTCTGTAATAAATTCAAAATAAAAACAGTTTACCACATGATTCTGGTTAATTTTATATTGGGTCTGTGGGGCTGTGACACACATTTGAAGTCAGACAGCTAGCTAAAAAAGAAGCAGTTCTTACCGTCACTTTTAATGTCATCAGAATAGTATCATAAAATAAAACTTTAAGTCCATATTGCTCTGCTCTATTGGGGTTTGTACTCCACTTATCCAAAATATATAAACATAAATGCTGTGTGTTTTCTAATGAAAACACACTGTTACAGTTTATACAAAGCACATGCATTGAACTATCTTTCTAATTATGCACATTAGGGATATCTACTGTACCAACTAAATTACAGAAAGGCTATTTCTGCACGTTATTAAAGAATCCACTGAAAGTGTTGCAGTCTAAATGATCAAAAAGTCACTGGTCTTTCAGCAAGGGTTGGTATAGCTGTTATGGGGTGTAAATATCTTACAGGCAGTTGAAAAACATTGGTTTAGTCATGTTTTGGAGAATCAGGAAGGAATTCTGGTGGAGTTAATCTAATAGCTTCTTGGGAAATACTCACTGAAGAGTAGATTTTCACCATGTGAAGCGAGTTCAAAAACCTTTCTAGCAGTTTAAGAAAATGCTAGGATATTAAATGTTTTACCCCTGTCACTCATGCAGAAGATCGCTGTCGACATAGTCGCTATTTTCTCAGCCAAACAATGCCAGAAGATGAATGTGAATCTGTCAGGTCTCAGTTCCTCCTGCCTGATCCCAAAAACAACTGCAAATCATGATTAAAGGTGCTTTTCAATAATTTCATCAAAAGGTTAATATATTTCAGCAACTCTGTTAGAAAAAGCTTTGTTGCACACATTGTGGTAAATGTCAAGCATTTAGCTATGCTAATTTTGAATATTAAAAAGAAAAACAAAATATCAGAATATTAGAAAACTGGTCTTAATGCTAAAAATAAAATTGGATTCTTATTTTAGAAAAAAATCTAATAGCCTACATGATTATGGCGGAGAATGAAGAACAGATGTTTGTCCAGCAGGCCATCATTGAACACACAAAAAGAGTAAGCCATAAAAAAGCAATGCTTAAAAGGTAGTTGTTCTCAGACAAGCAGATTATCAGAATGTTGAGTGGAAGGAAAAAAACATGGCAGAAAGAGATTCACAAGCAATACTGATAATATCGGCCTTGAGAGGCTTTTGAATCAAAGGAGAATCATAACTTTAGGCAAGTATCAAAGTGAAAACAACATTCTTTATGTTGTCTGTTTTCTTCAACAACCCTTGCAGTGCTGTGCAATGTAACTGCTAATGCAAGCCAACATCGTCAGTGCAGTCTTCCACAAGCTTTTTTTAGCTCTGATCAACACTTGTTTTTTTTATAATCTGGCTCATACAGTTATTGCCTTTTCTCTCCTGCCTTTTGTCTTGGACTTTGTAACAATGACTCAGTTTTACTGTCTATAGTTGTCTGGGAAACAACAGAAAATAGAGTCAACATAACCAAGAGTCTCATGGAGAGTTATTAAAAGAAGATGAAAAGCATTTTTTTTAACTTTCTTGTTTTTCATGCAAAGGATCCCATATTTAGACTAGCTTGCCACCAGTAATAACAAAGTTGGCTGATTGTAGAGCTTTGAGCTCCCAAGTGAAACAGTGGCTTAAACAGAGACAAATCTGTGAACACTGCTGCTCACACAGCCGATACTGAGCAGCAATTTTCTTCTCTTTTTATTATTCTCTACTGTTATTGTTTTGTGCCAGTTTTATGCTTATACACTTTTCTCTTATGTTTTGTTTTCTTGCTTATTTAAATAGTGTTGTTTCTATTTGTAGTTTTAATGACTCATGATTTTTAAAATGCCAGACCAGAGAATAAGCCTGGAAATTCACCTTTAGCTTGAGTATCTTTAGAAAATCTCTTTTTTGCTAAAGGTAACAGTGTTTTATGTTTTGTCCCAGATTAAAGAAATTCTAAAAAAATATTTGACTTCCGTAGCTTTCTCTAATTGCTTGACATTTTTACAGTTGTGATGGTATAAAACGTCCTCTTAAATTGGCTACATTCAGACTAGCTAATTATCTTGGCTGCCCTTCAAAAATTATATGAATTAAAGAAACTAAACCTTCTACTAAACACTTCATACATTTCTAATTGAACTATTGACTTGAAATTTACAACATATGTCAGCAGCAAACAAAGTAATCCATATAAAACAATTAATTTGATTATGTGTGTTAAATGGGGTGGGATGACACCAGGAATGAGTGCTGACCACAAAAAAGGCCTAGAAAGTCGAATAGTTAAAATCTAACAATATTTAGAAAGCAATCATCCTCTGTACCAGTTCCAGTCTAGCAGCTGGTCTAGTCCAGGACAGTCTGGACAAAAATCTGAATAAGAAACCAGAGTGTATTTTTAACATGGAAAATCCTCCAAACACAGTCGACAAACTCTCATTTAGTTTTAAAGAAGGCAAATAAATCTGTATAGATGGCTCCATCATCTGAATGAAAACCAACTGAAAATTTATGGGGAAAAACCCTCAATGTCCGAGATGATGCCCACAGAACCTTCATGATTTTTGAAGACAGACTGAGTGGAAGAAAAGGCCAAAATTGTACCGTGCAAATAGTTGATCCAATCAGAATGTGTTATTACAAAACAATGCGTCTCTACTAGTATTAAACATATTTCAGCTGGATATTCAGGGGATTTACAACACATCATTTGTGGACTTATCTGTGTTGATTTCTTTTTATTTGGGTTGCTACCAACATCTGATATAATTACCATGTCAACAACTTCATTAGAAATATATATTTACTGAGTAAACATTGATGTATTCACAATTTTCCCTGCCAAACATCTTTTTGTAGGAAGCTAATTCCCACAAGGCAGCACCAACATAATGAAGAGGGTAGATTAAGTGTTAAGTATGTAAACTTCATAATCAGTCTTACCATAATTGGGGACAGCCGACGGGATTTAGAGGGAGCTTCTTCATAGGGTCTCTCTGCTAGAGATGCAATAATCCTCTTCCTGTGGCCTAAGGGCCCGACCTTAATAACCTGGAGGGAACAGCATCACTCTATGAATTTCCATTTTACAGCCATCTGAATATCTCATACAGAACAATTTATCTAGACAAAGCTAAGAGAGATAAATCTAAACTGGCAGTCTTGATGCTATGTACTCTTCACTGGCTGGCAAACAGAAGTGACTCTCGTCAATAATTCAGCTTCAATCTGTTTTGCCATGAGCCTAAAGTACAACACTGCGTCCTTCTTGGGATGCTCTAAAATTCACAAGCCATTTCTGGATGATGAGCTACGAAAACAGAGAGGACCTTACAGACCTACAGAACATTATCCAGAAATATTGAGACAGTGCTGCTGTATTTTCCGAATGCCATACCTTAAATTGTACAACAGAATAACATGTCCATTAGTACAATCTCTGTTTAACCATTTACAAGAACCACATCTGCTCATATGTCTAAATGTTTTGCAGGATGAAGCAAATATTCATTTCATGTAGTAAAATCCCATCACCTTAATACTATATATTTGCATAATTGGCTATTAACATTCATGCTCATCCTCAAAGGGTGGATGTTGAGTGATTAATGTTACATTTGCAATTATGTTCCTGGTACAAAACCTTCCAGAACAAGCTCATGTAATTCTTTGTCTGATCGGTTCCATTACTCAGAAGCAGAAGAAGCAAACGGTCTGTGCATTTGATTTCTGCTTATGTTTTTATTATCCACAAAAGCTCCAGCAAAACCAGTGAACACAACGCTTGCGAAAAGAACCTTGAAATGATTTTGGAAACGCGACCTGCATCGTAGATCATCAAGAAGCCCGATGCTATTCGCTCTAAAATGCTGAAGAGGATGTAGAAAATGTAATGGGCAAAGAGAGTTCTGCCAAGATGCTCACAGGGAGTTCTTGCTGCTCTGCACACTGAGAGTAATGTGCCGCGCACTCAGACCCCCATCTTTCTTCATCGCAGTCTGCTGGACACCGTCCCTCTCACACTGCATTGGCAGCAAGCTTGGCTGCTGCTACTGCAGCGCTTTCTGCAATTTTACCACCGCTGCCTTTTTGTTTACTGCCACCAGACGCTGCAAACATAATATAATGTCTTCAAGCACATTCATTCTCAGCTTTTGCACTATTATCCACTCACATAGCAGACACTATGGTTCATCTTCTTTGTTTGCCTGGTTGTCCTCAATAAACATGGCACTAGCTAACATACAATATGCCAAAATAAATAACATTTCACATAATTAGTGATCTAAATGTTAGAAACCGCACTGGTGATTACTAAGGGGTTGAAGCCTAATATATTTCCAGCAGAAAAAAGCCATTCCATTAAGCATAGTGAACATCCATGAAATTCAAAAATATGAAAATATTTCAAATAAACCATAAGACTGGGATCTGTAACGCCTAATCTTTTGCACACTGTCTTTTTCACCTTATCAAACAATATCAAGTTTTGAACAGTTAGAGAACTGATCAATAAATCATCCAAGTACAGAATGAGTGCTTTACAACTTGGTCATCAACCTAAGCTGACTGGCTGTGCGTGGAGAGCATTAATCAGAGAAGCAGCCAAGAGACATTTTGTTTGGCAGGTAACTGACACCCTGAACACATCAGGTCCATCATGCAAAATGGTGTAGGCAGGATTATGCTGTGGTAGTTAATTTTATCTCAACAAGTAGGATAGCCCAGTAGAAAGACCTGAGACTGAGTTGGAGGTTTAGATCCAGCACTGAACATGAAGTCAGAGTTAAACAACAGAGAGGTTTTGATCAAAGCATATATATTTGTTAGAATGTCCAAGACCAAACAAAATTAAATTAGAAATTTAAGCAATGGTTATTATGAGGCGCTAATCTGTAATAAACTTCCAAAAAACTGCAAAACTGCTGAAACAAGGCTAAAAGCCATTTGCTTAGACTTGCCTTTGATTAATAATAAATAGAACACTGATTAATTCTGGTCTGAAATACAACTTTTCATTACTTCTTTTTATTCTGCAACTGGAATATCATCTTTCAGTTTTTGTCAGTTGTGTTATGTTTTTGTCATATAAAGCTCTTCAAACTGCCTGGTTGCTGAGAAGTGCTATTCAAATAAACTTGACTTGAGTCAAGCAATAAACAAGGATCAAATTAATAAAAGGTCACAGATGATGTGTGACATTTACAAACAAATTCATACTGCTTTTGAGAATTCATAAAAAAAAAAAAAGCTGTACTTACAACATGTGCACAATTTTAAGAGCTACTTGATTGAAAATGCCACATGTATCTCTCCGTTGGATCAACCGTTTTAAGACCATAATAAATTAGTCCTCCTTTATAATCACTGATTACCATAAAATGTCACACTATTTCCCTAAAGACAAAACCAAATTAGACTTTTTCTGTCATTCCTCACCCTCTTTTCAACTTAATTTACATTATCTGTTATTTATCTACTAATTGTTCTATGATTTATAAAGCATCTGAGCTGTAGTTTTATGGAAATTTTTTCTATTACTGAAACACTTTTTTGATTCTTCTGCACTCGAGTATCAAGTGCCTCTTAACCAGAAACAGGATCCACGACATTTATGTTTCAGTGAGAAATAGTTTCCATTGCCACAGAAGTGAAATTTCATACCAGCTCACTGTAACATGTTAAACATTTAAAGTTAAATACTTAAACAACTCTTACATTGACAATTTCCAGCTCCCACAAGTTCTTCACACACTCCAGGGTTCGGTAGCCATTGGAGAGAAAGTTGGGGAGATACTCATGCAGGCCAAGGCCGTCCAACCAAGAGGCTAAAGATGTGCTGCCATCACAACCCAGTGGTTTCACCTACAGACAGAAAACAGGCATATGAGAGCAAGTACTGTGATGTTAACGTCAAATTAGGAGTAAAAGAGGAAGCAGTGCTAAATCCAATTTTACTTTTTGAGTTCTACTTGGCCAATGCAGAGTTCTGCCATGTTATCCTAACATAGAGTCTGAAGTTATAGACAATTTCAACTAGTCCAGGGGTCTGCAACCTGGGGTTCCAGAGACACATGTGGCTCTTTGGCCAGTTCAATGTGGCTCTTACAAATCCAAAAGAGAAACACTTTGATTATGGATGCAACAAGAAATTGTCATTTAAGGAGTTTTTCCATTAGCCATTATGCAAAAACTGCATTTAATATCTAAAACAGGTT
The DNA here is from genome assembly GCF_000485575.1 of Poecilia formosa. Lineage (NCBI taxonomy): Eukaryota > Metazoa > Chordata > Actinopteri > Cyprinodontiformes > Poeciliidae > Poecilia > Poecilia formosa. The sequence continues at coordinate 1,729,890 of NW_006799957.1, read as the reverse complement.
TTTAGAAAGTAGCAAACTTCAAACTATCCTACCTATCTTTCTTCATTTTCCATATTTATAGAAAATATAATCTCATTCTACAAAATAGGTTTTTGTTTCTTCTGTAAAAGCACTTGTTTTGTTCCAGAATCTAAAAATAAAAATAAATGGTTTTCTAATATTAAAAGCAAATTTAGTTAGCTTTCAACATTTCAAGTAGTACATATCTAGAAAACTGTTTTTTTTGTTTGTTTGTTTTGGGCTTGTTGCAGCTCTAAGTGAGTTTTATTTTGTAGTGGGGGGGTAACGTGGTTCTTTGCTGACCTCTCAACTAGTCACACAGCAATTTGCAAACCAATTGACTTTTTATGTATTGTTCAGAAAAAATAAATAAAAATCTGACCAATAACAAATGGCTCATAATTTTATGTAGTAAAAAAAGAGTATTCATTCCCCCATCATCACTGCATCCACTTGTGAACCCATCCACCATTCCATCCAATAAACAGAATCTCCTAAAGTAGATCACCAGAAAATTGTATTATTTTGTGAGTTTAAGATTATAATTAACAAATAAAAAATGAGAGCAGTGGAAATCTGAATTCTGCACATAAATCTATATTTATGTTAATATTGCAATTCTCATTTGAATTATGTTTTAATAAAGCAAAACAAATCCATTCATGAGCATTTCAGCTTCATTTGTGCCTTAGTTGCTGGCCTAAAACTGATTACTGTTATGTACAGATTACAATTTCCAACCAATCCTGAAGGGAGCAATATCACATTTACATCCATTCACAACAAAAACCTTTATCTCACTTCATTTTAGCTAACTGACATCTGCTGTTGAAGTACTGGAGTCTATTTTTCTGGATGTGGTGTTAAGTACCTTGGGCAAGCCGCGTGCTGCATGGAGGATTTTCTTTCTGTGCCCTGGGTCAGTGATCCCCATGTCTCTTAAATCTTGGTCCTCCATCACGTTACTTCCCTGCATGTGCACAAACATGAGAGAAACATGCAAATAATCTCATCCACACACAGGCGCAACCACATGGATGAAATCATCGGAAACATCCATGCAAACAGCCTCTTTCAGCCACAGCTTGGAGCTAAAATGGCCTACATGTCATGTAGTACGTCTGCTTCCCACACATATGAACATAAAATATTTGCTCTGAAAATATCCAATCAATAACTGTTACGACTTGTCATGCACGCTTCCCGAGAACAGCTAATCGTAGCTGTACATGTGCACACACACAGAATATCCACATCTCTGACACAAGCAGTAACAACAGAGTGGGAGGACAATGAAGTCAAATAAAATGTGCATGCCAGGAGTAATCAATCTAATCTGGTGCGACTCAGAGAGAACAAAGCCTCCAAAGCAGCAGCATCTACAGGACGCCTTAGTTGCTGTCTCGGTACGTCTCACAAAATTACATCCATTATTTCACTATTTCTTTCACAATTCCTGTTTGATTAAGACCGTGGAAACAATCCACAATTATAACTCTACTCCAATCCCTGAAATCATGTGTAAAAAGCAGATTCTTGTCTAATTCGTAGAGATGTTCATGCTCAGCTCCAGAGATTTTGCCTTCTTTTCCTTTTTTTAGGCAGGAAGAAAGTCACAAAGACAACCAGGAAAATGAGAAAGAATGTTAAAATGCTCTGTTGTCTTTAATCAAGCAGCTTTCACTGGATTAATTAATTAATGATTTCTGAACACACGTTGCAGCAGCACCAGGGCGCAGTCGGGAAATTACTCACTGATCGCTGTAATAAAAGGTCAAAATGAAGTTGGGTCGGACGTGAGGGAGGCCCAGAATAGATTCCCCACTTTTATTAACACAGTTTGAAGTTTGATGATGCCTCGGGGGACTCTGCAAACTTATTATTTCATGCTGCATTTGAAACATGTGACGGGAATGTATGGTTCAGTTCTTACATAGCTTATGAGCTATGGTGGCTTGATTTAATCGGATACGACTTGCAGATGTAGCCATGGAAGAAGTCCTTCATCTCACTAAATGCATTCGGTTAAAGCAGCAGTGAATTAGAATTGCTCTATTGGTCTGCCCCAATTGTTTAAAAAAATGTTCCTATTTCAAGATGCAGTGGGCGTTAATGGTGAACTGATGAGGAAAAATAGGTTTATGTGTTATAATATGTAAGTTCAGCTCCACATTATGCCAACCGAAACAGAAATGGCTGCAGAGTCTGATGCAATATTAATATGGTAGAGATGCAATGTGTATGCATGATGGGCAACTTCTAGATGCTCCACACAAGACAATATGCCTCACTGCCACATTTGTTTGGAAATTAGAGCAGCAAAGCATGAGGAAAAAAACCCGAAAGAAATTATGTGGATTTTTAGTCTGAAAGGAAACGTGTAGGCATAAAGGCAGAGAGAAGGAAAGCCACTGCCGCCCCATTTCTGGTGCCATGAAAAGAGCACAAAATGATAATCGTCGTGTAAAAATTATGAGAATGGGCGCACAGCTGTTCATAATTTATGATCCCTCAAAAGCCCCATCTCACAGCAGTCATCACGTGCAGAGCGCCTCGCTGAACCATGCCAGTGCCAGCCCCTTTGCTCTAAAGGAGCTCTAAAGGAGAGTAAGGGGGAACTTTGCAGTACAGTATCTTCAGCTATTACGTTAGTGGTTTGTAGGCACAGTGAAGCGTATATGCTGAGCTTCCTGTCGCACCAGAACTGCGCCAAAGAAAATTCACTGATTTCTGGTATAAGTACAACAAAAATAGCGACATTAAAGTAATGAACTTCAGTTTTAAAAAATGCAGATGAGGACCAAGGAACGAAGGTGGTTTTACTGGCTTTTAAAAGCATTAATAGTTTTATTAACCAGAAGTTTCCAGGAAGACTACACAATATTAAGTAAGCATATGAGGGGAATATGAGCATATGAGAATAAGTAAGCAAATAATTTACCATACATGTTCATTCCTTACTGTTTTTGAGCTCATTGCAAACATAAACCCACTGGTGATGAGTCACGTAAGCAGCTTCTATAAAAATGAGTTTATTTTTTCAACAAAATGGTTTGAATAAAAAAAATTAAAATATCGCTACAAACGCTCTTTGGCAAACTCAAAGATTACAATGCAGGTTTTTTCATTCGTAAACTAAACTACACTAAAATACTATAGGCTGTTTAGATTTTATAAATTTAAATAAAATATTGCCACACTGACATTGCAATGTCTTTTACGTTGCAATTCAACCTGGGAGATTACACATGTGAGGAGCGCCATCTAGGCAGAACAGTAATTTCTGTACATTGAGTAACGTCCAACGCTTTCAGTTTGAAATATAAGGCAATGCAAACATGACAAGGGTAAATGAGGATGAAGAGGACCAAACGGATGAAGAGAGTCTGCTGAAAAAGCTGGTGTTGGTTCTACCGCTGCTTGGAAGTGCCAACCTAAAAGGAGAGAGAATGCTGCAAAGATCTACAGTTTCCATCTCAAGCCGTTTACGATAAGTAAGAGATCAAAACATTTTCTCAAATGTATTAGAATGGTGTTGCTTCATTTTCACTATCTTCCAATTTAGATTTTTCGTTAGCTCATGCTAATGGTGCTAGCTAAAAAAATAAACAGTATATGACAAGCTGACATCTGTCTCAACTGATATCTTGCGTACAGCACATGAAAAACTGAAGCAGTTTGCGTCATTCCAGACGTTTTGTGGACTACCCTCGTCAACCTTCACAGCTTTGATTTCTTATGTTTTGTTTACGCCAATATTCACATTATGTCAAAAAAGGGACAACCAAAAGAAAAAATGTAATAAAGATATACAATATTGAAGTAATTAGTTTTTAAGTGTCATAGACAACTTTTGGGTTAATATTAAGATGTTTGAAAGCTTATAATATTGTATGTGTGATTGAAACCAACAAACACTTTGTTTCTAATGTCTGATATTAAACCAGGCTAAACTTTTTCTGTTTCAGGTGAATAAGAATCATCTTATTTATTTTCATTTGCTAGGTACCAAAATAATTACAGCAATAAAGTAGTGTAAGGATGGTAGCAACATGTTGTGTGGGTGTTTCACTGCATTAAAAAAAACTGTGAATTTCCTAAAATAGTTGGAATAATAAGAAAAGAAGATTACACATCTTAAGACAGCCAGGTTGTTCAAGCTTGGGTACAAATGTAGATATTCCAAATGGACAATGACCCTAAGAACAACACCAAGGTGTTTACAAAGTAGCTTATGGAAAACTAAGACAATGATTTGAAGTGGTGCAACCACAAAATCGCACTTCCACAGAAAATTTGTACAGAGAGCTTAAAAGGTGTGTGAGGCCTAATAATATGATCGTGTTACACAACTTCTGCCGAGAGAAATAAGATACAGTTTCAGCAAACTATTTTGAGAAATTTGTGGAAGGACACTCAAAATGTATATTAAAACCTTAATATAGTAATATATTATGATATTGTATGTAAATATCTTTTCATCTGTTAATGGAAAATTTAGTTTGATTTGATGTAAATATCTAATTTTGAGTGTTTTTCCAGTTTTATATCTCATAAGATGTGTGGTTATTAACGATATCTACTTTATTTACTTAGTTCGGGACTTTGGAGTACATTTAAGTGGATAAACATTGTTATGTGAATTAAATCTGATTGACTGACTGATTGATATAAAAGGAAGATTTAAATAATTTATGCTATCCTAAGCCACTTTCTTTAAAACACCACAAAAGCAAAGTGGCCTTGGCAATGGATTACTTTATGGTTGTCCTTTTAGGAAAAGGAATCCAATCAAAGCTGAATAGAAAATGAGCCATAGTCCTGCCATCTGCTGATCAGCCTAACCACCTTTACAAAGAGTCCCACAAATGAGTTCTGATCGATCACATCTGAAACAAGTCTGGCACCACCTTAAAGGGCACAATATTAAACATTCACAACACTAGCCTGACTACTCTGACCTTTCTCTTGTTTGCAACCTCCACATCTTTCTGGGGGTTGCATGTGTAATTTGCCTGGTGAGCCTAATGATTTATCTCTTTGATGCATCAAGTTCAGCAGACACATTAGCTGTGACATGAACAACAGCATCTGAATGCCTGATGACCTACAGTCCCAGTCACATTATTGCCTTGGGAGTTTCCACAAACACTGACTCTAAAGGCCCATCAGAAAAGAAGATTTGTCTGGGATCGCCACAATAACTGCACAGGTTTAAGACAAACTTATTGTGAAAATATAATATCTATTAAGGGTATAAAAATGTCTGCACAGCTCATTTAGGACAACCATTCTTTATGCACAATTGAGAGCCAGTACAACATTTTGTACTGGCTAAATGTCTGCACAGCTCATTTAGGACAACCATTCTTTATGCACAATTGAGAGCCAGTACAACATTTTGTCACCTTCCTTAAATAATGGTCATTTTTTACCAAAAGTGATATTGTTTAGCAAGAGTCAACTTTTAGCCGTTGACTCATGGTTATCTAAATAAATTCAGATAAACAGTGCATCTTAGTCTGACCCGTTCTCATGTATTGGTTGTGATGTTACAGGTGGTTTTGTTAGAGTTCCTTTGTCAGTAATGTTAGACATTTTATGTGCAGCTATTGCAACTTTACCTGCAGCCTAAAAGAGTGAGGGTTTATTTATTTTGAACCAGAAGTAAATGAAATGGGCCCAACACTTACTTTCAGCAGGCATCTTGAGTACAGCAGTATAATTTAATTCAAAATTTATTGTAGAACATCAAAAAGGAATGCCTTAAGTAGTGATCCAGTATATTCCAATGTACAAATATTAGCAAGACCCATTTCTAATTTGAGGAACTTTATTCCTCAAATGTTTATTGCTGCTTAAAATGGCAGCAATAAACAACATTCTGTTCAAGAATAAATGGCTGTCACCAGAGACTGTGAGGATAAACCTTTGCTACTTACTGCAGCAACAAGTCACAATAATTCCCCTGAAGAGCAGGTTGCTGTCTGAGGTGTACAGACTTTGTCAGACTGTTTCTCACACTCGTATGTAAAAGATTCAAGTAGTCTTTTCCGCACTTAAAACTTAACTACAAACTCAAGGACCACATCTTTTGTGGCTTTCAGAGCAAAAATAAGACCAATGCCACAGCGCTCTGAAACTCAGTTCTTTTCCATGTATTGCACAACAAAAATGTTGAGGTAAGTCTTGGAAAATGCATGTACAGCCCCCACCCTAGGCATTGCGCTGCGGTCAACGTTGAGTTTGATTAAACTGTGACTGTGGTGTTCTGGGCCATACAATGCACAGCTAATTTATACAAGATATCCATCACACTCCTCCTGACTCAGCTGAAAATTTCTGGTCAATAAGGAAATAGAGCTCCCACCCTCCCACGTCATCACAACTTTCTCTTTATCTCGTTCACTAACAGTGCTAGTGTAGGTTGTAGCACCAGCCCTATGCACCACGATGGCTGACAGCACTGCTGCTCTTGGCTTGTCAACTATAACCTTAATATCAGCTCATTATTTTTGAAAACTCAGCGCTACACTCTATGAAAAGTCGTGGTTAAAGCTGAAGCCAGTGACAAGCACAACCCAAGCTGTTTTTGGTTTAAGTGGACCTTTAGCCATCAAAACCCCACAGGCCTTGCATCCTGTGGGAGAGTGTTCCAAAATCCATTCAGTTTCCGTATGCAGAAGGTAGAGAAGGGAAGGAATTGAGCTGTAATTTATGTAAAAACTTTGAGACCTTCTGTCACTTATGGCTTTATTTTCTTCCACTGTGCCTGCAGATATAGCCTGGAAAGTATCTTGGACATATACGTCATCTATGTGAGAGGATGTTTTGTCAGCTGACATTGGTTGAACCCACCTCAGCTGGCGAGTGAGGGAGGAACTGTACCAGGAGCCTGCTTTGCCTCTCCTGGGTGTGATAATTTATGGTTCGGTGCATAAATACTACGAAGAGGATAAACTGTAATTAATTTCACAAAAATGGAAAGAGCTGAGCTAACAAGAGGATCTTTACTCTGCATTCATCCACCAACATGGTTTAAAAAAAGAAGAAAAAAGGTCAGGGGGAGATATCAGCAAGATTTGGCATGGCATTCCACCGAGTTCCACTCCATGCAGCTCATTCTGACTTTGTTAATGAATGCACTTATCTTCTCAGGACTGACGTGATTGGGGATTTGCAAACGGAGTTGTTGGAAAACAGTTTATGTGAATGTTTCTGAAGTTACAGGAACAACAGAACAGTAAATGAGAGCAAATACACTGCAAATTTGGTCAAATTAAAGAAGTTTAGCAGCAGCCTGGCAGAGAGCAGTGTACAGAGTCAGGGCAATGATGTTATGCAAGCTGATACATTATGCAATTTAAAAAGATTTCACTTTTTAAAATATTTTTGAAAGCCTTTATGACTGTGTAACCATAAACTAATACAATTATTATTTTTATATTTCAGTTTTATTCAGCTGTTCCTAGTGAGTGGTCTATTACTACACAAGAAACATATTTTTTTTCAAGCAATATTGTTATCACAATAGAATAACTTTTTTAATATTGTACTGCATAGTCTACATATAATGTTAGCACATTGTGAATTTCCTAGTACCATGCAGGCCTAACCCTAACAAAATATCAATGTTGTATGAATATGTAAGAATTCATACAGGTTTCATCAGAAAAGTTAAAAGGACAAAAAAATTAAATTCCCTTAAATGTATTTTTGACACACGACGTACTGTATGCAGCAATATCAGTGTAAGAGGATTAAAGCAGTCATTCATTGATTCAGCTTTATGCCATGCAGCTCATTCCTGATGTAATCCTTTAATTCAACATATCTAGACCTGTATGACTCACGCAGCCTTGTTGTCACATGAACCTTCATGGATCTTAAGATCAGGTCAGCGCAACATTTCAAAGTCAGAGTGATCACATTTTCTTAAACACCTCCGTTGAGGTTTGATCAGATCTTCTCCAAAAAGCAAGAGTACTGGAGCAGAACACTTTTTTTTTTCTTTTTGAGCTTACTGATCTCAGTTAACTGAGCTCAGCTGTGACAAACAGATGAAACATATAACCTCTGGTCCTAACACAGCTCTGTGGTCTGAGAAATGTCCACAGTTAGCCCTCTGGGCCGACTTTTTTACAACACATAGCCATGTTTTCTGAGAAACATGACCGTTGGAAGGGAAGTCTAATTCGGTTTTCCGCAGTCCCTGATGACAGAGCTATCAGCTTTCCATGCTATGTTCTTTACAGGAAACATGATAAGGCTTTTAGTCAGATTGTGGACGTCCTTTGAGCTACAGTTGAGCGAAATTATTTAAATGTAATCTGACATAGTTCTGATGAAAAAAAAAAAAAAAGAAAGTCATGTGTGGAAAATGTGTCAACGTTTAAAAAATTATATGATCTACTTTTAAAACCATCATGCCGGAAAAATTGTGGAATAATATTTTATTTACACACTGAATGAATGGGATCAAAAATCTGCTTTTAAACATGTGTATTTAAGTTACATTATAAATGAGCATCTATAAATACACAAATAAAGTATGCTGCTGCAATACTGCAATGTATTTTTGCAGTTATTGCAAGTGAATTGGAGAAAAAAAAAAGAGGGTGCATTGGTAAGAGTAGGTGTGCAACTACACAAAATGTTTGCTCTAGTCATTTGCAAATGACATACAGGGCTGTGCAACTAATTGAATTAGAGTTCTGCTCCAAACAATTTACTAAATCATCATGAACAACAACAGCAAACAGCTTTACCACATTCTGCTCCCTTACAACTTTTGCAATGTAAAACCACATTTCATAGAATCGACTAAAACACTAAAACTCAAATATTGTGTGGAGTTTTTTTCCTTTGAAAAAAAGTGGATGTAATCCTAAATATATGGGTTTTTCCATATGCTTAACCCAAAAGCTTTTCCAGCCTTTTCATGAGGTCCTCAGTGTTAGAATAGTGACAGAGAGATTATGTTGGCCGCTGCAGCTTCCTGCCTGTCAGAGAGATGAGACTCTTTTTGCTGTTTTTGTGAAAACTTTATGATAGTTTTTTAAACGGGTGATATTTTGTTATGTAAATGGTATACATTAGGAGCCACATTATGACACACATTATTTAGAAATTCCTGTAACCACGTCTTTCACTGTCTGACATCAAATTGTGGTCTGCTTTTCTTTGTGGAAGCCGTGAAGATAATTATTTTCATTTGCTAAGTGCGAATGACTAAGAGAATATTTTGATGAAAACAGTTTTTAACTTTCTTGAGATTCATTAGTTAACATATATTTCCACATTTTTCGTAAAATTGCTTAGTCAAATTTTGTGGTGTCCTTTCTCAAAGCCTCTCAAAATAGCTGAAATCTTGAACAAATTTTCCTGACAGAGCTGAAGAAAGGCTGTGGCCCTCAGTGCATTTCCAAATCTTTGTTTTTATACTTAGTTTTGGAGGGATGACTTCTTCACAAGGTTTTACTTCTGTTCTGGAGTTAATGAGCACATTTCTTACCGAAACACATTAATCTCTTAGACACAAAACCCATCTCCTTCCTGAACGCCACAATGACTGGACATTCCCAAGCTGTTTAATCTGGCATATAATTATTTGAACAGATGAACATGGTAACTTCAGGCACCTGGAAATTTTACCCAAAGTCAAACAACAATCTTTTCCTGATTCTTTTGCTGATATGTCTTGATTTTGTCTTTTAAGGTAGCTATATATTTGATGTGCTGCTTTAAAGTAAATTCACAGGTGTGACTCAGTTTAATTCAGATGGTGTGACTGAAACTTACAAAGCCATAATGTCACTATTTGTGATCTCTCAAATGTATTAAAACATTGTGTTCTCAGTTTAAATAATCTTTTAAATTAATAAAAAAGTAATAAACAATTTCTCTACAAATTCTCTGTCTCAGTTTAATGAGATTTATTGAAAAATAAAGAATTTTGGCAACTGAAAATGGAAAGAATGTGATTACATTTAATGACAGAGTAATAAAAGAGGTTATGTGTCTTTTATATTATTTGTAAGTACTTGAACCATCTGTATGCCAACCATATAATTAGAGCATCTGGCTACATTGTGGCATGGAAAAAATTAGCTTCATTAAAAAACATGGAATTTTGAAAAAAATAAATTGTAAGATAGTAAGATTTTAATTTTGATGTGTGTTTTTCAAACTAACCGACCAATGACCAATATAATAGTAAATATAATTTTCAATAAGACGGTTCAACACCAGTAAGTTCCTTCAGGCAAAGGGTGCATGATTGGAAGTTTGGGAGAAAAACTGCTAATGGATTCTTGTTGTTATTTGTCTTTTTTACTGGTGGCAACCCACACTCTTTAAAAGGATTCACCGGGGAGACATAAATCTCTCCTGGGTCATGCATTGCAGAGTTGAAGACGAGGTAATAAGGAGAGGGCCAAAAGTGTTATAAGGCTGCGTGAAAGAGGTGGGAAAGAAAGAGCAATGGGGGGGGTGGAGCTTGTGGGAGACGAGTGGAGGGGAGCAGAGTGGTGACATGAAAAGACAAATGAAGCCGGGCCGGCACAGGCAGAGACAGGGGTGAAATAAAGTGGAACTGACTCCTGAGATGACATGCTGCAGGTGACTCACCATGAATCGTAGGTCATCAAAGCCATTGAGCAGGAACTTGCTCTCGTACTGCGGCAGCCCCACGTGCTCCAGCCACTCTCCGACCGGCTGGTCCAGGGCTTTACCACAGGCCCCATCTGCCGAGAGAGGGAAGCGCTTCAGCAGGGAGAAGCCGTTCAGCCGGTAGCAGCGGCACTCAGAGGACGACACATGGCATTGCCACATCATCCTCGGCCAGCAGAGGCAGAGCCGAGTGCAGCAGCACCAGGCAGGGTGGGGGGGAGACAGGGTCCAGGCTGGGGATGAGGGGCTCCCACTGTACAGGCGGGGGCCCGGCTAAACTCAAACACAGGAGGAGGATAGGAAGTGCTGCAGGCAACGCTCCGGCCCCTGCAGGGGACTGACTAGACTAATATTACACCTACTGGTGCTAGTGTGACTGACTGGAGATGTCAGGCGAGGGTGGAGGTAGTGCGGGGAAGGAAGCCCATCTGAAGCTTGGTTTTCCTAATTATGTTGGACTGAGCCACTGTGGCATCTTCCAACAAACAAGGTTCACTAAACATTCCTTTAGTGAGCAGATGAGCAAGTGTGAAAAAAAAAAAAAAAAACAAGTCCCTAGCTACAACAACACTAAACACTACACACAAAAAAGGCTGGATATTTTTAGGCTGAAGGAAACCAGGGAGCAGACATTTCCGTATATATAACACATTACTATCCTAAAAGTCTCCCTGTCATTTCAGATATACTAAACTCATTAGGGTGTAACACAGATATATTCAGCTCCCCCAAAATAAAGTGGACAGGGTTTTCACCACATACTTGTAAAGCTCTGGCTGAGTCCCATGGCTTCATTGGTCAACCTCTTTGAGAGCTAGGACAAGGCTCATACAATGAAGGTAGCAGCATTCTAAAGTACTGTTGAGGTACTCATGTTATTTTTTTAAAATCAAGGAATACACATTTCAAGTTCAAATCATGTTTCGTCCTTACTCCAGAGCCACACAGAGTACGATCAGGTAGACATATTGTAAATCCCACATCAAAGAAACGCTGGATTTCCAGTGTGCCAATTCCAAACTCCTCAATTCATATTCAAATCCAAGAATATATTCCTTGCTCCAGGTGAACTGTGAGGCAAAAGGCTCAGTGTCCTTGGTGGTTCCAGTGCTCCCAGTGCAGCCCAGCATTCACACTCCTTCAGTGGGCTGCTGTCAGTGCGGCTCCGCCGGAGAACGTGCCTCTCATCTCTCAGAGCAGTAAATCCAGGTTCAGATCCGACGCGCGGCAGGTGAGCTCTCTCTCCTCTGAAGCGAGGACCACCGTGGGACCACAGTGCATGTTAAGCTAGCTCCTTCCTGAGGCAAGCAACCCCCAACTCTTGCTCTGAGCCCACCTGGTTCTTCTTCTCCTCGCTGGGTGCAGCTAGCAGCCTCTGCGCTCAGGGCAGAGGTTTGCTGCATCCCTCGCCTGTCTGAGACATGCAGGCAGCGCTGATGCAGGAACACAGACACGCACACACACATACACACACACACGCTTACCCCTCACTGCTCACAGGGCATAACGTCCTGACGCTTCCTACTTCAACACAGAAGACCACAGACCTGCCTGAACCTAAGCCACTGCTGCCACGTCCTTCCAACATCCACGATGGGCAATGCAGCCAGAGATCTTCCCCCCCACCACCACCTTCTTTTCATCCAAGCAAATCCCTCAAGCGCTTCTTTTCAACTTCCCCCCTCCTTCTTGCTCTCTTCTCTCTTTGCTCTCTGTCTCCCTTCAGTCTCATAGCCCCATTGCCATGCTCTGTGATCGCACTGCAGGTCTGCCGTATGCTGCCTGATGAAGTGGGGTGCTGTTCCACGTAACCACCTCTCTCCCTCTCTCTCTCTCTCTTCCTCTCTCTCACTATATCAATTCCCCTCCCTCTGCCTTCCTCTCCCTCTCTGCCTTGCACTCTCCTTCACTCTGTCTCGCTCTTTGCTTCTCAAACACACAGACAGATGCAAACACACACTCTTTGGTTGTCATCCGTCTTCCACCTCTTTCTTTGCCTTTCCCCACTCCTTGCACCTTCTTTCCCTTCAGTGTACTGATTGTAATTACACACAGCCACTCTGATCTCGTCAGCTGAGAAAGGACACCACTTGCAGAGGCAAGGTACAAGTCCAAAATCATATGACTTGAATGTTGCGCTGCAACTGACCAGCCCTGATTTTTCACACCATTTTTTATTTTTTTTTGGTAGGAGATAGTGAAACAAAGAGCGCTCCTCATTCCACCTCCTTATTACCAGAGGGCTTTAATTCATTTACATCTTACTTTGATGATGGGACAAGGGAGGGCAGCATTGATTCAAGTCAGCAGAGCCTCTAATGCACTTGTACAAGAGCAAAGAAGAGAGGCGAAAAAATGAAAGAGGAAGAAAAACAGACGTGTCTCTCCTGATCTTGCTCAATCATGGCGAATGACAGTAAAGAGGCAAATTCCATTATGTACTTCCAGATGTTCATGTCACATCAAGCATTTTTGAAGCACAGCAGAAGCTACTTACAGCAAAAAGCCTGAATGAAACAAGCAAGATGATATAAAATTCTGATATATCTGGCGTAACAGGAAAAAAAAAGACCACTTTGACAGACTCCACCGACGACCAGTTGAGGGGCTGCTCGCCCTGTCTAATACCAGTGTTATCAGAATACAACTGCCAGGCAGAGCGTAATTATTCAGGCTCCCAAGCTGCTCGCAATCACCTCACACATTCCCTGTTGGGTCGTGAGCCAGTCAGTTAGTCATACCAATAAGAGGCAGCCCGAAAAAAGGAGCTATTGATTGAACCGCTTCTGTAATTGGGCACCTATACCAACGGCACTCAGGCCGCGCAACGCTCAGGTAAAGGCCAGGTCAGTTGTGTGTGACCTGTCAGTCATCCAGGCTTTGCTTGAGACCGGAGGGAGAGAAGCCACAATCAGGAGAGGAATGAAGGGAAGAAAGAAGAAGGAAGATGGAGGAGAGAACCAGTCAAGGACAGATAAGACACCGAAAAAGAGCAGCAGGCGATGAAACATTTGGTTGAGATAAGGACGGTAATAGTATGTGAGAAGAACTGAAGCAGACTAATTATGATTCACTAGAACTCCTCTTCCTGCTTTAGGCTTTTCTTCCGAGCTTCACGCTACTGCAGCTTTTAACATCCGGACAAAGCCTGGCAAAAACATCAGCCGCTACACCCATTTATTTCCGCTCATCCCCTCCCACATTAGACGGACCAAATTACTGACTGACAGAGTATCCAGTGCTCAACGGTGGGGGGGAAATGGGTCACTATTTTGTCCCCTGGTTTATTAGACCAAACTGTCAAATCTACCAAAGTGGATTTCCTCTCTGTTTGTGCACAGCAAGGTCTGGACATGCCTTGAAGAAGTGCCAAGAAAGACCTGTGCACAAAAAAAAAAATGGAAGCAGAGGTTGTGCCTAGATAAAGCTGTGCCGCTTTATCAGAGCAGGAGAAAAGCAGTAGCTCCTTGTCAACACACCCAAGCAGTGGAGAAAATGAGCCGCAAAGCTGAATTAATTCAGGGAAACTGAAGGCGGACGCTTTTCCTTTGAACATCAGCATGTGCCTGTACACAAACCCAGTCGATGCCTCCTGTTAGCTGCGCTTTCTCTCCTCGTCCTCCCTGTGTGTTAAGCTCATTTACTCCACAGTCGAGGTACTCATAATGGGCACAAAACATAAACAGTTTCTGGCTTGACACGGCAAAATTTTTTTGTTCTTAAAAAAAAAAGAAAAACAAGAAAAAAGAATCTCATTTGGGTTTTCAAAAATCCATTCCAAGGAAATGGCCGAGTCCTACATGATTTCTAACTTTAGAGGAGAATTATACAAATCAAAGCAGTCGAATCATCTTAATAAATATTTCTTCATTTCAGTCACAAAAATAAAAGCGAAATGACAAGAAAATGCTTTCTTTCTGTCTCACTCCCATTTGTGAATACTCTGAGGGCTACCTGTTTGTTTGCTTTCATCCTACTTAAAAATAAAAAATAAAAACTAAGCTCCCCATGAAAAAGGCTCTTACAAAAACAGCAACAAAGCATCTTCGTAACCTCTGAAAGTACTTGCTCACAATCTACAATTATAATCTTAGCAGTGACTGGATGACTCAGCTGAATCTGGGACATTTTCAGAATGTCATTCTTCTAAATGCTCCTCTGATTACTATATACCTATAAGAGTGGAAAGAAAAGACACGCTATATATCCCCTTTATGTAATGTCTTACTTCAGAGCTGAACTCTTATCGTTTTGTAGCGGTTCATCTAAAAATGCTTAGTAAGCTGGAACTTATAATTAAAATCATAAATTAAGGGTTCACTGGACACAAGCTTTGCTTAAAATGTATCCTAGCATCAGCTATTATAAATCCTTTTATAAACTGGGCATGTAATTATTGGTAAATGTACAGATTCTTTATTTATACATTCATTCATGACCTCTTACCGTGTAAATTAGAGAATATAAATATCAACGCTTTCCATGGCAACTGATGGCTGAAAATACACTCAAGAAATGTTCTTGGTTAATTAAGAATATTACAAGTGATCAAACCATTTCACGTCACACTTGTCACAGGGTTCAAAATGAGGTGACAAAAGATATGAGAAATAACTCCACATTAAAAAAATAAATGTCCATGCCTGTCGTTACAGTTTAGGTCACATGGACACCTCAGATCTGACTTTTCTCCTCCTTCACTGCTTGCCTCCAAGTCACTTCTACATGCCCTTGCTGCACTTTAAATCTCACCAAGTTACCTTGATATTCGGCTCATGTGTCCCAGAATCTGTAAAATATTAATGTTTTTATGATCTTGACACTCATTATACCTAAAAAGCAGTTGTCTGAATGCTTGTCAAAGTTTAAAGTATGTTCTATGTAAATTTAGAATGTTACAAATTTTATTTTTGCAAGTTTTTACATTTCTTTCAAAGACATAAAGCCATACATCTTGAAAATGAACCTGTCCTTCATATAGTAAAGTAGGTTTGAAACTCAGAATGTCGAAACAGTCACAGTTGTGAGAAAGGATTTTGGCTACAGTGACAGACTTTTTGATGTTGATGTTTTCAGTCTTTCTGTATCATAGTGAATGTGGCTTAGAAAAATCGTGCATTCCCCAGTTTGCTTTTGATTGGTTAGCCAGATCCTTGCGATGTCTCCAGGGCATTCGGTTGCAATACATATTTTTGTTTGCATTGTACACTACACTACTATGCTAAAATATTGTTGTTGTTTTTTTCTACACTTTGGACTTGAGCCCAGCATAACTTTAAGTGTTATCCAGACCTGAATTCAAAACTGGATAGAACTTAATCTAAAACCACCATCAGAAGACCATTTACCTGCAAACACCTTCAGTCACCTGAGAGACATATGGTATTACTGAATAAATGTCAGGTGATTGATCCATTTTAATAAATGATTTAAACAATACTTTACTGGGCATAAATTTATAGCAGTAGTTGTAGAGAAGGTTTAGCAGTGTTTTATTGTTTTTCTTGTTGTCAGTGCTCATAATTTTGTGTTTTTTTAACTCATTTAATCTTAGGATCATTAAAGAAATCCTAGTTTTATTGTTAATAAATTCAACTCTTGCTTAGTCTCGCTCGTTTTTCTATAATCTTAGATAAAGTGTACTAATTCATAATCATAAAGATAATTTTAACTGTAAGAAATATACAGATTTTACTACATTAAGAAGTTGTTCATAATCTTAAGATATTTACTCTAGCTTGATTACACATCAAAGTTAACCCTTGTGCGTGCAAGGACTGAGGCAAACATAGAGGACTATGGAAAATGATACAAGTTTTATGTGCATGGGGTCGGTTGGACCTCATTTGTACATACAAGGGTCATAGTGCAAGTAAGTTCTTTCTTACTTTTTGTAGATTGGTTAGGAGGAAAAGGAGCACCCATAGCTTCTAGTCAAATGTACTTAATTAAACAATCAGTAATTGCAGCCAACTTACAACAGAAAAGTCTTGGCAGTTTGTTGATCGAGAGCAGGGATGCTCAAGTCCAGACCTCAAGAGCTACCATCCTGCAACTTTCAGATGCGTCCCTGCTGCAACACACCTGAATCAAATGAATGGCTCGTTACCAGGCCTGTTCAGACTTGAATGACTTCTGATGAAGGTATTCAGCCGATTGATTCCAGTATGCTGGAATAAGGATACATCTAAAAATTACAGGACGGTAAGCTCTCGAAGACTGGACTTGAGCACCCCTGATCTAGAGCATACAGGTGGTTGTTAACACAATCTCAAAAAACAAATACATTTGTTACAACGGAGGAGCAAATGCTGCTGTCCATGAATGTGAAAAGCCATTTCTGAACCTATTATTCTCCAGTGTGAATGTTTCTTTCATGGATGGAAGCAATTTAAGGCAGTCGCAAATGTTCCCATGAGTGGTTGTCACAATAAATTCAACCTTAAGGTCAGAACATGCAGTGCTTTATAAAACTGTAAAAAACCCAACAGGAAATTTCAGATAGAATTAAAAAAGACAGGACAAGTATGGGTAGTTTGGAGGGGTTGTCAGGAAAGAAACTGTATTGCCCTCATAAGAACATTGGCAGCATGACTTAAGGCTCTGTCATACTTCACCTAAAGCAGGGGTGTCAAACTCAATTTCTGGGTTCACGTTACCCAGGAGAGCGGCGATAACTGCAGACGTAACATCTGTCCGTTTCGGAGAAGCGAAACTACGCAAAAAAAAAAAAAAAAAAAATCCTGGTAAAAGCGCACACCGGACCGCAAAGGGTAAAACACTCAGAGTTCAGTTGATCTGTTTGGATCAGACAGATCCAACTGACTGATGAATTAGTGCAGATTTTTCTGCAGATGGGAACCAGGAGAAAGTGTGTTCAGACCCCAGCGGGTGAAGTGATGGTAAATTAAGTGAAGTCGCTTAATTTAATTTATTAAAAGTTATTGGGGCCTCAGTCAGTGGTTTTTGTCACTACGATAAAAATGTAGATGCATTTATCTGCTTAATCTGTGATGGGATCTGGATTCACGGTTAATATTAACTAAACCGCATAAAATGCGACTAAATAGCCGATGTTAATATGATTGTAATTTTACGGATAAAAATAGTACATGACCGATTTTTTTTTATGTTGTCGGTCAAGATAACTGGAATGCATTATGGGAGATGTAGTTTGTAGTCAATTCGTGCTCAAAACCTATTCTAAGTCAATCAGCAGCCTATAAAATGCTGTGGCCCGTGGGCCTTGAGTTTGACGCCATAGAACTGCCAATTGGTAATTGAAGTAAAGTAGCTTCGATTTCAAAGAAGCCTACATTGAAGTTGATTGGCAAATGAACCATCACGAAAGGGGAAGGCTCTTGTTCTCTCACTGCACCCCAAGAGATGCATAACTTCCAAAAAACATTTCTGTCTGGTTTCAAACCAGAGACCTTTTGCATGTAAAGCAAACATGATAACCACTACACTACAGGAACTGAACTTCTCTGTTTTGTTTCAGTTTGAGGTTCCAAAGTTGATGATGTGAGATGCAACGCATGAAAATTTCAACTAATGCTTGCACTCAGATGCCTGGATTCAGAGTACAGACCATGACACCACAGAACCCTTGTTGAACTTTAGTAAAAACCTGTAATGAAAATAACATACTAAATCTGTTTCTGTCTGGTTTCAAACCAGAGACCTTTTGCATGTAAAGCAAACATAATAACCACTACACTACAGAAACTCATGCTCTTGCAGTGTTCCTGGTAGATGATCCAAATTTTGTTAGAGACTAATGTTAATGGGCATGGAACAATGTCAAATATTTACAGATCCTCTCAGAGAGCACAGTAACTTGGTGAACAAACTGTCAGACTTATACTTGTGCCTAATTTCACATTACAGTCCATAAACTAAGCCTGGGATCAAACAATTGTATTGAAGATGTCATTAGTAGAGACATCTACTAATCTACAGAGACTTGGCTAAATGGCTATAAAATAAAATCAATACTTACAAATAAAAGATGGTTCAAAAATAAAATTAACACATTAAAATAAAAAAAATATCTCTGAAATACAATCAACACTTCAAAATAAATAATGGTTCAAAAATACAATCAACACTTCAAAATACAAAATCTCTGTAAAATAAAATATTATGTATTAGGGCTGAAACGATTCCTCGAATGATTCGAGTACCTCGATTACTAAAATTCCTCGAGGAAAATTTACCTGCCTCGAANTAAATGACGATGCAAAAGTTATTTAGACTGTAACATGCGCAGTCCGCTGCTCAACCACTGCGGACGCGGCTCCGCCGCTGCGAAGACTTAGAAACCGCTAGGAGTAACTCATCCAGCGGATTTAACAAAAGGAGCCTTCTGGGTTCACGTTACCCAGGAGAGCGGCGCTCTGGAGGAGCTGCAGACGTAACATCTGTCCATTTCGGAGAAAAAACCACACACAAAAAAAAAAAAAATCCTGCTAAAAGTGCACACCGGACCGCGCAGGGTAAAACACTCAGAGTTCAGTTGATCTGTTTGGATCAGACTGATCCAACTGACTGACTGATGAATTAGCGCAGATTTTTCTGCAGATGGGAACCAGGAGAAAGTGCGTTCAGACCCCAGCGGGTGAAGTGATGGTAATTTAAGTGAAGTCGCTTAATTTAATTTATTAAAACTTATTGGGGCCTCAGTCAGTGGTTTTTGTCACTACGAGAAAAATGTAGATGCATTTATCTGCTTAATCTGTGATGGGATCTGGATTCACGGTGAATATTAAATAAACCGCATAAAATGCGACTAAATAGCCAATGTTAATATGATTGTAATTTCACGGATAAAAATAGTACATGACCGATTTTTTTTTTTTTATGTTGTCGGTCAAGATAACGGGAATGCATTATGGGAGATGTAGTTTGTAGTCAATTCGTGCTCAAAACCTATTCTAAGTCAATCATCGGCCTATAAAATGCTGGGGGGGCCACATGTGGCCCGCGGGCCTTGAGTTTGACGCCATAGAACTGCCAATTGGTAATTGAAGTGAAGTAGCTTCGATTTCAAAGAAGCCTACATTGAAGTCGATTGGCAAATGAACCATCATGAAAGGGGAAGGCTCTTGTTATCTCACTGCACCCCAAGAGATGCATAACTTCCAAAAAACATTTCTGTCTGGTTTCGAACCAGAGACCTATTGTGTGTAAAGCAAACGTGATAACCACTACACTACAGGAACTGAACTTCTCTGCTCTGTTTCAGTTTGAGGTTCCAAAGTTGATGATGTGAGATGCAACGCATGAAAATTTCAACTGAGGCTTGCACTCAGATGCCTGGATTCAGAGTACAGACCATGACACCACAGAGCCCTTGTTGACCTTTAGTAAACACCTGTGATGAATAGAACATACTAAATTTGTTTCTGTCTGGTTTTGAACCAGAGACTTTTTGCGTGTGAAGCAAACGTGATAACCACTACACTACAGAAACTCATGCTCTTTCAGTGTTCCTGGTAGATGATCCAAATTTTGTTAGAGACTAATGTTGACGTTGGGCATCAAACAATGTCAAATACTTATACCACAGATCCTCTGAGAGAGCACAGTAACTTGGTGAACAAATGTCAGGCTTATACTTGTGCCTAATTTCACATTACAGACCATAAACTAAGCCTGGGATCAAAAAATGTATAGAAAATGTCATTAGCAGAGACAAATGGTTCTACAGAGAACCATTTGTCTCTGTATAGCCATTTATAAATAAAATCAATACTTAGAAATAAAAGATGGTTCAAAAATAAAATTAACATTAAAATAAAAAATATCTCTGAAATACAATCAACACTTGAAAATTAAAAATGGTTCAAAAATACAATCAACACTTTCAAATACAAAATCTCTGGAAAATAAAATATTATGTATGTTGTTTTGAAAAACATTAGAATATAAGCACTCTTCATAAATCCATGGAAGCTCAACAATTTGTAAGGTAGGTGAGTTAGCTCAGCAGGTTAGAGCACCGTGCTGGCAATGCTGAGGTCATCGGTTCAATACCCATACTGGTCAATTCACGTCTAAGGTCTTTCAATCAACACTTCAAAATAAATAAGGGTTCAAAATAAAATCAACACTTTACAATAAATAAGGTTTCAAAAATAAAATCAACACATTACAATTAAAAAATGGTTCAAAAATAAAAACAACACTTCAAAATAAATAAGGTTTCAAAAATAAAATCAACACTTTACAATTAAAAAATGGTTCAAAAATAAAATCAACACTTGAAAATAAATAAGGGTTCAACACTTTACAATAAATAAGGGTCCAAAAATATAAAATGCTGGGGCAGGCCACATAAAATAACATGTCATTGAGTTTGACACATGTGACCTGATGTCAAGCAGTCAACCTCTAGTATTCTCACAAACCTTTCACACATGGTGCAGACCACCTGGGGACACCTCTCCCAATATCAACATTGCTATCCGAGCGCATTTCTTCATGAAAGATGCCCACAAACTTTTTCAGCTCTGTGTGAAATAGTTTGACCCAGACATGGTGTTAAGCACAACAATGACGCAATTTCTTCTTGTGTCAGTGAATACAGAGTTTGATGCCTTGAGAGCATTTAGGCTTGAAAAGTTGTGTTGGAATGAGCTACAAGACTCATGAAACCACATCTATTGGTTATAAATACATGTTTGTTATAGCATGTTTGTTAAAAACCCAAAGACAAATTATTAAGAGAATACACCAATGCAAACTTCCAACAGTGATGGGCTAGTATTAGAAAGTATTGAAAAGAATGAAGGTTTTGTAAAGACCCAGTCCTCTTATTTCAATATTTGTATATCTATGCATTCAATGAAATTTACTGCCATCTTTTGTCGTTTCTTGGTCCCTTAAAACTTGCCATACCTTGCTGTGGCCCATAAAGAACACCGCGCATAACTGATGAAAATTTTGTCCAAGCCAATCTGTGTAAAAAACAGTCCTATGCAGAGAAAAGCTGTTATGTACTAAGATGAAACCTCCTTATAGGAAAGTATCTAATGGAGAAAGCTGACAGTGTAACCTAAACACACTGAGCTGGTGCCAGCTGGCCTCTCCCTCTGCACCGCCTGAAGGACACTCACTGAAGCCCACTATCAAACTATTAAAATATAAATCAACTGGGGAGAAAATGACAGTGGGGAATTTAAAATTATGTATTTTTCATAAAGGGGAAGCTTGCTAGTTACAATTGGCAACAATGAGCTGTCAGATGAATGTCAGCTTAATTCCCAGCGAGTCAGAAAAACAACACATCCATTCTATACATCTGCTTTAATACTGGAAAACGAGCCCAAATTTGTCACAAGTTAGATTATGTTTAAGTGTACATACACATAAATATGCACACATCTTGAATTGACCTTCTAGCTGTAAGACATATTTTTCTATCACTTTGATAAACGTTACTATAAAGCGCTAAGACTAAAGCACTGTAACGGTTTACAGCAGCTTACCCATAAAGCTGGGCTTTTTAGAAATTAACATAAATTGAAACTATGCTTTATTAAAAATAAGAATTACCTGTGCTTGGCTTGGGATGCTGGTTCTTTGTTGTTTCAATGCCAGCCCCAATCAACGTCATGATCTTCTCAATCTGTTGAAAACAAGCATGAAACACTGGTAAAAAATAAAAAATAAAAAATAAAAAATACATCACAGAATCCAACTCTAGCTCACAAACTAGAAGTCCTAATGTTAATTAGCAACCTTTTTTCTGAATGAATGAGACTTGCTATGGAGTTTGAACTGTGTGCTTCTGTTAGAATCACTGAGTGGGTGGACTGCTTTGCAGTGATGGATTGTGAGCACCAGGTTAACGTAGACAGCAGTTCGATGAGTAATCCACTGCTTAGCAAAAACACAGACAGGTACCAGGCTCTATTACAACTACGAATCTCCAGTAACTAAACATTACAATGGCCGTTAGGAGTCTATAACCCAAACAGAACCTCTGGAGGCCCTGATCCGATTGAGTTTGCAGTATCAGACATATGCTGTATTTAGACTCCACAAATACAAAAGCAATAACTTGATGCAGCATCATGTATGCTCAGTGTGGCAGCCAAAAGCTCATGAAAAGGATGCTTTGGGCCTTAGAGCTAGGAATGTTTATTTAAGAAGACTCTGAGCTTTCAGAGCCAACAAAAAAACTATTAGTTGCTTGTATTTTTCCTACATTGCCAACTTCAGGTTTTACTGATCTGCTTTTGGGGATAGTAAACATGTTGCATGAAGTAAAAGCAAGAAACATGTCAATATTAGTTTTCTCAAAGGAGGGATTTAGCTGTTGACTTTAATTCAACAGTATTGAGAGAACAATTATAACTGTGTTTCCATTGGCCATGTATAATTAGGATTATGAAAATATATGCGCTTAATGGAAACACACCAATTAAAAAAAAGCATGCTATTCAATTGTATAAATAGTGTATTTCGCAAAACTGCAATGGAAACGCCATGCAGTTCAGTTCATACTGAATGCTACGACTGGCAGATGAAGAAGACAGAAAGTGGTAGGACGATAATGACAGCATGTTTTTTTTATCGCTTATTGTATGAACAAACTTATTAATGTGATTTTAGTTACGTTTGGTTATTTAATTACGATGAGCAAACAGCATCCATGATATTCTGTTTATCATGGATGCTGTTTATCGGATCTTAATAAAACAAATAATTGAACTGACATAAAGAAGAGGGTAACACAGACCTGGTGTTTTCAATATAGATATAAAGTACATCCGTCACTGTATACTAAGTCTACCCAACAGTCTGGGACTCATCACATTTATTGCATACACTGCATGTTAGAACAATCTCTCTCATCGCTGGTTAAGCAGCTGTCTACAGGGTGCTGAAGTGTTTGCTGACGCTCAATGCTTCAAGGACAATAAGACCTCACGCACATTGCAATACATTATTCTGTATTCAGGCAGACAAAACTCACATTTTTAAACCATTCAATATTCTTTAGGTGTCTGAGGAAAATAGAACCTGCATATAAATGTTTGTCAGCTGCAAGCAAGCCAACTTTCATGCATAGATGACCTCAAAATTTATGTGCAAAATATTGCAAACCAGACGGGTGTCTAAATATAGAAACCCTGGAGTAGACTTTTCACAATCAGCAATAGAGGTTTTTGCAAGGCTGAAAAAAATGATTTTACTTTCACTACTGACACCAGGCAGAGACACAGCCAGGCTTATTTGATGTAATATTTAGTGTTTGAAAAAGCACTATGCTCTTCGCTAGTGGCATCAACACTGTGGAAAAGCCTTGATTCATTTGGAAGTCAGGCACGTGGGATGCATGGCATATGCCTCCAGCAATACAGACCCCACATTACTCTTTGAATTAACCCAGATACATTCTATATCACACACAGACACATAGAAACACACACACACACACACACACACACGCACGCACACACACACACACACAACCAGGTGCACCTTTATCAAAACCTGTCTCCGGATATGACGCTTCTGAGAAAATCCAGGGTCAAGAAAATTAACAGAGGTAAAAATATTTCACAGCTGCATATTATTACTGAGCTCTTTGGCACATAGACACTGAATACAATTTTGTAATAGACATGTTAGTTACATTTTTAACCACTTGAAAAATCAATCATCTGACAGAAAAACCATCCAACCTTTGGTGCTGGACATGGTGATCTTTTTTGATGCAATGTTTTTCTTTATAAGATTATATTTCAGAAATTGTACAGAGTAGAAGATAACACTCAATAAAAAATTCCAGCATTGCCAAATATTCTTAATTAGATTAAAGTCTAGGCAGTCCAAGTTGTATGTTTGGAGTCTGTCTGAAGTGTTTTACAGTCTCTTAAATGTTTTATTATTATTATTATTTTATTTTTTTATATTGGTGGCCCTGCATTTAGTTCACTTCCCCAGCTTTGCTGGAACAAGTGCATGGATTGGAGTTGGATACCCCTAAATTTTTTTCTTTTCAAATGTAGGATTTCACAATACTTTGAGATTTTTAATGTTTGGGTTATTGATACCTCATCTTACTCGACTTCAGTCTCCAAAACTTTACCCCTAACCTGTCTACTGTGCTCCTCAGTCTTCATAATCCATTTTTTCACAAATGTTTTCCAAGAAGCCTTTGAGGCCTATGCAGAATAATTGCATTTAGACAGAGAATTATCAACAGAATGTTTGATAATATTCTGTTGATTTACTAATTTGGTAAACCTGGATGATGAATAGTTGTACTGGATTTAATTTATGTGCACATGAGTAAAGAGAGAGGAACACATGAGCTGGACATATTAATCAAGTTTAAATTTGAGAGAACCAGTGACGAGTGTTTGAGAGTCTCAAGCTGGTGGAACAAGCCCCTCAAACTATATCAGTGTACTTTGACGAAAGCCCATCTCTTCAAAGACCTCACATGACACGCTTGTACATCTACACTGTTACGTTATGATTTTACACTACATTCCAGTGGTCATTTAAGTAGTAGTATTATTAAATATTCATGCCAGTGTCTATTCCTAAAGCTTACACTTTATGCAATTATCTTTTGAGAAAAGATTTTGTTTAATGTACAGACTTAAATGTTATTCTGTTAGTCAAATTGATGCTGTACGAGGGACCAAAGATCACAACCACATACTGATTGTTCTTATTGCACTTTAGCTAGATTATCTGAATCTTTTAATGTTACTAAAGCACCAAAACGTTGCAGAGAGGGGCCATTATTCATAATTAGAATCACTATTTGTCCATGTAGTCTGTACGCTTTCATCCAATTAAGTTGGTGACCTGCTGTGAGATGTTACAACAGTTTTTTTTCCTTTCTTTCATGTTAACTATGTACATATGCGATAGGCCTTCTGCACACAGTAAACACAGTGATTCAGTCAGGCTGAATTAATTCCTTCATTTTGTGCTTCGTCACCCCTAGTAAAAATAGATTATATGCTCACTGTATAGGTACTACTTTAAATAATCAACTTGACTGAACTGGAATTGACTAGAAAGTTTCCAAATGTGAATATTAGGCATAAAATATGACAAAGCAATGGAGAATTCTTTGTTTTGTTTCCAGTTATTTTTCATCATAGCATAAACCATGCCATTTTAAAAAGATAAAAAAAAATAAAAAAAAAACTTCTGAGGTCACACAAATGCATAATATTTTATTATGTGAGTGTTTAGGCTTTAATTACCTTTAGCACCTTTTGGTGACATGCAGCTGGAGATTTCTTTTGTGGCAATTGCATAAATGGCAGGGCACATCCAATGTTTCAGCCTTGCATTGATACTTTCACTGAAGCCAAGATTTGCAAAAGATCTATCTTGTATTTCTGTAATAAGAACTTTTTCAAACAAAGAAAACTATTTTCTTGAATAAGTTGCAGGCTTTGCAGACTACACAATGCATCTTAAAGTTTTACTATTCACAATGTTATCAATGTTATATTAGAATGTTCTTTGATTTATTGAAACCAAAATAAATATGTTTCTGTAGTTCTCACCAAAGCAATTTCTAATTTCACTTTGTATAATTGACCAGTCTGACTGAACCCTGATAAGTCCTCAGTTCATCAGAAAAGTGAGTTTTAAAAAAGTGGAAAATTGGTATTTATGAGAGTACAATAAGATTGGTTATGTTTTGGTCACTAAGAACTATAGGGGTTTTATAATGTATAAGGCTCAATTTGGTTCACTGTTTATCTGATGTAGAGACACTGGAATAGTGTTTAATGCCAGTATTTCACTTTGTTTCTATTTTTTTTATTTGTACCATTGTTTCTCATCTCCTTTGTCTGCATGCTATCTAACAGGATAGAGATAATGCGAAATAATCTTAAACAATGTGCTTTAGGGATGCAGAGTACGTTATTGTTTACTGAGCCCGGCTCTCTCAGGCAGAAATGATGGTTGAAAGCCTAAAACGAAGGAGATAATGAAAATGATGACTCAATATATTAAACCAAGCAAAACAAAAAAAGCTGCTTGCTTCACTGGCGTTTGTCTGAAAACAGGATTACTGCTACAGTATCACTGTCAATAAAGACAGATGGGCCAGGAGCTCCGGAGTGAACGAGTCACAGATCACATAATTATATCCAACAGTTCTGATGATCTGAAGTGATTTTTATTTATTTGACAGCTCTGAAACCACACAGCATAAATAAAGTCAGCATGAATGACAACATCCAGATGGCGAAGAAAGTCTAAATGTAGGCTGGTAAGGTTTGTGAATACTTTTTTTTCTACTCATAAATGCTTCTATCACGGCTTTTGTTCAGTATTTTTTAGAAAGACTTATAAATTTAGTGATAGCGTAAACCTTCGACAAAAGTTTGTTGTAATTTATGGGGTTTTCCACAACATTTCTATTGTTGATGATAAAACTTTCTTGCTGTACAATACTACTGATGGTATGATACAGATGTGTTGATATTATTGATTGAATTTACTATAATAGGCCGGTCAACTGATAGGACATTTAATTTCTGTTGTATGTATTTTAATCCATCTGTATAAAGGACATCCTGAAGCTCTATATAAAACTAAAGGAAAACAGCAGAGCTGGAATATTTATGAAGCCTTTCAGGGATGACTTTGGTGCAGCGACATATGAGTGCATTCAACTATGTATAAATCATTTAAACCTGCTGTCTATTTTTATGTTGAAAAATGTTGCAGCTATTTTTTTAACAAATGTTTAACAAACCAGTATAAAAATGCTGTCTGTAGTATCTGGCAGGTTCAAATCTAGACAAGAGGTTTAGATCAGTCGGTTCAAAAAAGAAAAAGGCTTGTCTTTGATTTTTATTCTAAACCATAACCAATATGAAGAACCACCTCGAACCTTTAAGAGTCATTTACTATTTTGCTTTATTGTCTACTTTTTTGTTAATTGCCTCACAACATTGTTATGTGTGAAGAAGATCACAGACATTTTTTTTTTCCCTATGGTTGTTTTTTAAAAAGAGCTGGAACATGAAGGTTATTATTAGAATTTTTAGGATATTTTACAACCAATATGAAGCCAAATTGTAATTCATCACACCCTGCACTCACCAACATCTGCTTTGCCCCATCTTTAGGATTTGTTCACTCTGTCTGCTGCACAGGTCATATTGTTAAAGAAATGTCCCCATGAGCTAATTTAATATAATAATACTGCATAATTTGGTCCTCTTTCCTTTTTGGACTTTTGTCAAAAATCCTAATTTTCACAATTAATTTTGATTTACTACTTAAAATATTACAATGGTGTCACAAATCTACATGTATTATTTACAACCAGAGCTACAGCATAAGAGAATGTTGAAGAGTTTAAACGCATGAGTGCATAAAAACCTCATGAAAGCCACTGGGAATCTCATATTATGCACAAAAATGAAACTACTCAAGCATTTTTAACACACAACCTTTGAGTACTCAGCAGATGTGGAAAAAGTCACAACAATTTTTGTAGTATTTTTCATGGAATTAAAAAATAATTGCACAGTGACATTATTACTGGAATGAGTCTGCTTGTCAAAGTGAAATGCGGGAATTTGATGGTTATCTGCCTTAGAAAGTAAACAGATGTAACAAAGATATTGAGGATAAAGCCGATGAAATTAGAAATATCAAATGGTGTGCCAAATAAGAATCTGCATGGAGTGCTTTAATTTTATAGCTTGTTAGACAAGAAAATGTCAAAAAGGATTTAAAATGATTATAGTTACTTTGACGTTTTGGCTGTCTTGTAAGAAAAGATATTGGACAAACAAATGTTTTTTGCACAAGCGACATCACACAAAAAACAGATACTGTTGTCATTAATAATATATTCTCCATCAGTCAAAAACGGGGGATCATGCCAACTAAGATATAAAAAAGTTTTGTTTTATCTCATCTTATACCTCTTTCGTGCAAAGGGGATTAAATTCATTAGAGAAGCTGGTACAAAACATAAATTTGATTTAAAAAAATGAACTGGTAATTTTAAATATGTATTTTAAGACTTTCTTTTATTCCGATATGTGAACAATGTCATATTTCAGAAGACAGATGTACTAAAAACAGAAGCCAACAGGAATTGGACATCAAAACGAACATCATCACGAAGGCAAACCAAAAAACAGGCAGCAGCACTGAGACATCTGCTGCTGCAGGGACCAGGGTGAACGTGGTTACATCTTTGAGGTTTTCCACTGAGCATTTTCCGTAAATTAAAGTTTTATTTACATCAAAGACAATCCCACACAGATTCAAATCAGTTAGAGCGTACTGGTGTAGCGTCCCACATTCATCTACAATGTGTTTCAACGTGGACAAAAATTTGGCCATTTTTGCATCAGAAGCAGTGTCGTTACATCAGCCGACTCTCGTTTTTATATAAGTGAAACTGTTAACAGAATACCAAGTGTTTTTGCTGCAATAGGAAACAAAGAATGGTTGGCCGTAACATCAGCTGCGACAAGATACAGCATTTAATACACATATGCTTCCACTGAAAATGTCAAATGGATATAAAGGTTATGCTTGAAACTGTTTTTTTGTTTTCACTTTAATGTCACAGTGCTGTATACTGTGATACCTTACAGCAGTGAATGTTTCTGTGTCAGACTTCACAAACTTTATTTGAGCTTTCTCTGTTGGTAAAATGTATTGATTATTCATTAAAATAAAAAAGTCAGTCTGAAAGCGGTGCTTGTGGGTATTCTAATAAAACAGCTTGTAACTAGAAGTAGACTCTTACTTCCTGCTTCTCCTAAAACAATTGTTTGAACTGGTTAGTTGAAAGCAACTGCAAAAAGGGCAAACACAAGTGAAGTGAGCTCAGAGAAAAGGTCAAGAATTGTTTCTCTGCAGATAGAAGGCCACGCTGTTCATTAGATGAGCAAAGGCCCGATCTTCCATTCCCCGCAGCGGGGTGCCAGGAGAAATGGTTTCAAATTGGGGAATCAACAAAAGATTGGAAGACACAATGATGAGTAGGAAAAAAAGAGGCGAAAAACAGCAGCCAGTTTCTTCTTGGGTCCGGGCCAAATTCGAAGACATAACCGAGATTACCTGTTGGTCCAAATAA
Organism: Poecilia formosa; assembly: GCF_000485575.1. Classification (NCBI taxonomy): domain Eukaryota; kingdom Metazoa; phylum Chordata; class Actinopteri; order Cyprinodontiformes; family Poeciliidae; genus Poecilia; species Poecilia formosa. Next base: position 1,700,111 of record NW_006799957.1, on the reverse strand, counting down.
GATCAGCCAGTAGGAGGTAGAGTGATGGAGAGTGACAAGAACCATCAGGCCTCAACAATAGGACATTAAGAATTAAATTAGAAATGAACAAGCAGAGAATGATAGAAGCTTTGGACATAATGGCCATTTCAATAAGAGTTTAAATGACTTCAATAATGGAAAGTTTTGAGAAGCGGAGTTTAACCTGACAAAGCTGATGGCATCAAATATTGATTTTTTTTCCTTAAAGCTGATGGAAACTTGTAGTTATTTATGTTAAGTGAAGCTTAATGAGCATGAATAAATCTTGCTGTAAAAAAACAAACACTTAATTTTATTCCAGTGACAAAAAGTCAATATTACTTTTAAGAAATCATGAAGGGCTCAGATGCAGCTACTGCTCCAAAACTTCTCAACTTTTTTCAGTCAGCTTTTTTTTTTTAACTTGAAACTTGGTCAATTAATACAGGTAAGAAGAAGATGCTGAGAAAAATAAGCATCGGAAATTGTTATGGTGAAGGCTGAAGGGTTTTAATGTAAGGCTTCATGCACATTTGAAACAAAAACTACAAACTTAGAGGAGTCATGAAAGCAGTATCTGTCACTCCCTCACATCCACATTGCCAAAGAAAATCCCTTGAAGCACTGAGGGGAAAAAAAAGACATCTGAAACAGCTAGGAAACAGGATGCCCTCAAGAACAGGACACCCCACCCAGAACGGCCTGAACAAACAGTGTGTGTCAGAGAGCAAAGGGTTGGAGCAGAGAGCAGGAAAAGGGCATGGGAGATGTCAGAGAGGGAGATACACAAATTCAAGTGGAAGCTCAACATTTTCTCGGCCTTGTGTGGTGACACATTTCTGTTTTAAGAGTGTAATTGCACAAGTCAGTGGTACAAGGTCATAGTCTTCATGCGCTAAGCAGGGCTTAAATCAAGATGACATGAGTTTGGGCCATGAGAATCCAAGATTATAACAGATAATCTTGCGCAAATAGTCATAAACAGGGAGAATCTGATCAGGACTGAGAACTGAATGTTTTATTTTTTAAGATCAGCTGAATGTCTGTAATGTTTAATGCTTGTATTGAATTGTACTGTATAAAGTTGACAAAAAAATCTGTATGACTGTATGATTGGATTTTATTGGAATGAACTAAACTGTATATAAATGAGTTTAGTAAAGTTGCTTTGACATCACATGAATCTGATGTGTAGAAAGAGGTTTTCTGGTCAGATGAGACGAAGAAGTATTTTCATGTATATGCAAAATGTGATGAGTGAGAGAAAGCTCAGTGCACATCACCATGCTGAAACATGGTGGTGGCAGCGTCATGCTGTTAGGATTCTTTTCTTCGGGGGAGACAGCTAAGGTGGTCAGAATCCTAAAGAAAAGCTACTAAATGATGCGAAAAAACAGCACCCAATTCTTGATACACAGCCAGAGATGCAATTGAAGAGTTTTGATCAAAGCATTTTAATAGGTTAGGATGGCTCAAAGTAAACTCAAGCTTGGAAATTTGTTTATAGACAATCTGACTGAACTAGAGCTCTTTTGCAGAAAAGAAGAGGGAAAAAAATTTGTCTCTTGATGCACAACTCAGCCTCCTGAAAATTTATTTGCGTAGAGTAGTTCTACAAAGTAATGATTTACGTGTCTGACTTCAGATACACACCACACTTTTCAGATTTTCATTGTAAGAAAATATGTCACAGATGATACAATTGAAGTGTGTAGTTGTGATGAGACAAAATCTCAAAAGCTTTTTCTTTTTTACTGTGAACAGCTTGAATGAGGATTAATCATTGTGCATAAAGTAGAGAACCTTGATTCTGAAGTGGAAAAGTGTCATGGCTGTGGTTTAGCAAAAACATTTTCTTCACTGACTTTTTTTTGTCATATTTAAAAGTGTATGTTTTGGAAAGAGACATTTTAAATAATTTCACAGTGTTTACAGAGCTGAAAGGAGGGGCTGGCACTCCAAATGCTCAGAAATCACAAGTCAAATCTTTTTCAGGATATGAATGGAAACTGAAGGAGGTGGGACAGGTGAAGGATTGCTCATAGTGGGCTCAAAAGTAGATGGCGCAAGACGGAGCAAAGGAGCCAGAAAAGAGCAGGAGGAGACACTAGAAGCGTGGGTCGGCCCCTGAGACATGTACTGAATGGATGTGGTATGACAGCACAAGCCCAATTAGTCTTGGATGCCAGGACTGCTACAGGGAGGTCGGTGCAAGTGATCAAGCCATTCATGCATTCAAGCACTCGCCCGCAGGCGTTCTCTGCTGACAGCCTGGGTAAAGTTACTCCATCACTGCTTCAACTGGACTCCTGATCACACTGCTGCCTCCGCTCTCCTCCTCTTCCTTCCTTTCCCTTTCCTGAAATGTGCCGCTAAATTTGTCTATTTTTTTCCCCACTAATCTGTCCTCTCTTCTCTTATCACTCCCCTTTTTTTTCCCTCATTCACACACAGCGACACACTCCACAGTGCCATTCCTCCTGCCATCTACACTCTCATGCTTGTCCCGACAGCTTGTGTTTTACCTCATCCCACTCAGATGCAAAGGAAGGCATGCGCTCGATGGACGGCTGCCCAGAACTGCAGTTAGCCACAGAGCCGCTACGGTTTGCCAGACCTTCGTCCTCCTCACCGACCGGAGACGCCAACAGGTCAGAGTCTGACTTTGACAGGCTTCGAATCAGTCCCAGGTCTGCAGGTCTCACTTTGATCACAGCTGCTGATGCGGACTCAGGTGAAACTTTGGTACCATCCTCTACGTCAGCCTTGGGATTCTGGATAACGTTGGTGGTGTTATCTGGAATGCAGTCAGCCATTGTTGCAGGGCTGCAAATTGCAACTCAGTTTCATCCGTTGTGACGATGCAAAGATTAATCCAAAGTTTTATGGAGCCAAATGATGGACTGAAAAGATACAGATTAAAAGGACATAAATACTGTGGGCTCAAAAAAACGTTTTTCCCAACAAACAAAGACACAAAGACTTGTGCTACAAAGTTCCCCTATATAGAAGCAAAGACGGCATATAAAGGAGACACTTGTGGTTCACAGAAACAATAACTAAGGCCCACCCACAAGTTGTATCCTGTTTCCCTCCCCTCGGTAAATGGCTGCCTTCTTCTGAGACTCCACTCTCATATCAACTTTAAACTGCCTCAGTATGGCAAGTTATTTTAAGCGGTTATAGTAAGCCTGAAAAATAATCATGACAGAATTCTTAGTGAGTAAACCAGCATTAAAAGACAATGAATGCTCTAACACAAATGGACAAAAGCATACTATATGATACAGTGGTGCACAGCTTCAATTAAGAAAAACACAAAGAGACGGTAAAGTACTCCCCAAACCACTGCCTAATACTTAATGACGGAGAGACAAACTCATCTCTGTTAGCAAAAAAAGAAAAGCTTTAAGAATCTGTCCTCTTACCTGACTTTATAAAATCCCGGTGATTTCTTTTCCTACGTTTTCGTGTCTGTCCTGCTCTGATGTTGCTTCCCATCTCCAGGAGGACCGGTTTTATCTTGAAGTGAGAATCAGAGGACACGCAGATCCCAAAGCGCGGCCTTATCCAGACTGACAGCTGGGATAATCAGGTTACTGATGCACTGGGTGGCTGCTCCATTTTTAAGGAGTGCGACTTGGGAATCATCTCTCACTGACTCCGAGTCTAAGGTCACAAAAAGGAACTTGGCTGTTTTATTGGGGTGATAACATAAAATAAGTACACTTTAGGCAAGTAGACTGTGGAATTACAATAAAATATTCATATCAGGTCTAACTTTTTAACATCTGCTCATATCAGTCAAATCAAGTGTTAAAGTAAGAGATATTTGAATTCTGATATCACCCACATAAAAATCGTCGTGACCGAGCAGCAAAAGCTGGAACCCTTTTTACAGGTAAGTGCATCAAAAACTACTCAGGAATGGATTCAGAACCAGAATACAACATATTTAAAAAATCTCAGAAAAAAACCCCAGATGACACTCTGACTGGAATTAATTCACTGAAACAAACAGGGACCAATGTTGGAGATCTCCTAAGTATGAAACAGGTAGTTATGAAGGTTCAATAGATATTTCTCTGTATAAAACATGTTAAAAACGGACATCCCCAGTTATTAAAAATGTAATATATATATTTTCTTGCTTCAAAGATCACATGCAAATATAAAATTAGATTACATGTGATGAAAAACAGTAGAGAAAATTGCTAAAGCCTAAATCAGAGGGGAAATGATGTGAAATGAGGCAAAAATTGTCATTTCTGGAGCATCTCATGGACCAGTGGATTTCACATCAGCATCACATGTTCAAGGCACACAATTTGCTGGCGTTTCACATATCTCATGTTAATTTAACATTTCACATATTCCCAGATGTCAATTTGGGCATGTGTTGTTTGTGTACTTTTTTTCTGTAAGGCCTTTGATGACGAGATGATCTGTTTAGAGAAGTGCGGTTTTGTCTTCATAAAACATTATTATGAGCAATTAATTGACTAGCAAAACCAATTTTAATCAGTCAGTGGCTTTGTTTTTGGAAGTCATAAAATCTTCCCATAGGTGCCAGTAAAAGATGCTCAATGATTAGGTTTTGTTTTATCATAAAATCCTATTTTCTTTCATTGCTGTGGCTTCACTTCAAATCCTAAATGTTTGAATTTTACAATTGCATATTCATGTAAGGCAAAATAAACATCACTGAGTATTTTATCTCTGTTTGGTTGGATCTGGTGGAATAAGTCACATGACGGCTGCAGATGTAGACAAAAAAAGTAAAGATAAAAATGTCTATGGCATGCAAACACCGGAGGAAAGAGTGCTCACACTGTGTGCTATTTATGACTCTTCTAAAAAGGAGCTGAAGCTGACAAAAGAGTCTCTTGCGAGACATCCTTAGTATTCACAGCAACTATAGTTGTGCACAGAGCACCTTGTGCCCTGTGCCCTCAATCAGCCAAGTTCCTTGCAAACTCACCTCTCCCCTGTGGGCAGCGCTGGTGTGTGCATGACATAAAAGATAACATCCTTCTCCCACCAAGGACGGGGCACTGTGCCACAGACTGCTGAGGTTAGCAATAACAAAAAGCCACGTCTAATGATGCACGCTAAATTGCACATCTAATGATCTCTGTGACGGTGATGAGGGTGAAGCTGTTTGTGTCATCCACATCTTCTGTGGCATTTAAACAATCGAGGCTCTAGAAAACAACGTGTTCAAGATAATGATGTCTTCACGGCATATTAGAGGGACTAAAATAAAACATGAATCCCCTCCTTCAGCTGGCTGGATGCTGAGCCTCGGGCTGAAGACAGTGGTGACTCATGAGCGAAACGCTCACTGTGCAAGTTGCAGAGAGGCTGCGCGTACTGTAAACACTCCCAGTGAATCGCAGCAGCGTCATGTGTACAGGATTCTTGCAGGAAATTGTTTCCCTGATGTATACATGCCTTTTCAGGACCCTTGGGGATGTCTGTGATGTTCCTTCCATCAGCTGTAATAGTTTCCGCTCTCACAATTGGCATTTTTAATTACACAGTACACATTTTAATACCTTCGCTGCAATTTAGTGCCCTGTAGAGTCAAACTAATCAGCTGGCATCACGGAGATGGAGCACGGGCCCACTAGAGAAACATCTAATAAAGTGAACCAGCCACAGAAGCAATTACCTTCAGACAGGCTTCAGAACAAAGTAGCCTAAATCAGCCTCTTATAAACATCATAATTTATGTTTTACATTTCCCTTTCTGCCGGGAAATGTGGACCCCAAAACACTCAGGTGGTTTAATGTACTGTGCTTGGCTTGTTCACTTTGGAGAGTTTCAGACGTGCAGACAAAAAAAAAACTACAAAAAATACCCCAAAAAATAATGTATGTTCCCTGACTCAGTACAGGTATCATTCATCCAGGCCATCATTTTCAAATCTGCAAAATGTTTATCCCAGGAGTTATTGCACATTCAAAGAACTATACTATCTTACTTATAAAGGCTAAAATATTAGGGCAGGATTTACAAACAATTTGGTTAATTAATTTTCAAATATCTGTATAACATTTTGAAATGCAGGCAGTAAAAGTTACTAACAGCTTAACATTTATTTTGTGTTTTAAGATCATAAGTAGTACCTTTTACTTCCAGGCAGTATTTCTTAAACATTTTCCCATTATAAAATTCACTCTAAAGTGATGAGCTGGAATGATGTACTTTAATCAGAGGAAACAGCAAATCTACCTGCTGTTGGCTCAGAATGGCTAAATATGAGACTGTTGTGAAAGCTTTCCAGCAGACGCGGAACAGAGCTGACCTCCCAGCAGGGAAATAGGAGCGCAATCGTGCATGGCTGAGTGAAAACGTAGTGCTAGATATCCGTCAGCTTCTGAGAAGGACAGAGAGGAAAAATGAAAAACAAAGAGAGGCTGAAGGGATGAGAATCTTTTCTCGGTTTCTATGAGCTCAGTTGCTAGTCATCCAGACTTGCGCTGTGGATTTTCTCAAGCACTCGCCAATAAATAGCGTCTGAATCATTTATTGTTTGTGGGGAAAATGATAGAAATTCACCTGCAGAGAATGAATCAGACAATTCTCAACAGGAGTAGGATGATTTTCTGGCATTTCAACCAAGATAACTGGATGACTCAATGATTATTGGATCTATTTTCATCAAATACAGAGATGTATTTCTTCCAAACACTGATTCTACATACTGTTTTCTAATGTTTATCTTTAGAATAAGGTTCAGTCTAACTGTGCAAGGATGTAGACCCAGGACAAGAAAATTGTTTCTGGTGCAAAACCAAAATTGTTGTTGAAGCTGGTTCTTAACTGATTTTAAGAAATAAAGTGAAAAATTGACTTGGTTTGAAGAGCTGTGTCAGTCACATCAGTGCATCACGAACAATGTCTCTTCCACCAAATGTTTGATATCTTTTAAATGCATTCTGATCACCAACTTAATCTGGATATGTTTTATTCAACAGTCAGGATTTTTGACAACTCTTATTCTTGAATTTAAAAAAAAAGCTAAAAAAAAAAACAAAAAAAAAAACAGAACAGTGTTTATAAACAAAGCTGCAAATAATGTCCAGGTGAAAATGGTGATTATTAAAGCACTTAATGTACTACATTGTTTTATATTCAAATGAAAAGTTATACCAACAGTCAGAATGACAAGACAAGTTCATGTTACTTCACTGCTAAGAAAATTGATTTTAAATGTTAAAGTGTGATTAATCAAATGTAAGCTATAAAAAGATCAAAACCCATTTTCATAAATTTGCTAATTTATAAAATAGTTAATGTAGTTAGGTGAAGAATTCATCCTTCTTTCTACTCCAAAAGCTTTATTACAAACAGAAGAACCACATATAATTATGTGTATTTATTATTCAGGATCAATAAATAATTTGAGTCTTCAAATCAATATGAAACAGTGATTTCTGTAAACAATTAACTTCATTATTTGTCACACAAAGTCAAAGGAAACTGACAACAAACGCACATAAAGATCAAATGCCCTTCTATACTAGTGGACACTCCAAACAACTTCTAAAGGGGAGTATTAATGATTTGGAAACTACATTTATTATCCAAGTATAGGCCCCATTTTTGGGTCCTGCAGCACTTCTGCTAACAAGATCAACCCTAAGCACATGCTATTCAATAACCAATATAGGCATATTGCATATCCATGTAACGGGAAAAAGCTCATCTAAATGATAACTACAATATTTTATACCTAAACAACACCCAGCTCCAACATCAATCAGCTTTATCAACAAAAACATGACTAGAGGCTAATTAGACGCTAACGACTCACACCTGGTAAAAACGCAGCAACGCCAGCGCAACACGGTCTTACCCACACAAACTACCAAACAGATTAAAAGCCAAGCTCTGCTGTTTCCAACAATACTAGAATCAACATGCTATATGTGGAAAACTCACTGAACCAGCAACCAAAGAAGACAAAAAACATAGCTCATTTCATGAAGCTAAAAATATCAATTTAGTCCTACCTTTGCTGTGTCATCGTCATAATCCATTATAGAGTAAATATTTCTACTCAGGTACTATAATCCATTGTCCTTGTGTCACACTGATGTGACTCCTCACTATTTTCAACTTTTCTGTCTCCATGGATACCGCCTACAAACTCAAAGTTCTTCCTCCTCTTTACCGCGCAGTTGTGCTTTGCGGTCATTTGCGCAATGCATTTTCGCTAGTTGTGATTGGTGGATTGGACGTTGATTTGGGATTTTGCACTCCCCCCTGATTCTATTGGCTATTAGATGTGTCAATCACCCAAATCAACCAATGGGCTGCAGAAAATCTGTCCTGCAGGTTTGGTTTTCTGACTCAATGCTCAATGCTTTTATAACTAGAGCGCCCAGGACAGTACTTTTTATTAGTATTTCACTCTAATATTGTTTTAAAAACCACCGTTATTAATTGCAGAGAATATTTATAGGAAGATATAGGTTGGGAGGAGGGGGGGAGGGGGAGAGAAATTTGTTATTGCACACATGGTGTCAAAATGTACAAAAATGGCACATTAGGAATGTTCGCCTGGAATTTTATCAACTAATACCTTTCCAAAAAATATCTATGCTTCATATTTTTGGAATGAAATTTGGCACAGTAAGTGGTGATAACATGTACTGTGGATTGCCAGAGGGTCTGGGTTTCAACTGCATGCTTTTAAGGAAAAGCCACATTCCATAATGTATTCCATTAGAATGTATTATTTTTATTTATTATTTTTTCACTGTGTGCCATATGTATTTGCTCTTTCTCAGTAATGCAAATGCTGATTTTTAGACCTCTATAGTATTCTGTGGAATATTACCTTTATTTAGATACCTGAACCAGTCAAATACACCTTGTAGTTCCTGAGATAAATGGAATTCATTTAAGGGTGTCATTTTCGAGAACTGTCCAAAAAATCTACAAAAAAGAGGCTCTGTTACCAAGGGGCTAAATCAAGATTTCACTGGCCTGATTAAAGGAGGGGGTCATGGACTAATTTTGATATCATCTCCAAATTAATCTACAACGGTCTGGTTCATCTTATTTTGTTGGATACTGATATGCAATAGCCAATTACTAGCCTCTTGCATTGAAAGTTAATACCAAAACCTTCCTTTGCATGTTATTTTACAACTTTCAGAGAAGTGCAACATGCTCCTTTTGTAGGTAAAAACTCGTTTAAGAACATTATCAATCTGCAAAGTGAGACTGAAATTTTATGTGTGCATACAGAATATAAATGTAAAATTTTACAAGTGTATTTGTAAAACTAATTGAGATGATACATTTTCTTCGCTGTCAAAGCTGCACAGCAGCTGCGTTATGCAACACCTTTTAAAGATTTTGCCCACATTTCAATGTCCATCCGCATGGGGAAACAGAAAGTAATGTCCCAGGACACAGACCAGTAAAATGTGCTTAGTGCACATTCACAAAATACTGTGAGACTTTAATGCACTGAGATGAAGCTTTGTGCTTTTCATGATGCTGCTTGAGACCTGAGGCTAAATGCATGAACAATGTGGCACTGAAAAGCTTTTGCACACATCTTTTTCTCCACAGAAACATATGAATATGCGGTGAAAATATGTGCATGACATGCATTTTTGTAGAATCATGAAGGAAGATGTCTTTAAAGCTATTTACTTTGGATATGGTGAAAAGGGGAACAAAGTGGAATAGCATTTAACATAAAATGCACTTCCAACTGATTTGCATGAAGATTTTTTTTCTCTGGTTTACTTATTTATTTAAGAGGGTTTGTAAAACTGCTCTTAATAGAAATACATTATGATGCCTGCTGTGACAGGCATCATAAAGGTTAACAAACCTTGAAGAAAACAATCTGTTATAGGATGATAGGCTTTTTCTTTGATATTTTTCTAATTCAAGTTAGACAACTACCCTAATATGCACCATGTTTACATTTTTGATTCACCCTAAATATTTCCACATCATAATAACTATGTATTAATTTATTGAACACTGGGGTCCGTCAGTTTTTTTTTTTTTTTTGAATACTTGATGCAGACACATCTGTAAATATGTTTTATATATGAAACACTTTTTCTTTACCTCTAAGTGAAAGTTTGGTCAAACACCTGTTTACCTGTTTTACCAGTTTAAGCACTTTGAATTGCCTTGTTGCTGAAAATGTGCAATATAAATAAAATTACCTTTCCTGTTTTACAAAAAAGTTGCTATTAAATGCAATCCATTAAATTTCAAATTTGATAAAACTGGTGTCAATTTTACATGCGGATGTCAGTAATTTTGTGTACAAGCAGCTGTAATAACGAAACTGAACAACGTTTTGTGCTTTTCAAAAAGCATGAGGGTGAGGACAGAGACAATTTCAAAAGATAATTCAAAACCAGTCTCATTTTCTTGTCAACTAAATCAGATCTAAACCAAACAGCTACAGAATAGAAATATATCTAGTCTTAAAGCTGCTGGCATGAAAACGTAATCATCTTTTCCATCTATTTCTGCTTGCATAACAACAAACTTTTCATTTTTTGCGCTGTAACAGTTTGCATCTATACAAAAAATTTGATTCAATTTTGGTGAACACTTTATCACCATTGCTTGTATTTTCTTAAGTATTCATAAAACTGCAAACATGGATGTATACTTAGCCATAATTTATTTTAGATCAACACTTTTGTAATCACTGTTTTCTTATGGGAAATTTTCTCCCTCATTTTTTTTTTTTTAGATTTCTTTCTCTCACTTGCAATTTGCTTTCCAATTTCTGCTTGTGTTTTCACCATGAAGCAATAAGACTCAGAAATGAGAAATCTGACAAACAGTGCGATAAGTGTCAGGTGTCTTTAAGCGAGCAGTGTTGCTGTGCCAGCTCAGAAAAGATAGCAATCATTCATTCCCAAGCAACCAATTGTCACACTCAAAAAAGTCACGCTATTGCAGCACTTTACCAGCACACGATGCATAGGGAAAACGTATCATTGGTTCGGTGTGATAAGGAAACGTTAATTTGTTTCCTAAGCTGCAAGGCATTGCATGACGCTGTTGGAAACAAAAAAAACAAAAAAAAACAAAAACAAACAAAACAAAGATAAAAATCAACCTTCAAATATAACATGGTAAGATTAGGATCAAAGCAAGCAGCATATAAACACAGATATTTATGTGTTATGCAGCCATCTGTGTACATGTGTTTCCACATACACGTGACACTGTATGTGAGCAAGAAGCATACAAATGTCCATATGTCAGGTTGGTTCTCTCACAATAAAACAATGAGTGAAGCTCTTTGAGTCTGAAATTGCCATCAATAGTGGCTTTTTTCCTAAAGTAAATGAAATTATTTCAACAGGTTATTTTTGTCTGATGTTAACTTTAATTTGATTTGTGGAAACATTTAAATGGAATGGAAGGAAAAGTAGAAGCAATTTATATGTGGGAAAACACTTCCTCACAGGACTTTAAAAGTACTATTTTCACAGAACCTCACTTCAAAAGCTCTGGGCTATCCCTTTAAATTAAAATGACAGAATGGGCCAAAAGACCAGTTTGGAGAAAGATTGAGAAGAGAGCAGGTAGAGCAGAAAAGAGACCGTTGGATAATTAATCCACGGTTAACACTGACAGTCCACAGCCAGGTCATTTCCAGTGTAACGCCACCATAATAGCTGTCCTTGACAAGCTCCATATCCAGCTGGTACTGAAGATGTACGTCTAAATGATACTAATGGTATTGGCAGTCATGAATCAATCAGATATGCTCAATATATTCAGCTCTGAATCAGGAAATTCATTCTCAGGAAAGTGGAGGACAATCCATTACCATTATGGGCCAGCTCTTCAACGTAGATTCAGAATGCAGATTGGGAAAAAAGACATTCATCACCGCGGACAGCTGCAGGAAAATATATTTTTGAGATCTTTGACATAGTCAAGCCTCAAAATGTTATCTTTATTGTCGCACTGAGCTGCTTGTAGAACAAAACGGGTTCTCTACCTGGCCTCAAAAGAGTTTATTGCCAAGCCTAAATCTGTCTTCATCTTCAGATATCCGGAGCCTGCCCAAAGGCTTTTAGCCTTTTTAACTTCTGAACATCAAAGAGTTGGAGAATAAGAAACCTCTTCTTCTTTAAATAGATTCTGCCCTTCTCTCTATATTGTAACCATTTTTAGAAGCAATTTTACTTGTTGCAGGAATAAAAGGCAACACGAGCGCTATGGTACTCAAGCTCTCCCTTCTGTCTGATATAAAAGATGAGATCACAGAGATTCTTTTTTTTACAGCGTTCCTTTTGTTTGGTGTGAATGAAATTTTACTACTTTGTTTGAAAACCCCAGTCAGTAAAAGCTACAAGTATAGAAACTGAGAAAAATGGATTGTAAGAGATAGTGGTTTGACAAAACATGAACTCTAATGGAAATAAAATCTCAAAATAGAGCTTTGCTTTAAAGGGCTGAATAATTCATTCAGCAGGGAGCTTACTTTCTAACTTTAATCGTGACCAAAATATAGGAGAAACAATCCACATCCCTCATGGCTAAAACTGCATGTTCTGCACTTTTTTGGTCGGTACTTTAACTTCACATAGGAGAATAGAACCAAAGGGAAGGGAAGCACTCAAGTTTGAAAAATCTGCATATTTTCCTTTTGGAAATTTACACCCACTGCAACTTAGACAGAAAGTTTCTTCCAAATGCATCCCAGTGTTTTCTGAAAATGTAGCACTCAAAGAGTGACAGATTTTGTGGATATCTCAGTTCCTCACGGTGATATAAGAACAACAGCGGTTTCAAAGTTTACATATATTAGTTGTCCAAGTTTCTGTGATCTATCTTTTATTACCCCCAGAAAGCTTAGGAACATCTGAGTAAATCTTGTAAAGCTCTGTCTACCCTGAGGGCAGTTTAGAGGTATTCCTGCTCTAATTAGAACTATAAACAGTGATGTGTAAATGTATTTGCATCCTCACAAATTCATTCTATTTTTGCTATTTTTGGAACAGCAAAATGCTTCAGATCATCAAACTATTCTTACGATTAGAATAAAACACTCTCCTGACCCTCTAAAAAGTCACCACTAAATAAAAATCACCCTTTCTGATATTTTGTTGGGCTACTTTTAGCTTTGTTTACAGCACACATTTGCTGTCGCTCCCTATTTTTCGTTCAGACTGCCATTTAAAAATGAACCAGAAATTATACTTTGATCTGAGAAGAGAAGAGATCTTTGTAGTCCAATGTGTTTTCTCTTTTGTGCAACTGAGACTCTTCTAACATAGTTTCTGGTTAATAAGTGGCTTAACAGAAGGACTGTGGCAGTTGTAGCCGATGTCCTGGAAATGTCTGAGTGTGGTGGCTCTTGAATTTCTGACTCCAGCTGCGGTTCATGCCTTGTGAATCACCTCTAAACTTTTAAATGGGCGCTATTCCAGAATCATTTCAATTTTCCTTCTGTTATTGGTGCACCTTTTACCTCCAAACTTTTCCCTTCCCTGAACTTTCCATTAATATGCTTGGGTAAAGCACTCTGTGAACAGCCAGCCTCTTTAACAATGACCTTTTCTTGCCTATCATCTTTGCGGAGGGTGCCTGTGACTGTCTGCTAGACAAGGGAACATTTCCCCATAACTGTCGAAATGAAAACTTTTCGGTTTTTAAAAACTTTATTATTATATATCCTAAAAAAAAAAAGAATATTAGGTTGAGACATATATCTTTGTGTGCAATATCACAAGATATTGTGTGCATGCATCCTCTGAGTGATGCAAAAGAACAAGCATGCATGTTTGTGCACATTAAATGCAGAAATAGATTAATAACACTGGACAATTGCATACTTACAAGAGCAAAAAGAAAAAAAAATCAAAACCATTCATGTGACAAACTCCAACTAACGAAAGCAGACTGATTCACACATTTGCACTCTCAACCTCCAGCTTACAGGCAATTTATAGAACACATTTTTCTGTCAGAGGTGGCCAGAGGAAAGCCACACAGGCACTGGGGAATATGACTTCACACATAGAGGCCCCTACTAACCAGACTTGTAAACCGACAACCTTCATCCTGTGCAGGAATAGACATTTTCACTGCTCACACTGAAGCTCAGAGGAAAAGTGATATGTTTTATTCTGAAGGGAAAAAGGGCAAACAGACCACAAAGTAAAAGCACAGGGAAGACAAACAGAGTAAGGTTCAAGCAAAATTAAAAAAAAAATATCTGGAGCAAAAATAGATAAGAGGGCAAAGAAAACCTACAGAGATGGTCGAGATGCAGCATTAAGGGAAAATAATCGTTTACACCCAAACCAAACCAAAAAGGTCACCACTACTTTTATATGCATGCATGGATGAGAACCATATGTTGGAAATGATGAGGACTCTGATTAAAAATGTAAGTCCTTAAATTGGAGGTGAAGTTAGACATTAAATATTGAGCAGCTGAAGGTTTTTCCAGATTTACACTTTTGGAGATCTAAAACATACAAGATGGCTTCCTGTGAGTTTCAGTGTCTTAGATTCAAAACATGGCATTAGGCTCTATTTCATGGCTGTCCAAAAATACTTTAAATTGCATCAAATGCAATTTAAAGTATTGGTGGTGATGGAGATGTTAAAATGTAGATGTTTTGTCAGAATCTGAGCAACTTAATTTTATTTCTTGCCACTAAAATATGACGATAATGAGCAAGCACAATTGTAAATTCATACACAGCTTCTGCTGTGCATCCGTTGTCAACTACCTTTAAAATTAACTAATCAAAAGGCAGAGTGTTTGATTTTTTATAACCAGTAAAGCTGGCTGAATTATGACCACTAATGTGATTTAAAGTTACTCATTATCTGATTCGCTGCTGACCATCACGTAAACTGTGCCTGTCCTTTTGACTTTAGAGAGCTCATCTTTTAATACATAATGGTTTGCATGCAAATAATGACAGCTGAATATTTAACGTGGATATTTATAAAACATGGCAGAGTGGAGCAGGTGAAGGAGAAAGCTGTGCGGTCAGCTGGCCACAGGCAGGCGACCGCACAGCGGGTTGCAGAATATTTATTCTTAAGTGGAACAGCAGGAAATATTACAGTATCTACACTCAGAGCATTTTACTCAATGGCAGCAACTTCTTCTACTCACATTGCGACATCTTGCTGATGGTCTCAAGAACAACCTTGTCAGTAAATGTATGCTGTACAGTTGTACAGTTAAAGTAGCCGCACTTGTGTTGTGCTGACAGTAAATCAATCCTGCAGGGAGCTGAAATAACAGTAATTCCACCTCACTTCCTGGTCACTGACAAGACCCCCCTAATCGAATCAGACTTAACTGAATCTGATGTCATTCACTGGCAAACAAGGCAAGCTGTGCAGTACAACATCTAACATCTGCAGCTAGGGTTTTTAACTCTGCTTTGTTTCCCCAGATGGTGTAGTGTAGGACGTCTGCATCGGCCCTCGGGCCCATCAGAGCCCCCGCTGGCCAACGCCACCGCTGCTTGGAACGAGCATATTCAAGCAGCTCTCCCTGAGGCCCAGGAAAATGGATATTGATCTGGAGCCATGACTAAATGGATTAAATTACAGAGTAGTGTTGGTAGCGCGGCAGCAGAGAGAATGAGAAAAGAGGGAGGAGGAGGAACAAGAGATGGCGAGGGAGACAAAACTAAACGAGAAAGGTGGTAGTGGAAGTCTGCTAAAATCTTTGCCTCGCAGACTGATTTCTTTCTTGCAGATTCCTTTAATCCACAGCCCAACTAGCAGCCCTGTGCAATCATCCTTGCTCGCCGTACTCCCCAGCATCATCCTAGTCTTCATGCAGTCATGGGCCAATTGGCTACAGAGGAGAAGCTAGTCAGGGGATTATTGTCCTCCATTCAGCCAAGGCTGTTGAGTGGTAAGACTGCTAAATGTGTGCTGGGAGCAAAGATGCACAATCATGAATTCAGAACCTGAATAATCCCGCAGAGAGCATAAATCTGGACGAGTCTGGCCGTCAGTCAGTCACAGTCAAAGTTGTTTGCTACAAACAGTTAATCAATCAGCAAACCTTCTTAAGCCTTTCTCCTGCACAGCCTTGCTGGTGGGCCCAGGGGCTGCGCAGAATCGTTTTCTGAGTGCGTCTCCTGTGAGCTCTGATATTCGGCACATTAATGCATTCACTTGTGACAGGAATATCAAGGAGGTGAGCATGAACTACTGCACTGGAAAACTGATAAAACTGAGGAGAAATTGCAGCAAACCTCGAAAGACTTTTACTTTGCGCTACTTAGCCTTTAGACCTAAAGCAATGCTACCAGTTTAATGCTTCAGTGTGATCACTGACACAAGACATCATAACCTGAATCTGAAGCCTTCTGTCTGTTGCAGCTTATTTTAGCATCATTTCATCCTTAATGCAAACATTTAAAAACTGAGCCAAGAGTTTCTGTTCAGGAAAAGATCTCAGCATGTTGTTATGAAGCTTAGTAGGAACTGTACAACCAGAAGAGGCAGAATCCATACACAGGAGGAACAAATAGAGAGTAAAACCAGGATATCATTTGAGTAGACTGCTACTGGCCTTCCTTCAGAGCTCTATAAAGCAAGGCTATCTGAGCTGAGACTGTGTGGAGGATTCAGGTCCCACAGGAGGAGTTTTATCTCCTCAGCTGCCTTGGGAGCGGCTAACGCTAAATATCCCCCAGGAGGAAGAGAATATGATTCAGCTCCTCTTACTGATCTACCCGAAGGAAAACACAATCTAATGTAGAGGAAATGCATATTTACCACCTGGTTGTGTTTAACCAAGAGTAGCTTTGATCACTTTGGAAGATAATTTCAGTATCTTCCTCCTTACTGGAGATTAAATGATTAAAGATTTGACTTTGAAATTTAAATTCTTTTTATTTGGCTTTTTGTTTTATTTGCCAAGCAAATAACTGGTTAACATTGTAATTACATTATTGCCATTTTGTATGTGCAGTTTGATCGGATACTGCACTACTTTACTTGCTTTAACTATTATTGTTGTTCTTTTTGTCTAAATACGATTATATAATTAAACGTTTGCAAAATATAAGTGTTTATGTTTCAACTAACAAAAAATGTTTTATAGGATTCAATTAATAAAAACAGAGCCTTTTTTTTTTTTACCATATCAAGCTAAATTCCAATCTAAATGGTGTTTCTCAAGCCTAACTTTAAACTTGTAATATAGTTAATTTTATCATCAAACCATTGTGGTTAATTATTGCTCATTGTTATGGTATAGATCCAAGCATTATTACAAACATTAAAGTCTAATTTTAATAGATTCCAAACTCATGTCAAAGGTCTGTAACTGGCAAGAAAAGAGAAAAGTATTCTTTTTGTCGAGGTAGCAGGAACAAGAACAAGGACATTTTGTTCTTTAGAAGAACTCAAGTGCAGGAAGTCATCATAGGTCCATCCAACTGCAGCTTTCGTCACTGTAGTAACCATTCTCACTTCAAATTTCTGACCAGTCACACAATATTTGTCAGATATGAAATGAAAAAGAAAATACTTCTGGTCAGACAATGAATCTAGAAACAACCAGTAAGAAGAATTCTCAAATCAAGGCTGTGAGACAGAAAGATCTGATTTTTGCTCTTGCAGCCATTGGTGAGAAAACAAACGTTACTGCTTTTACAAGCTGATGTTCTTACACTCAGGGGTATTTACTGTATGGGAAGTACTGAATTAACATTTCCAGAGTTGTTTAGGTAAATTCTTAAAAGTCACAGAATTTATTGCAGTTAATCTCGCAGTAGTCACATTTTAAATGTGGAAGCTGGAAAAACCACAGACTGAGGGAAAGACAAATGGTTAACTGTGAAGTTTCTGTAAAACTAACACCGTGAACTTCTTTACAAAAACACACCTAAGGAGATCAGCTTTTTACTAAATGCTTAAAAGCGTGTTTCTTCCAGTAAGGCTTAGTATAATCCAGATTTTCTATGATTTTCTTAACTCCAGTCATAAACACTCTCCGCCACTCCACTTCATTCCCTTCGGGGCAGCATACCCCATCATTGCTGGACTGAATATTCATAAAGGCACCGCGGATTTAAGATGACACATAAGCATCCGCCTATGCCAGACATACACATTAAATGAGCGTTAACACGGCTTCATTTTGGTCTTGTTGATGTGGAAACTGCATGTTTACTAGTCCAGCCTTTAAGAGGGGCTTGTATGTAATCTGTGTGGGTCTCTGAGGATCAAAATGTACAAAAGGCCTAAATGGCATCTCTCAAAAGTTAGGTGATGTTGTGCACAGCCATGTAACTGCATTGTCTTTGTCATAATTTCCCTCCGTTCTGAAATTGGCAAACATGGCGTAAAGCATATGGATATCTCTCCTCAACAAATTAGCTCCTCTTTTATACGTGGCCTAGAAATTTCTTAACCCACAGAGCCACGAAAATGTCCTCTGGGTGTGTGAGATACAAAGAAATTTGACAGTCCGTGGAAGCACAGAAATCAGTCACTGCACATCATCCCAGTGTCTTGGCTGTAGTTGCAGAGCATCATGACTCTCTGGCTCCATCTGTTGAAACCATTTCATAGTTAAAGGCGAATGTTTTTGAGCACACACAACCAAGCATAGAGGAGGGCACTGAAGTCTTGGAAGGCATTGTGCATACAAATGTCAGCTGGGATAACAATTCATTGGCTGCAGATGATTCTTACATAACACTTGTAATTCTTCAAACACGCCTGGCTGAGTAGATTAATGAGGGGTTGGGTGAACTTTCTCATTTATCTGAGGCAGAAATATTAGAAATATCCATCTGTTTGCTCTATTTGCCAGCAACGTTAACTGTGATGCACATTTTAGATGTGGGTACACTCTGTTCAGGTCAGAAAACTATCACAGGAACAGTTTTAAACACATTTATAAGGTACTTCCATTCAGTAGAGCTTTATTATGTGATTATGTTGGGTTCAAACTAATCACATTTATGACTGAGAATCCTGAAAAAAGCTAATCTTTCAGTCTCACATTTACCGGAAAAACAAAAACAAAAAAAACCCCATCATTTTTTGTTGTGACAAATGGGTATAATGTGCCCAAAACTTTCAGAATGGTGTGGCGTTTTTTAAACAACTTGTGTGACGTAACGCAGTCAACCCTGTGTATCTTAAGGCAGAGATGAGCTCTGGATGCATCAGTTAGACAGCATCGCTTTGATCAAGCTTAACCTTTTTTTACCCTCCCTCTTCTTCTCTGAGAAAAAGCAAACATTGTTTTTCCTTCTGAGTGATGTAGTGTCAGGTTCAGTTTTGAACACACCTTTTAATTCTGTCAACAGCCAGAGTGCATCCAACTGCCAAGTAAGAACTCAAATTTCTGGGACGCAGCGTTTTAATGCTAACCGCATCATAAATCAATGTCTCTACAGATACACAGTAATGCCAACATTTGCATTCAACATGAGGAAGTAAAAAAACGAATGCAACAGCAGCAAATAATTTGGAGCCTTATACTAAAACCCACAAAAAACCCAGTCTCTCCAAATTAATTGCCAAATGTGAAAATTATTGTTTCAGCTGGGATTCTTCTAACAGGAGATTTTATACACTCATAAATATTAATATCTATGAGTTCGTTCTTGAAATTCTTTTAACAAAAGAACCGAGAATGATCGAGAAAGGTATGAAATTGCAAGGGGAGAGAAGCATAAACCCAGAGGTTTTCTGACGGTAAGTTAGTGTGAATCCTTCAACAGATAAAAGTTAGAATTTTTAATGAACAATTTTCTGCTTCTTAAATGGCAACAAAGTTCTGCTCACCACTCAAAACAAGGACAGAAAACTAAAGTCCCTGTTTTAGTATTGGGTAAATTTACACATGCCCAATACTAAACCTACTCAGAAATGTTACTTGTATCATCTGAACTACCCACAACTGTACAGGTACATCTTAATTAATTAAGATGTCATATTTAAAGTTCATCATTTGAATTCAACTTCCATATAATCGTAATGCGTCATGTATTTATTTCAGTTTATTTTAATGATTTAAGCTGAAGAAAAATGTAAATTCCTTTTCTCAACATTTGATGAGAAAACTAATTTTTTGTTGAGGGTGTCAATGACTGAATAACTGTTTAGTCTAAAGTTTAATGTTTAAGAAAGCAAAACATAAAAAAAATAATTTTGTAAATGTTCAATAATATCTTACTTTTCAGGTGGGCATATTTAGAAGATCAAAGTCCTAATATTATTGTATTGATGATATCAGTTTGATTTTCATTAGCTAGTACCCAAAATCATCACCATTAAGAGAAACAATCGAAGCATAATTCTGTGAGAAATGACACTATTCAACACGCCTAAATTTCTTTAACTAAATAGCTGAATTACATGAAATTTTTGATGATACTCTTAACATAACGTAATCTACTGCATTTGTGAATTCAAAGGTTTTTGACAAGACAGGGCAAAAATAAATAAATTTAAAAAAAAGAATTTCCAAGAATTGTTTTTATTTCTCAACCAATGCAAGTGATGTACAAAATCATTTAAAACCACAACAAAGGGGGGTTGGGGGGAGCATCTAACGTCAAGTCAAACACTCACATGTGTGCTGAACAGTTTGTCTGTGGAGGGAGAGATTATTCTAGGTTCTTAGATTGACTCAAACCCAGTAAATAAATATCAGACAACAAGAATTTTAATAAAAATGACAACTGTAAGGTGAAGGTTATGTTCCAGCTGGAACAGATGTGAAAGTTGCACTGAAAAAAAAAAAATTGAAGCATCTTCCCTGGACAGTATCTGTTCATGGCAACAATGAGAGCGCAAAGTCTTCTCGGCTTTATCTGTCTGGTCGCACCATGCCTGGCCTGACGGGCATCATCATGGGACGAGGGTGACGCATCATGTGTGGAGGTCCTGGCATCATCTGCATGGGTCCTCCCATCGGTGGCCTCATGCCTCCTACAGTGGAAAATAGGACACAGAGCTGAGAGGAGGCTTTACAACAACACAGCAATACAAATGGTGATCATTTTACAACAACACAGCAATACAAATAGTGATCATTTTACAACAACACAGCAATACAAATAGTGATCATTTTACAAACATTTAAAGGGGCAGTTTTATGTATTTTGCAGGCACATTGTGCTGTGAATTGGGACCATCAAGTAACTTCAGTTGCTATAAAAATGGTGGATATATCAAACATGACTAAAAAGACATTTGACTTCCTAATTTAACACCTTGACATTGGGCCTCTGTCACTTCAAGAAGCTCCAGCTCTTTCTTACACTCCACCTTCAGCACATCATCACAACATTGTTCCTCCAATAAGTCTTAATGTTGTATCTGAGAAGTAGCTCGTATGAGTAGCTAAACAGATGCGCAGTTTCACCAGGTGTTTAACTGCTGCTAGTCTGGAGGAGTTGAGTGGGGAAGTTAAGGCCAAAGCTTGGAAGATTGGAGACGGTAGCTGCATGGAAAAAGCAGCTCTTGGTGAGACCAAGCATTTTGCACACCTGAATAGTTACCATGGAAGATTAAAAGATTCATGAAAGAATCAAAGCAACACTCCAGGTAAGTTTTTGATGAGGGAATAACAATTTAACATGATGTAAAGCCCCAAAAAGTGGATTTTACATAATACTTCCCCTCTAAGAAATGGCTATCATTTCACTGTAAACACATGAATAAATATTGACTTATTGTACACTGCAGATCTGTGCTGCTATAAGCTTTAGGCAACGGTCGCATCATGCTGGACTTTGTGAACCAAACTGCAGAGAATCATTAACTGCATAATGAATGATCAGCTTTCTATTCATGACCTTTTCGGGCGTCTTAGTGAGTGAACACAACACTTGGTTGTTATGAGGAGATAAGAAAGATCTGCAATCCAAAATTTCACAAAACAAACAACAACAACAACAAAAAAAGCATGATTTTTCAGGGTGCATTTAAAACCCTGGAAAGGTCAAAGGCGCTTCAAAAGAAAGCTGCTCCTTACCAGGCCCACCGGGCATCATCCCATGAGGCGGAGGCCCCATCATAGGCATCATTGGAGGGCCTCCCATTGGAGGTGTTGGTAGCATGCCTGGCCGTGGAGGTCCTGCTATGCCACAAACACAAAATATTACAGAGACACTGCAACATATGTGAACAGCAAGTTGCAAGATTTGCTAATATGTCGCTGTTTGATTAAAATGAAACTGCATACATTTTCAAAATTAAAAAATAAATACAAGAAGTATTAATTGGAAATATTTTTGACTTTAATTCGAAGGGATCTGAAATGACGAACTCACCTGGAGGAGGACCACCAGGGAACGGTGTGGGGGGAATCTTTCCCTGCTGAAAAGCAGCCGCTGTTGAGTAAGAAAGGCAAAATATATTAACACACTCAAAAGCATCAGACAAATGATTCATCGTAGAAATCATAAAGTACATAAAGAACACGTACTGTCACTGGCTTTTTGTGTCGAGATTTAATGTCATCCATAAACTACACACAGAATGCAAACAACAATAGAGCCAAATGCACGAGGCCTTTAACATTTCACCATTGCAAATTCATCATGTAATGCCATTGTCTGCAGCTGCTTTAAGTGTGGGTGCAGAATGAATGGCATTACCAATAAACCAAAACATTAAGGAGCAAAGAATGATCTTTTTGTTGCGAAGAAGCATTTCATCTGCCAAACGTCACATCCTCAGTTATGGGCCAAACTATGCATCAGCTTTGTGTGGATTAGAGGTTTGTAATCTCAGAGGGGGAGAAAAATAAACTGTGACAGAGAGAGAGAGGCCAGTGTGTGAGAAAAGAGCTTTGAAATCCCACATGTGGAATATGCAACAGCCTTTTATTGTCCACATTTGACCACTTGACTTAATATAGAAAAAAAAATCACTAGTACATTGCGAAAATTTCATTGGTTAATGTGCTTCTCCAATTTTCTGAACTGATTTTGAAATTCATTAGCTGCAAGAAATAAGTCACAATAAGCACATTAAGTGTTTCACATTCTATTCAACAAGTTTCTATATCATACAAGGTTTTCTTTTTAAAATAAATCACAAACATTTTAAATTATCCTAAATTACTCACATGCATCCAAAGTGTATGTCTTAAATGTATTGGTTTGTTCTATAAATAATGTGTTTTCCTCGATGGAAACATTATGATTATGGGGTGATAAATGGATAAGACAGCCAATTTGTGTGAAAAATTGAACGACATAAGAACATTGATTCAATTTTAAGACAAAATGACTTTTACTGTCTGGAAGCAGAGAGAAGGCGGGCACACATAACTCACTTTGGCTAAATAAAAAACCCAAAACAAAACAAAACAAACAAAAAACAAACATTGACAAAATGTGTGTGTTTTATGAGATGGAGTAAGAAATGAATTGTGATCCAATTTAACTTGTGTTAGCAAAATCTAACAAAGACATATCAGATCTTGGCATCCTATTCAAGAGTACATACTAAATAAAGTGGATTATTTTAACTAGAAAGTGATGTACAAGTAGGGAAATGCTGAACATATAATTGGAAAGCGTAGCTTTTCCAGATTTATGCAAAGCATTTTAGGACAGAGTAATCCAGAAAGATACAAACATTCCCAACATGAAGGCCAATCAAGTCATAAATATTCTCAAATGTGTGCAACATTTTTCTTAGTTACTCCAGAAACTAACTTTAGTTAAAGTCCAGAGATGGACAGACATTTACTTACTTGTTTTATCAATCAAGCTTTGCGCCTGCTCCTCCATCCATTTCTGGTAGTAATCTTTCACATTTTCTTTGTGTTTTCGGCCACTGCAGTGAGTCTTCCTCACTGAAGGCTAAGACAGAAACAGAAAGGAGAGCTGGTTAAGTTTAAGCAAAATGTTGTAAAATGTCCTAAATACTCAATGTGCTACACAAAGAAGGCAAAGGCCAGAGTACATTTAGCTTGGGCGAATGGCTGTTACAAGCAACTATAATTTTTTGGATCATTTTGCAACTTTAGCTGAGGTTTCTACTTAATAAATTTATGACTAATTGCGATGTGAAAAGAGAAAAAATCTATCATATCATGTTCACTTTCAGAGGACAGTTTTACATGAGTCAGATCAGCTTCATTTATCAAGATTGTGTGAAAAAACAAGGAACTTGACTTTTGTTTTCAAGCTCTCACAACATAATATGTATAATTATATTAAATTCAGAAGGAACAAAATAAGAATGAACTTTAAGACCACTCGTATGTTCTTCACATGATCCAACTTTATTGTGAAAACAAATATTCCAACTAGACATAAATGGTGAATAATTTATCCATCAATTTATGAATCGTCATGTAAAAATCTAGTCAACAATTTAGGTAGAAACAATTGTCACTTACCGAATCATGTGTAAGGTATGTATCACAATAGTCACAATAAAACCTGTGGAATAAAAAAAAAAAAAAAATGTCTTGTCAATAGAAACAAATGCACTGATGTCTAAGTCAAAATTGCATGCCAATTTCCAAATGCACCGGAAGAAAGAGAGGACATAATTCACAACTGCATTTAGAAAAATTGACAAAATATTTCACACTTTTCAAATATACAGGCTGACCAGAAAAAGTCAGCTCTGATCAGTGACTGGCAGGTAATATATCTAAAAAGTAATATATTTCTTAATCATTAAACCCATCAAAACTCAGGATTTACATTACTTGTGGTCAATAAATGTCTCAACCAGCTTAATATTCTGAGATATTTTTGATTATATCCATATCAAATGTTTTGATATTTAGCTTAGAATACTTTTGGACTAAGAATTACCTAAACAACAACATTTAAATATATATATATATATATATATATATATATATATATATATATATATATCCTAAAATGTTATCTTTTTAAAAATCTGGCTTGTTTCTAGGGAATGCTGGCTTAAATGTACAGTTCTCGTGTTTCAGACTAGAGGATTAGAATCTTTCCTTGTTCGTTGAAAAAAATGTGAATGACTATTAAATATTACAAGATTAACTTAATACTGGGTCTAACCTAAAGGGCACATTTAAAAGTCCGAAATGAGCACCATATTTTGCACAAATCAGTTATAGAACTTAGATGCGATCGAAAAATAGCACAATTACAGAATGACTTGTGTGAAGATATATATAACAGTTGCTAAAATATTACAAAATAATTATCTCTGAAAAACTACTCAATGTATGTCTTATTGATAACGTCTACCCAATAAAGGTAGACGTTTCCATTGAGAGTCGTTCCAGCAAATAGACATGTCCCAAACAAAGAGAGATCACCATGGGTTAAAAGATTTCAAATGTTATCTTTGCATAGCTCGTGACTCGGTAAAAGTAAAACGTAAACATTACTCCGACTGAACTAAGAGAGATTTAATATCAAATAAATAAAACAGCATATTTATGAACTTACTTCGGCATGTTGTCCGCAAGCTACGTTGAGAGCGCGGTTCCTGTGCTCCCAAAAACCTTCCCGACCCGCTATGAAGGCGGAATGCAGACAGTTCCGCTTACCAGACTGAAACTTCGCGAGAATTCGGTAGATTTTATTGGTAGATTTTATTTAAAAAAATAAAATAAAATAAAATGAAAATAAATAAATGCAAATGAAATAATGCCTTGACAAAGGAAGCAAATATGACTAAACTAATCAGAGAAAATGATTTATATTTCTTTTTCCCTTCTTTGTTTCTTTCTTTCTTCTTTTTCGTACTTTGTTTTTCTACCTGTCTTTTTTCACTTATTCATTCATTCATCACCAGATCCAAGTGGAATATTTGTGACATTATAATAAAATAGTCTATCATATTAAACACAGCGTTGATTTAAAAGCATATATAATTTACAATGTAAAAATATACTGTACAACAGAAAAAAAAATATTTAGATAATGTTGAATTGAAACCCTTTGCAACCTTCGATGGGGTTGTTGAATGTTTAAGATGAAAGGACAGTTTAATTAAAGTAACTACAAGACTTCAAAATTTGTGATTTGTGTGAAACAATGGCTATTGGGCACAATCATGTTAACTAATCAGAGCTCAGTAAGATGATGACATTGAATTTTAATAGACATTATCAAAGCAGATTTCATTTTATCATGATTTTAATGTAAAAGACTTTACAACATTTCTATCTACATGGAATAATGCAGAAACCAGAACTGAATGACTGTAACATTCAAATCATCGAACAACAGTGCACATAAATAAATAAATAAATAAATAAATAAATAAAATGATAATAGAAAAACAAATAAGATTCTGATGTGGAAATTACTTGTTGGGCTCTGAATTATCTATAAAATCTATAATCAGGGATACCTGATTTAGTTATTATTATTATGCAGTTTAAAAATTTTAAACACCTTTAACTTCAGACGGTGCAGCAGTTGTGTCTCATATACTTTATCTATTTTTATTAACATGCTGAGGATCCTATTTCTAAAATATATACTGGGTGCACTGTTGGCATCCACACCCATAACTGCGACGTCACTAAAGCACACGATGTCCAATTTTTACACTTTGTATTAGTATTTAAATTAATTTCATAAATTGTACCTAACTAAAATGTTCCAGACTTATGTCCACTGAATTTCCTATGAATAACTGTCAGAGTTCCAGAAGCATAATCTCAATTGGTTTCTTTCTTATGGGTGTGCGCTGAAATATGTTTTACATGAATTTCATTGATAAACCAATGAAAAGGTGGCCACAAATAGCAACAGATGACGTTGTAAGTGACGCACGCACTGTTGCAACGTCAAACGTCGTCCCCCCTTGCTCGTGCCATGCGCACTGACGCTTGTTGTTGTTGTTATTGAGCTGGTCGTTATGGCTGAACGAGGCCTCGGACTTAACTGAGAGAGGACCCCCGCCTCGGGACGACCCGCCATCCATGGAGGGCACAGACATGGACGTGGACGCAGAGCTCATGCAGAAATTCAGCTGCATGGGCACCACGGACAAGGACGTCCTCATCTCGGAGTTCCAGAGGCTGCTGGGCTTCCAGCTCAACCCGGCCGGCTGCGCCTTCTTCCTGGACATGACCAACTGGTGAGTGCGGGGATAGGTGGGCCTGTTGTTGGACAGCACCATGGCGCTAACTTAGCTTTTGGCTTAGCTAGTTATCTTATGTTAAAATTATAAAAAAAATAAAGTGCCTATTGTAGGCCAGGGATGAGTGCTGATGGTCAGTGCGGCACTGGTCATTTTATCCTTCCGTTACGGGAAATGGCTGTTAACTCTTAGTGGGCCATTTGAGGTAAACGGAAGTAAAACAGTAAAGTTTGCCCTGACCACGAGTTCTAATGCCGCGACAAAGTTCCAAAAACAATACCAACCTGGTTGAGAAACCTAACGTAAAAAATGAAGCAATTTATACTCCTGGGTTAGGATATGTTTGTTGTATTATGTAATAGCGTGGAGAACTGCTCAAAGTGAGCTGTTTGTGAAACCACGACTCAGATTAGAATCAGTCGTGATCTATCGGGAGACAAAAGCAAAAGCAGCAGTGATCAAAACGCCTCTGTGTTCCTGATCAAATGATCTAATCAATGGACGTGATTCTTTGTGATTTCAGTCACTGAAACGTTTTAGGATGGTGTCCCTGAGCCTCCACACAAAAATAACAGATAATTTAGCTTTTCTAATTATTAAATATGCAAAGTTTATTACCTTTAGCACCTCTGGACAGTTCAGTCCTTTGGTAATTCGTTCCATTCCATATATGTACAATATCATTTACTATAGAAAGACACAACTTAGTTATACAGTTTTCATTTGTTAAACGCTGTAAATTGGCAGTTGAAATGCTATAAAATATCTGATTTTACTTACGTAACTTTTACTCAATGCATTGAAATGAAGAACTTCCAAACACATAGATCAACAGCATGTATTTTTCCAGCAAACCTTTAACTACAAATATATCAGGATTTCCATTCCCATGTTCTGAAATCCCCCTGGCTCTGTGATCTCTGTAGGTTAACTTGTATGGTGTGAAAGGAAAAAGGTGATCCGTTTGGGGGGTTGCGTTAGTTCTGATCTATAAGGGACTTGTGACTACCTCTTGTTGAGACTTAACACCAAGTTAAATTCAACTTCTTATGTTGTGTTGGGTCCTACAGAAGTTACAGCATTAGCTGACTAAAGAAGACTAAACTGGCTTGAAAGTTACAAAACCTTCATTTAAAAATCCTCAGTGTTTTACATCCAGGTTGGTCTTTTATTCAGGCGAACACCTTGACCTCTGTAGTCTCTCACCCCCACCCATTCTTCCTGGATGTTTTCTAGTGTTATTTCCATTTCTTAAAGCCCTCAGCTGTGTCCCTGCCTATTCATATTCAAGTTTGTAACTGGTTTAACAACATATTAGAAATACAAAATGCATTAAGCTTTAGTAGTTAAAGTGCAAAATTTATTTGCACTTTAACTCGTTTGCTGTACTCAATGATTTAAAGATGCTTCACTTAAAGAAAAGTGCTTGTTATTTGTCAGAAACCTTTGCGTGCGAAGTAAAGCATTTTAGCAGTGTTCTCTAAAACGCAGCTGTAACTTCACTTGTGAACATGAGTTATTGTAGCAATTTGATTTGTTTAAAAACTCTAAGGGAAGCAATATAACACAATCCTCTTCCCAAAGATTTTGATAGAATGTTTGTTGGATATTAATGTATGTTAAAAATGTGGTGATCCCCTGCTTTCTTTTTATTATGCTGAAACAGGAACCTTCAGGCTGCTATTGGTGCATATTATGACTTCGAAAGCCCCAGTGTCAACACACCATCCATGTCCTTTGTTGAAGATGTGACAATTGGTGAAGGAGAGTCTGTTCCTCCGGACACACTGTTCACAAAGACCTGGAGAATACAAAACACAGGTACATGCCTTTTTACTACATCTTAACTCTGTCAGGAAGCATCTTTAAACCTTTTTACAACACTAAATGTCACAAAATGTTTTTCTTAACTTTGTTTTTTGCTTTATTTTTTTTTTCTCATTTGTAGGCGGAGAGTCATGGCCGCCAGGTGTTTGTCTGAAATACATTGGAGGGGATCAGTTTGGGCATGTAAACTCGGTTATGGTGAAGTCTCTAGACCCCCAGGAAATTTCAGATGTGAGTGTACAGATGAGAAGTCCTACAAACCCAGGCATGTACCAGGGCCAGTGGAGGATGTGCACAGCAGCCGGGTTGTTCTATGGAGGTAGGAAAAACTGCAGAATTTCATTTCTAAGTCTGAGTAGATATTCCTTTACATTCTCATAGCCCAGGAATGACAGTACATAAGACACATACACATTTTTTTCCCTCTAACTCTTTGAAATTAAAGCCGACCAAATTTCTCGTTTTAGATCAGTTAGAATTACCAAAATTATTTCCATTTACTAAATGCTACAATAACTAAATATTAAAGATCTGCCGCTGCTGTATCAACCTTCCAGACCCCTCAGGTCTTCTGGTTCTGGTCTGCTCTGCATCCCCAGAACCAGAACCAGAACCAAACGAGGAGAAGCAGCATTCAGCTTCTATGCACCACAAATTTGGAACAAACTTCCAGAAAACTGTTATACAGCTGAAACACTGACTTCCTTTAAATCTCGACTAAAAACCCACCTGTTTAGAGGTGTATAACCTCTAAACAGAGGTTATACACCTCTGTTATAACCTGAATCTGATGTAACCACTGAATCTGGTGTGAATCTGATGTAAACTTACATCAGATTCACACACATATGGTGGGCAAAGTTACAACATTGTCAGTGTACGTAATCAATTTAATGATGGCACTTGACTTAATGTAATGTTTTGATTGTTGATTCTATGTTGCATGACTTTGTGTTTTTGTGTTTGTTATGATGTAAAGCACTTTGAAATGCCTTGCTGCTGAAATGTGCTATACATTTGTGCTATACTTTAATTGATTGAATAATGAGATAGGGAATTTATTGATATCTGCATAATTAGATATCAATAAATATCTAATTTATTGATATTTAGTATGGAAATATCAATACATACTGAGTTGATAACTCAACTTAGTATTGAGTTAAATTAGCTATAGGATTGACATCAAAGTTTTGTGATGACCATGACAAAACTTTGACTTTTTTGTCCATAAGTCACTCTGTAACCACTTTGGCTGTATGCTTATGGCCATTGTCCATTATGAAGACCAGTCTACACCCAAGCTTTAACTTGGCTAATGTTGTTAGTTGTTACTTCAATATTTCCACATAATAGTTTTTCCTCATGATTCCATCTATTTTGTGAAGCACACCAGTTCCTCTTGCAGCAGGGTGCCTGGGCATCTTTAAACAATCTTCATCTATTTAAAATAAAGGCCTTAAAATGTCTTTAAATTAATAAAAACAAGTAAGTTGGCCTTATTGATATCTTTATTGATAGTCTATCAGAAGGTTCATCATCTGGGTTTTCCCTCATTAAAGAGACAGTACTTATTCTGTATGTAAACTTTCAATTTTGAAGAAATGAAGAAAAAAAAAACGCATCTCTGACATCTTCTTTCTCTCATTATTGGATTTCAACTATACGTCCTTGTTTCTCCAGATGTGATCTGGGTGATTCTTAGCGTAGAAGTCGGCGGTCTACTCGGCGTCACTCAGCAGCTTTCTTCCTTTGAGACGGAATTCAACACGCAACCGCAGCGCAACGTGCAGGGGGATTTCAACCCGTTCGCCTCGCCGCAGAAGAACAAGCATGATGCCACTGACAGCAGCTTCAGAGACCCCGGAGGAGCCTGGGAGCGCACACAAGAGCCAATCCAGCAAGATCAGAACGGACTGTCTCATAATGCTGTAAATAGGGCGTCAAACGGTCTCCAAACAAATCTTTCCGTGGTAACTTATGGCCAGGTATGTAAGTTCCAATATAAATACTTTTAATATCTTTGAGTGGGGTATGTAAAGAGTTTTATTTTTCTTCCAAATGCAGATATGCTGAACTAGAACAGTGATTATTCGGCTTAAACCCAGTTTGGCTAAAGTTCTGGCATATTTTCATTAGGAATTCATATTTTTATTGCCAACACAGAAAAACACAGAGGTCATATGGGTTGAAGGTGAAAAGGTCTGGTTGTTTACATGACTTACTCCCCCTTTTTGCAAGTTTTCAAAAGACACTGCAAAATCTGCAGGACATCTTTGACAGTGCACCCAGCATTAAGATAATTTTTAATGATCATTTTTAATGATCTTAGTGCTGGGTGCTTTAACAAGCAGAATTTACTACTGTTAAGTTGATTATATCTATCTACGTGTAGCTGATTATATCACAGACACATTAGACACACAAAACACCTGAAAGTCAGAAAGTCAGTGAAGAAGTCCGCAAACATTTTATTAACTAAATGTTTAATTATTTTTCATTACTTCCTTGTCAGTTAGTACCTGTTGGAAATGGTAAAGGGCTTCTTATGAAATTTGGCTGTTTGTGTAGTAAAGACAAAAGATATTAAATTGCCTTTCATTCTGAGTTACAAAGTGGTGGTTTAAATATTGCCACTTCTCTGCTTGTAAATGCTCCAAACTCAGTTTTTAATAGTGTGGTAATCGTGTACATTTTTAATATTAGTTTAATGGTCTGACTAAACATTCTATATTTTATCAATGAATCAATAATTGTTTAATCCCCGTAAAACTGACTACAGACGTTGGCCTATGATATGAATGTGCGTTTCATGGTTCAAAGTTTTGATGGAGAGAAAGGCAGAGCCAGCTGTTATTGTGGTAACTTAAGATTAAGACTAAAATATTCAATATTTTCTCTCGATTTGAAATATCATACAATTCTTAGGCAGTTCATACAAGAAGTAAGAGCAAATTAAACTCTTACTACCACACACTGATTCGTCAAAAACACATGACAGGAAAGTTAGTTAGATGTTGCTAAGCAACATTTCCACCAAAATACTGCTTGTGCTGCTTGTGGTTTAAGGAAAAACTGTATTAAGTCATGCAGGTTGGAAAAACATGCCCAGCTCTTGCAAATACACAAAGTCACTGAGTCACAGACAGTCAAAATCACTTCTTTGTTGCTCATTAAACCCTTTGCATTTGTCACTCCACTCATCTGTTTTATCCAGGATTTTGGGACTCATTTTGTAATAGTAGAATATAGGGCTGGGCGATGTATCTCATATACTCGATATATCGTGATATTTTCTATTTGCGATATTTAAAACGGCTATATCGCAACCATAGAGTATAAATTGTCATTCAAATAATAAACTTCAAACTGACTGCAAGTATGGTTTATCCGACACCCTATGAATGTATCACTAGTCCCTCCGCCCTCCCAACCTGAAAAATTTCTACCAATCATGCTGCACAAGAAGGAGGTAATTAAGCCATTTCATTCCAGTGTTTTGTACCTGTGGCACATCTAAAAACTGCAGGACAGTGGCCCTTGAGGACTGGAGTTTGACACTCCTCAAAACTACTCATTCTTTTATTTTCTCGCTCTCTGTCGCTTCATGCTACACGTAGTCACATTGCCATAGCAACTGACAACAACGCAACTTTATGTATCAGGATTCAGCACCAAAAACACTCAAACATTGCCCCACATAGAACAGAACATTCAATTTGTTACAGTTTGGGGTTTTTAGGCTTGGTGTGTATTTTGCGATTATTAATAAGTGATTGCTGTGGTAGATTATCCACCGCTGCTACTAGCAACACAGCTAGTTGATTAGCTAATTTAAACGCCTACTTTTTATTTCTAAACTGAACTAAAACACACATTATTCCACAGCACATTTAAGTTTGTCAAAGTCAAGCATAGCTGACCTACTTCCCTCTCCCTCGCTATTCTTTGTTTCTTAGTTAAAACTTATTTCTCACCTTATCTAGTCTTAGTCCAGACATGCTGCAAGGAGTAGTTTAAAATAACATTAGAGCTCATTTAAGAATGTCGTGACATATCGTGTATTGTGATATAGCAAAAATATATCAGAATATTAGATTTTCCTCATATCCCCTAGCCCTAGTGCAATACTATTATATTGTTTTTTTTGCATACGGTTTAGAACAGCAACCAATGATTACACTATGCAATCGTTAGTTGCATAATAATGACTTACATGACTCACAGTGAAGAATTTAAGACGTAGTGTAATCACCTGATTTTCTGTCAGCAGCTCCAAATCTGCTCAAGCTGATAACTTACAACTACAGAAAAGAAAATGTTGTCACTAGGCCTGTCACGATAACAAATTTTGCTGAGTGATTGTCTAAAGAATTATTGCGATAAACGATAATATTGTTTCAAGACCTTTTGACACTGATTTAATGGAAATGACTAATAATGCATGCGATTTACTGCCATAGATTAGATGCACTTTATTTTCAAAAGAACACATAACACTGGAACTGATAAACTAAATAAACAAAACAACCAAAAACAAAAATAAAATGGATTCTCAGTCTCCATTAACAAAAACATACTTGAATAAAAACTAAACAAGATAAAGCCAAAGTGGAAATAAATACTGCATTCAACCAAAAGAGTGTAGATTATGAAGTCTGTATATTGTATTGGCCTTCAGTAATCACTAGATTTAAATAGAGAAGATGGGCACATCCGACTACCTAATGCAGTAGTTCATACTACACGGTTTTTTGCCCCTAATTTCCCCTTACGACAATCTTATAGCGTTGGCCAATCTAAGATTGTCGCTGGTGATTTCATAACCGATCATCCTGCAGTGTGTGGTGTGTTTACGGTAGATCATCATGGCCGCTCAGATCTAAATCAGGGGTTTTCCCCGACTGGGAGCTTAACGCTGAATGTGACAGGTAGCCAATCAGAAACCCAGATTCTCCTACTTGCTTTCTGAGGGGAAATTACAGAGGGGAATCCCAAACAGCTGACACGGGGCAACCCGAAGTCCAGCGGACATTTGAGATAATATGTGGAAACAACATTAATATTTATTCAACATATATTCACAATATAGAAATGACAAGGGGAGGAGTTGTAGCCAAATTGCTACCGCAGTTGATAAACCCGGTAACTTTTCAGCTGTTTTTTTGTTAACGTGACATAAATAGGTTATAATGATTTTCATTCAGTCAGAACTTTAAGCTGACTCTAGCCACATGCATCACATGTAGATTCTAGTAAAGCATTGATTAATGCCTGGTTTTAAAATTAGTTAACTGAACTTGTAGCCATTATTTTGTGCCCATGTGGCTGGACACCACACAGCACGACAAACCCGATTGAACCGTTATACCTAGGATTTCTGTCGGCTAATGTGTCGCTCAGGTTTTGAAAATGGGCCGACAACTTGTGTAGTGTGCGCTGGATATTACACTAAGGAAATAGGAAGGGAGGGTCAGTGGAGAGCATCGGAGCTGAGCCTTTTTTCATTCAGTGTCATCAACAGAAAGAAAAAAAGGCAGGAAGAGACGATAAAGCCGATAGTTAAAATGAGGTCGATAGGTTTAATTTATCGTGCGATTAATTGAT